>NW_004524669.1:3748619-3793917 GCF_000260255.1 Octodon degus | reverse complement strand
AGCACGCCAAGGGTGGGGCCAGCCTGGCTGATGGTGCCTGGGATGGAATCCCAGTTCCTGTGCTTGCCTAAGCAGGTGCTTAGTCCGCTGAGCTACCTTTCTGGCCCTTACAATAATTTTATAAAGTAATATACATGTATTAACAAACCCATGTTTATTTCAGAAATTTTGGAACATTATGGAGTATAATGGCTACCAGCCACCTTGAACTTAACATTCAAAGAGCTCTCTTGGTTTTCCTCCCAAATCTGCTATTTTTTTGGACTTCCTCATCTTAACAATGATCATATAGAGTTATCCTTGATTTTTCTCTTTTATACCTTATACCCACCAGTCACTAGCAAAATCTTTCGCTCTGTCTTCAACTAAGTCCCAAATCCAGCCATTTTCAGCACCTCCACCTTATCCCAAGCTGGAGCCACAGCCCCTTTACTAGTCTCCAGGCTGTCACTCTCCCTTCCAGCCTTCTGGCTCTTTCAGCGTCCTTGAAGCATACTAAGCCCATTCATTCTTCAAGACTTTTGCGTTTCCTACACCCTCCACTGAGAATGCTCTTTACGGACACTCTCCTGAAGCGCCTCTCACTTTATTCAGCACTCTGTTCAGACACCTTCCCAGAGGAATCACCTGAAGTCGCCCTACATAAAGTAACTCCCTCACCTTTATATTCTTAAGATGTATCATTACCTAAAATTTTACATATATGTGTAAAATTATGTGTAATTATATAGATATAATCTCATATCTACATAATATTATAACACTATAATAATAAAACAAACGGTGTCATCCACAAGAACATAAGCTCCGCGAGGCCAGAGACTCTGCCTTGCACACCACTGGGTTCAGAAAGTGGGAACAAAGTAAGCATTCAGGAAATGTTTGAGGAAAGAAGGAAGGAAATAAAGTGATTTTTAAAAAAAATTCATACTCATCACTCAGAGGCACATACAGAACCACAATAAATACTTGGCCTATTCTGATCTTTTTGTAATATTTGTGTATTATTTTTAAGTAAAATAGATTCTTACTATATGTTTCAGTTTGTATCCTGACACATAAAATGTCACAAATATCATTAAGTGTCCTATCATTAAGTGTCCTTTAAAAGTAGATTTTAGGGCCAGGGTGATGGCTCAGTGGAATAAGCGCTTCCCTGGCAAGCGCAAGTGCCTGAGTTTAATCCCCAGTTCCGCCAAAAAAAAAAAAGTAGATTTTAAACTGTTGCCCCCCAAAATAAAAAAATAATCTGTTGCCCAATATTCAATTATTACACACCTCTAATTTTCTTCTTTGCAGCTGTTTTATATAAAACATTCGTCTATATTTCTTACACATCTGTAGAATAAATTTAGAAATTAAGAGTTGCAGGGTCGTACTACGTTGCTTAGGTTGGTCTTTGGCTCAAAGTTCTCCTGCTTGTTTTCTGAGTGCTGTGACTACAGGTTCACAGATGTGTGCCACTGTACTTGGCTTGGACACCCGCTTTTTTTTTTTTGATACATGGTCTCACTAGGCAGTTGAGGTGTGTAGTGATCCTCCTGTCTCAGCCTCCCCACCGCTGGGATTACAGGCATGCACCACCACTCCTAATTTTGGTGACCAGCACGGCGTACCTATGGTTCTGGGACCAGCACGACATGTGTGACTCCAGGTCCTTGTGCTTGCCAGACAGACACTTAGACTGCTAAGCTATCTCCCCAGCCCAGACACATTCATTTTTAAGAGTCTAAACTGCCCATTAAAGAGAAAAAAAATTATTCAATTTATATTATCACTTTTAGTATATGAGAATTTCAATCACAGTGTTACCAACACTAGTGTTTTTCTAAATGCCTTGCTAATTTCTTAAGTGAAAAATGTGTTCTCCTTTTTAAAATTTCCATTTCTTTGTTGGTTAAATGAGCTTTTTGTCATAAAGTAACTAGTCATTTGTATTTTTTCTTTTGTAAATTATCTGGGTCCCTGGCTCATTTTCATTCCATTATTTTTATGAATTTGGAAGAACTATTTGAATGGTAAGCATATAAGCGCATCTCAAATGTCATTTTAAAATTTTCAGATACCTTAAATTTTCACATTTTACATAGCAAATTCTACCAATATTCCCCTCACAGCTTTCTTTCTGGCTGGGGATGTGCCTCAGCGCTACAGTGCTTGCCTGGCCTGCAGGAAGCCCTGGGTTCAACCCCCAGATCAGAAGTTTCCTTCCACTGCTTCTGTACCTAACATTATTAAAACTTACTTAATAATATGTGCTTTTAAAAATGCAAGATATTAGAAAAATGTATTTCAAAGGAGACTCTCTGGGCACTCTTATATTGGGAAATACTTCCCAGCACATTCACTTGGTCCAGTATTTTCATTTTGGTATACATTGTTTCCTTGCACATACAGGCCATTTCCTGAGGGTCCCTTCTGTAGATGACAGTGTGCCAAGAGCTGAAGGAAGTAGGACAGAAAGCCCTATGCAAGTTATATTTGTGTGGTGCCAAACAGCAATGACTGCAATTAAGTATGAAACACCAAAAATAATGGGGTTCATGTACTTGTCTAATTAGATGTTTTGGGATAATTTGGGCCATTGGGTCTGAAGAGAACAGATGCAGTGTTTATATTCTAGGTGTGAGCCTGGTGAGCAGACAGAGAAATCAAAGGGGAAAACTACGGATTAACAAATCCAAAGCTGAAGGGTGGACAGAAGCAAGATCTCTCAATGTGGTGCTGCACACCTGTAATCCCAGCACTCGGGAGGCTGAGGCAGGAGGTACACCAGGAGTTCAAGGCCAGCCTGGACTACATAGTAAGACCCTGTTTCAAAATTTAAAAAAGGAAAAAAAAAGCATTAAAGAATCTCAAAAAATAAAAATAAATAAATTAAAATTTTAAAAAAGCATCTCAATCTCCTCCTCAGCTGAGAACACCTTGGGATAATCTTCCTAGCTCCTAAATGCAATTTCTGGGATTCCAGACGTGCTGACTTCGTGCGGCGCTTCCTATGTTCTGTATGTTTGAGGTCCCCAAGTACAGTTACTATGAGGACTCTGACCTCTTCCTCTTTGGCCTTCTTTTTGGCGTCATCCAACTTCTTCTTTTTGCTTTCTGGCATGAGATCATCTAACCAGCTCAGCTCTCGCTTAGAGAAACAGAGATCCATGACTTTCCTGACAAAGACCAAGGCCAAGACCTACAAGAAACATGGAAAGAAGAAAGCGAATTACAGCATCTAATTTTCTTTCTGGAATTAAGAGCCAAGTCCTGTTTTCACAGATGACGAGGATTTCTCCAGCCACACGAAGCTCATAACAGTCCTAACAGGCGCCTTTTACCGAGCACCCTCTGTGCTGGGTACGGAGGTGTTTTACACAGAATGCTTAATGATCACCACAACAACCTACAAATCAGAGAGCAACTAATTTAACTCCCTCACTGAGAAGAGAAGCCATCTGTAGATAGCTTAGCAGCTGCTTTCCCTGGCCTGAGCCAGCAGGCAGGGACATGGAGTGCAGAGCCACTGCGTGAAGTACAGGCACAGTGACCGGCCACAGCCAGCCCAATGCCTCACCGCGGGGTAACAGAGCCTGGGAGAACCCGCTCCCTCTGATCCTTGGCTTGCACATTCCCAAATCTTTTTTTTTTTTTTTTTTGTGCCTGCCCTGTGAAGCTGTAGTGGATTTTGTGTCTGCTTTCTGGCCCACCCTGACCTTCATTTGATAGGGGAGGAATCTGAGGCCCAGAGGAAGCAATGCTAGGGCTAAAAGCTCACAGCAATCTTCCCAGTGGAAGCAGGGCCAGGATATCTCAACTGCTGCTCCACTTTTACTCCCATGAGGGCTTTTTACAATTTTTTAATTTTATAAATACACATCTGTAGCATATGATGATCACATTCGTCATGGGCAGTAGGCACATGCATGTAACACACCTAAGTTCTTACATCTTTTTTTTTCTATGTACTTGGTACAGGGTCTCACTACACAGCTCAGACTCATAATGATCCTTCTGTTTTCAGCATCCCGAGTGCTGGGATTACAGGTGTGGGCCACCATGCCTAGTTTCAGTGGTGGGCACTGTGTGTTTGGGGTTCCAGGGCTGGCACAGCATGTGGTACCAGGTATTGAACCCAGCTCCTTGCACTTGCCAGGCAGGGGCTTAGACTGCCGAGCTATCTCCCCAGCCATCTATGTCTTTATTTTCTATTGTCTGCCTTTTATTTTGCTCTTTATCTATATTTTGGGTTTCTCATATAAAGAGAAACCATGTGATTTTAAGCTATGTGATTCATTTTACTTAACATATGATCTCAGGGTGCATCCATTTTCCTATAAAATGATGCAAGCTTATCTTTCTTTATGGCTGAGTAGTACTGGAGACAGAACCATACCATCTAGAACAACCTGCCTGGGTGAATTAGCATTCATCAGCTACATCTGGTGGCTGGCAAGGAATGAGGCCAATCATGCTTAACAAGTTGAACCATATTTCCTCCAATTTTAATGACTATTTTCCAAAAAAATCCAAGTTTGATGGACTTCCTTCCTAGGAATTTACTGTTTCCTTAACTACACATTTAATTCCTGAATACAACACACAAATGCAGAGTCTGACAAAAGGAGACTACTATCTAGTTCTCTAGGGAATGAGAGAACAAATCTAAAACAAAGTTACCATATGGTGCAGCAATGCCACTGGTAGCTATATTCTCTGAGGAACTGCTGGCGGGGACACATGTGTGCAGCCACGGCCACAGGGGCATTACGGCAACCAGAAGGTAGACATGGCCCAAGTGCCCATCACAGACGATGGAAACACACAATGTGGTCTACACATACAATGGAGTACTTACTATTCAACCATAAAATGCACAAGGATTGCCTGGAGTGGTAGTGTAAACCTGTAACCAGAGCACTCCAGAGGCTGAGGCAGGAGAATTGCTGAAAGTTCAAGGTCAACCTAGGCTACTTAGTAAGTTCAAGGCCAGCCTGAACCACACAGTGAGGCCCTATCTCAAAAAAAAAAAAAAAAAAACAAACACAAGAATAGTCCCATAATAAGGATAAACTTGAAGATATTATGCTAAGTAAAATAAACCAGGCACAAAGGACAAATACTGTATAGTTCCCTTGATATATATGTATAATAAAATAGAAGGTTAATGGTGGCTTCCTAGAGATTGGCAAGAAGAGGAGAATAGGCAGTTATGTTTGAATATTTGTTTTACTGGGAATTAAGCTCAGGACCTTGCACTTGCCAGGCAGGTGCTTATGCCACTGAACTATCTCCCAGGTGCAGTTATGGTTTTAATGAGTACAAATTTCCAGCTTTTTAAGACAAAAAAATGTTCTGGAGACAGGCGGTGGTAAGTACCACAACATGACATACTTAATGCCACTGAACTGTACACTGAAGACACACCAATATTTTTGTTCTTTAAGGTATTTGTTAAAATAGGAAGTTTCATGTTATATGCATTCTACCACAATTTAAAAGACAATAATAATAGTTTACATTTTTGAAAACCCCTCACCATCATCGGGAAGACGATGGCTGCTGGAGAGGCCTTGATGACCCACAGCAGGACCAGGCAGGCGAGCTGGATGAGGGTGAAGAGGTGCACTTTGCGCAGAGGCACGTGCCGCAGGTAGATGAAGTCCGGCTGGTGCTTGGCGGGCATCCCGAAAAGCTTCAGACGATCGAAGAACTGGAAGGGCAGAACCAGCATTATTTTTAGGAGGCCTCTGAGTCAGAAGTCTTGTTAGGTCCATTCAGCTCGCTCAGCTCACCTGCTGAAAAGTAGTTAGCACTATTTCCCTTGGACAGAAATGGAAACTGAGGCTCAGAGAGAACAGAAATGTCAGGCATGAGCTCAAGCTAGCTTTTCTAATTCTGCTTCAGACCTCATTCTCCTACCCCATGCTGTGGCTCCCGTGCCTCTTTCTCAGGCAAAGTGGCAAACAGAATAAGTCAACTGCATCTTTCTGCTTACCATCAAATCCAATGTTTTTAACTGTTCTTTAAGGAATGTAGGGCTATGCATTGATTATTTATAGCAAAAAGATAAAAGTGAAACATCATAACATTGAATATGGAAGCTATGATCATCCTTATATTATAGAAAGAAAAACAGAGACCCAGAAGTTAAATACAATCATCTGTCCAATGTCACATCAGACTACCTAAAGAATGGTCACTGGACAGTCCACAAGATAGTGTTTATTATTAAACACTAATAACAGAAAAAGTGTTTATTGCATCATCTGCACTGGCCAAGTCATTGATGATGATTCCTGACTTACTCTGTTGGATGGACTCTGAGGAATGAACCGACTGACAGGAAAACGCAGAATGTCTGCCTGCCGTGACAACTCCTGTTACTCCCTATTCTTTTCAGCAAAGCATTCCAAAGTTAAACTCCCTTCTCACATACATTAGCACGGTGCTGGACTAACCATGTATGGAAGACAGTCTGGTTCTTTTTTTTTTTTTTTTTTTTTTTTTGAGACAAGATCTCACAATGTAGTTCAGGCTGGCCTTGAATGTTCAGGCTGGCCTCTGCCTCCCAACTGTTGAGACACAGGTATACACCACCATGCCTGGCAACACAATCTATTTCTTGACCAACATTTCAGATCCAGGTTTATCACCACTTGGCAAAGAACCTAGTAATACATGCCAAACAATTTTTGAATACGGAGTGAATTACTAAAATAATGACATTAAGCCTAGTCACTCTGGAAGTCTCTGTACTCTCAGGCCAACATAACCATAATTTGTCCTATATCTGAAAAAATTTCTAAACTAGCCCAGCCAAACAAGACTAGGCAATAATTTCTCAAGAAGTGCCTGTGGCTAAAAAAGTACTAGATTTAATAGGCAAAATCAGTAGTATAGCTGAATACAAAGTCAACACTCAAAAATCAATAGCATTCCTATACATAAATAATAAACTCACTGAGAGAGAAACTAGAAAAACACCTTTCACAATAGTATTCCCAAAAATGAAATACCTAGGAATAAATCTTACAAAGATGGGGGTCTGCCTGTTAGCTCAGTTGTTTAAGTGCGTGCTTATGCAAACATAATCAGGCGCAGGATACTGCAGTTTGATCCCCAGCTCCACACGCCTTAGATAAGATATCTTCTGTTCTTGGGAAGGAAGAACCAATATAGAGAAAATGACCATACTTTCAAATCTCGGGGCCGGGGAGATGGTTCAGTGGAATAAGTGCTTCCTTGGCAAGCACAAGGGCCTGAGTTCAATCCCCAGTTCCACAAAGAAAAACAAAAATGAAAACAAAACTGTTACACAGATTTAGTGCAATCCCAATCAAAATTCCAAGAGCATATCTCACAGAATTAGAGAAAACAATCCTAAAATTCATTTGGAACCAGAACAGACCTAGAGTGGCTAAAGCAATTCTAGGCAACATGGGGCTGGCCAAATAGCTCAGCAGATTAAAGTACAGGCAAGCAGGCACAGGGGCCAGGGGTTTGATCCCTGGGCCTGATGTGCCAGCCCTACCTCTGGGGCATGCTGAGTTGGCAATTGAGACTGGGCGTGGTGGCACGTGCCTGTAATCTCAGCTCTTGGGAGGCTGTAAACAGGCGGATCACTACAAGTCCGATCTAGTAGTGAGACCCTGAACACCCTGTAGACCCTTCCCTAAAATTTTTTTTTTAAATCTAGGCAACAAAGGCAACACGGGCGCATCAAAATCCTGGATTTGAAATTATACTATAAAGCTACTGTGATTAAAAACAGTGTGGTACTGGCAAAAAACAAAACAAAACAAAGATCAATGGAACAGATTAGAAGATGCAGAACTCCAGACATACTCAGCCACCTTATATTTGACAAAAGGGTTAAACAGACACTGGCAGAAGGATATCCTCTTTAATAAATGATGCTGGGAAAACTGAACATGCAATTTTTGCACACATCAGAAATTAAAAATTAGACCCATCTTTCACCACACAGTAAATGAAATTTGAAATGGATAAAGGATCTGAATATTAAGACAGAAATGGTAAATCTGCTGGAAGACTGAATAGATAAAACTCTTGAAGACATTGGTATAAGCAAAAGTTTCATGAATAAAACCCTGATTGCACAGGAACTGTCACAAAGAATCAACAACTGAGTTCTCATCTTGTTAAAAAGCTTTTGCACAACAAGAGAAACTAACAACAGAGTGAAGAGACAACTCACAATGTGGAGAATAAATGTTTACTATCAATGTATAAAGAACTCAAAAAAATCAGGATCCCCCCCATAAATTTAAAGGCCAAATCCAAAAATAAGCACTGGAAATGAATAAACACTTTTCAGATGGAGAACTACAAACAGAAAATAAACGCATGAGAAAATGTTCAACATCACTCAAGAGATGCAAATTAAAACAACTCTGAGATTCCCTTTCACTCTGGAAAAAATGGCTATCATCAAGGAACCAGCCAAGAACAAATGTTGGCGGAGAAGTAGGGAACCAGGAACTCTTCTTCACTGTTGATGGCAACGTAGACTGTTGCAACCACTGTGAAAATCAGTGTGGAGAGTTCTCCAAAACACTAGGACTGGAGGTCCCATTTGACCTGGCTAGTCCCCACTTGGGCGTCTTCCCAAAAAATTCAAAATATTTTACCACAGAGATACATGCACACCCATGTTTATCACAGTACAATTTGTAATGGCTAGATCTGGGAGACAACCCAAATGCCGATCAACCGAGGAATGGATTAAAAAAAGTGGTCTTTTTATATAATGTGGTCTTACCTAGCCATAAAGAAGGATACACATGGATACAACTTGAGAGCACGTCCATAGGTGAAAGAAGATGCGAATGTGTCAACAACATACTATATCTCCCTAGTGTGAGAAACTGAGAGTACATGTGATCCAAAATGTACAACAGATATTGTAAAATGGGGAAAAAAACCTCAGAAAGAAGGAGAAACTGGTTTAGGAAAGTAGAAAAAAAAAGGAAGAAAAAAGCAGAAGAAAAAAATATATATATAGCCAGCAAGATAGCTCGACGGACTAAGTGCCTGCTTAGACAAGTGCAGGGACTAGGTTCGACCCCTAGGACCACATGCTGCACCCAGGCACGCTGAGCTGAGATGGAGTCCAGGCATGGTTGTGCACGCTTGTAATCCCGGCACTGGGGAGGCTGAAAACAGGAGGATCACTACGAGCCTGAGCAACCCTGTACCAAATACATTAAAAAATAGATATAGATATATTAAAATTTCTCTCAGTTCATTGAAAAGACAGGTTTGTGTTAACATTGTTTGGACAACTACATGCTGATATCTTGTACTCTAAGTAACTAATTTACAGATAACAACACACAATGTATTAACCTCCTACTATACTGTTTTGGAATTTTTGTTTTTTGGTTGGTTGATTTTTTTTGTTTCTTTTTCTTTAAAAAAAAATAAAAATAAAAGAATTGGCTGTGGTTTTCTTAGAGAACTGTCCCTCCCTGGTCAGGATGGGTGAACTCACAATGAGAAGACATGGCCATGGTCAACTGTACAATACCTGGATTCCTTGTAACGAGGAAACTCCCATGTAGAGGAAAACTCCGTAGAGGACTGGCATTGGGATAAACTGCAGACCACGGCACAAAGATCAGACATTAATTTGGTATCATGACATGTTAAACACTTTATGAGCTTTTAAATCTCCAAGAAGGAATTAAGTCACAAGAATTTCATAAACATTCCTTTAGTTTCTGCTGCCTTGACAGAAACACAAGCAGAAGCTAACAATGATAAAAATTATTTTGTTCTGAAATGAAATGATTACATGTTAAGTGAAATCGCAGGCCTCGCATCTCGCCCCTGTCTGGCTCTGCCTCCTCCCTGGGGAGGGGCACAGACAGACAGACACATCCAAGATCCGTGGTTAAGTCATCATCTCTCCGGACATCTTCTGACCACCCAAGCTGTCCTTCCTGAAACACTCCTCTCACTTGGCCTGCCACCATACCTTCCCAGCTTCCCTCCAAACTTGGCTGGCAGCTCCTTCTGAGGCTCCCGCTGTCTCTTCCTCAACCCAGGTTCTAAAGTCTGCTCTTCTCTCTGGACCTTCTTCTCGATTTTTACTTGTTTGTTTGTTTATTTATTTTTGAGATTAGGTCTTGCTATATAATTCAGCCCAACCAACAAGAGTAGGCCTTGAACAGTGCATATGTTGTCTCACGCTGGCCTTGAACTCAGAGCAATCTTCTTGCCTCATCCTTCAAGTGCTGGGATTATAGGAGCGCACCAGCATGCCCAGCCCCTCTTTTGAATCTACCCTTCTCCCAAGTGCACTCACTTACCCTCTGTTTTCAATATCATTAATAATAATAATAATAATAATAATAATATAATATTTTTAATCCAGAACCTCCCCTCTTAGTCTCTTCCCCCTTAGAAGCTAATACCAGCCTTCTCATTCAAATCCTACCTATTATCCTATCTCCTGCAAAATCAAAATGTCATCTATACCATTTTAAGCAATACTATTCCTCTTCCCCAGATGGCTGAGTCAGAAATCTAATGGGCATCTTGGTTTCCTCCTCACCTCATTCCACAGCCACTTCAGCTGGCCAGACCTTTCAACCTGCCTCTAAGACATGCAGGAGCCCTGCCTTTTCGTCTGTCCTAGCCAACATTATCTCACACTGGAACTGCTCTGTTGTGCAGCTTCCAGTCTCCTGCTCTAAACACTCTCTGGACAGCTGCTGATGGGATTTTTACAAAACAAAACAAAACAAACAAACAAAAAGCCATCCTAATCAAGTCACGTCCCTTTCCTGGTACAACCCCACGGCAAGCTCTCCCAGCACCAGCAAGGCCCTGGCTGCTCTGCCCTGCCTCCGCTTCAGCCTCATCTCACTGACTTTTGCCTTACTTGGCACCCTTGAGCCACATGGCCTTAATATTTTACAGAACACATATTACTCTTTCCTACTTCAGGGCCAGACGTGGCCACTTTTCTCCTCTCTTCCGTCTTGGCATCTTCCACCACCCATGATATGGCTGGCTCCATTTTCTCTTACATAGTGCCATCTCTGATCCAACCAAAGAGAACCCTTTTATTCTTCATAGCTGCAAAGAATGATATATATCTCTTCTGCATCACTTATGACATTCTGTAATTATCATGTTTGTTTCCTCAACTAATTTTCTTAACTACACAGATATTATCTATCTTACCCCACTAGAATAAGCTCTTCCAGGACAGGAATGTGCATGCGTTCCATTTGGTGTACCGCTACACCCTGAACACTCAGCAGGATTCCTGGTATAAAGGCACTCAGCATTTGTCTTGTAAGTGAATGAGCAATTACCTTCAAGATAGCCGTCATGAAGACTGAGCAGCCCATCAGCACAAAGATCATAAGGCCTGTCACTCTCTGCTCCCGGATGCCCAAGAACTTGGGCTGCTCTCCAGGAGCAGAGCACTCAGATTCCAGCTTCAGACTGTTCACATGTGTGATGGACAGCACAGTGGCAGCCACAAACCACGGCAGGCCCATAACGGAGCAGACACCCAGCATGATGGCCACCATCAGCAGGTCCAGGTGGTAGCCACAGCCTTTCTGTGGAGAACAAGAGTAGCAGCTGTCACTATCAGTGGGCTAGCTAGAGGGCTGTATATAATAGCGAGCCAAGGGCCTCTGGCAAGTGCAAGAGGAAGAGCCCAGGGATGCCAGAGGAGTCTTGCAACCCTGCCTGGTTAGGAAGAAACAGAAAAGGAAAAGAGAAATCTTAGCCTGTCCTATGTGTTGATACCCATCCTCTGCCCAAGTGTCCCTGGTTTACCCTGAGTCTCACCCATTCAAAGATCTATTTTCCCTGGAAAAGTAAGTAAAGACCAACTCATGCCTTGATAATTCTAGTAGACACTTACACCTTAGATCCTTGCTGGATCTGAACGTTACCTAAACTAAATAAGTAAAGAACAGAGATGGAAGTCACACGGCACCTCATTAGTCCATGCACTAAAACCAACTCTAGCACCCGATGACCCTGCAGCTCAAAGTTCTATCCACAAAACCCTTATAGGTGACACTAAAGGGAGAATACCTGCACAAGGAGAATGCAGTTGCCCAAGCCCTGACCCGAGCCTCAGGACAACAACTTATACAGTTGTGGACTCAAGAGCATGTAGCAGATAAGGGCCATCAAGAACTCTACCCACCATCGTCCCTCAGAGGCTTACGAGAAGAATGGAAACCCAGATTCTTTCCCATCACACTACCATGCAATTTTATCTGCAAACCAATCTTTTGTTATTAGTGGGTCAAGAATGAAGACCCCTTATGAGCCCTTCTAAGGCTTTTTATCCAGGTTCCACAGTTCCTGGTGTACATGGGCTTATCCTAAAATAAAAAATGCGACAGGCTGCCATGGCGTTCTTCTTGGTCACAGCTTCTTATTACCTTGAGCTTATGTTCCTTCCTGTTAATGATGACTGCTGTAATCTGCTGGTCCATGAATATCAAGATAGTACAGAGAAGAGCTGGGATGATTGCAGCTATCACAGTCCACCAGGGGTTGGGGCCAATGGGATTGATAATCCAGCCCCGATCGTCCCTTGTTGGCTAGTGGGAAAAAATAAGACACTATTTGTGTGTTTGAATTAACTATAGTTATTAGGGCAAAACAGATCAAAGTGAATCAAACATAGACATTTTTTTAATTTTCATTGGAATGAGAATCCTTCTTTAAAAAGAAGAAAACAGAAAACAGACACAAAATACAGCAACCCCTTAGGAAATCTATGACCTTTTTCCAAATCCTCTTTGAAACAGTCAAACCTCAATTATTGACTTGGAATACTTACTAATCCTATATATCTTCCCACTTATTCTCCAAATCCCTCTGCACAAAGAAAGAAACTTATCTCAACATTAGTCCAAGTAAATATAATTAACAGCTAAATCTGTTCTAAGAAAAAAAAATCAATGGCTTCCAAAGACAAGTATAAATAACTTAGAGCCGTGATGCTGAGTCCTCTGCAGCACATGCAGCCTCTGACGTTCACTGGCCTCCTCTCTCCTCCTCTCCAGAAGCCACACACTGCGTCCACAGCACAGTAAAGGCAAGATGGAGTCAGCTGCATGAATTTCTTAGGCTTAGGCTGGATCGCTCCACAGGTCTTCTCCCATCAATAGTGCAACAGGAGGGCTGGGGAGATGGCTCAGTAAAGGGCCTGAGTTCGATCCCCGGTTCCGTAAAAAAAAAAAAGTGCAACAGGAACTAAACCAGAAGCTTGAGGAACACCCAACATTTCTATACTTGAACTTTTTGACCAACGAAGCCCTCCAGTGCTTCTAAAATACAATTGTTCACAAAGCTTGGGATAGCTAGGACAGACCCAAACTTTCCTAGAACCTCAGCTCGTATCCCCAGGGTACTGTGGGGAAGACGAGGTCACCATTTTGGGCAGGTGGAATTAGAGGACAAGAGGCCAGGGAGGGAGGTGCAGGGCAGAGCAGAGGCCAAGACGCAGAAACTGGTGATTTCCTGGGTTCTTATGCTCACGTTCATTTGCTCAACACTGACCAAATCAACAGAGTCCATCTATTTTGGTAAAAATGAAAAGGTATTTATTCAAAGCCAGCTCTGAGGAGATGGGAGGGGTCCACTGGTCTCAGACATCATCTCCCAGCATACAGGTCCCACTGCCAAGAGCTACGGCAAGGAACAGCATCACAAGCTAGAAAAGCACTTCAAGATAGACAGGTACCCTCCCTTGAGACCGCAGTGGCCCTGGCAGCCAGGCTGGATCCAGAGGAGTACCACGTGCAGGTGCGGTTCAGAAGGTGCTGGGCCAGCTGCCTGCAGTTGAAGCTCACCTTGTGGGTACAGCAGTGACAGGGGCTACACAGCCTGCAGCACGCACTGAGCTCATCCACTTCTCTCCCTCCTTGAGCCTCCACACCCACCCAGCTCCTGCCCTGCAGGAGAGTTCCTGGCTTGCTGGCAAGTGATACTCTGGGGTTGAGGGGCCCTGGGGCTGCACCCCACCCCTGCTCTGATCCCCCTGGGGCCTCCCTGAGTTCCCCACAGTCCTAGATGCCTTCCAGACACTCTGTCTCCACCATAACCTCCAGGTTTCAGAAGGGGGGCACCTTTGGGGACCAGGACACAGTGGGCCAGAAACTATACTGAGTTTATGGGGGGCCTGTGGCCTAGGACAGTGGGGCCTCATGCTGGGTCCTTCTACCTCAGGAACGTACCCTTTCCCAGACACTGCTTTAAATATTCCCAACTACTTATTTGGGTCTCACGGGACCATTTTTCATTTTAATTTGTAGGACTAATGATACTCATGGGGGAGATTTTTTTATGCAGTGCAGGCTGGACTATAAATCATGACCTCCCTGCCTTGGCCTCCCTCAGTTCTGTGATTATAGGTGTGCGACACCCTACCTAACTCCTTTTTTAAATTTTATTTTGATATTGGGTCTTGTTAAACTTTCTAAGTTGCCTGGGTTGCTTGAGCTTGCAATCCTTTTGCCTCACCCCTGAGGTGAGGTGCTGGGATTACAGGCCTGCACCACGATAGGCTCCTTTTCATTTTGAAAGAGGGCCTCACTAACCTGCCCAGGCTGGCCTTGAGTTTGGATTACTCTCCTCCTGACTCAGTCTCTGGAGTAACTAGGATTGCAGACATGTGCCACCTTGTCCCACTGCTTTCCTTATTTTTGCTTTCTGGAGTTAATGACTTTGTTTTTTTTACCTTTAATAAATCCTTATCATGAAAGTATTCTGTAACCTTTAGTTTTTTTTCCTGACATAAAAAGGATGTCATGTAGAACTGACTGTATGGTATGAGGTACGGAATCTCCCCCTCCATTGATTTCCAGTTCAGAAGCTCATAATTTACTCTGTCACAAATCAAAGGTTCATTTAAAAAAAAAAAAAAAGCCAGGGATATAAAAAAAGCTCAGAATTAACCCAAACTCAACAACAAAAAGCAAAATTTGTTATATCCAGATTATTTAGTTCTATATAAATTGTGATTTGCAAGTTCGAGGCTTTGTCATAATGCTACTAAGTCCTAATTTATTTAGAGCTTAGAGAACCTATGTTTCCTTAATAACAATGTTCTAAGTAGCAGCTAAGTTCTTAGAAAAGCACAAAACTTATTAAATGTTAGTGACATGATGGCCCCTAGTAAGAGCACAGCTGGCCCTCCATATTTGTGAGTTCAATATTTTTTTGATTTATCAGCTGCATATTGAATATATTTGGGGAAAAAACTGCATCGACACTGAACACATCGACTTTTTCCCTATCATTATTCCTAAACACTACAGCATAACAACCACTTACAGTCACATTGGGACCGGAGTACCCATATCCCTAAGGGCCTGGAACCATCTCTGCGAATATGAAGGGATGAAGGGGTGACCATCTCAGCTTTAGGTTGCATCCTGGAAGCTGATGGCCATGTGACTTACTAGGGAAGGGAAAATGCAAAGAGAAAGCATCCTCTTTGCTTCCTGAAAACGAAGCCAGCCATTAGCAACATTTTCTTAGACATTCCCTTCCTCATCTCTCTCCTTCCTCCCTGAGGCTTTCTTCCCAGATGACCCAGAAATTCAGTGACTCTGACTACCTCCCTACCCATCAGGGAACTTTTCCAAGGAGCACCTAATGCTCCTAAGTTACCTATTATTACATAAAATCCAATCCTCCTGCAGGGCTGACCTCAGCTAGGTATTAAGAGAGAAGGCTGATGATGCTTATTCATGCGGAGATGAGAACGGCAGATTTCCAGAGGTGCTGTAGCGGGGTGTTCGTTAACTCATAAATTGCTAACTGAAAGAATTTCTAACACATTTAGCAAAATTAAACATTTTTATACAATATGGAAAAAGATATTTTTAAGAGGACTTTTTCATAGAGAAAGACAAAGGGAAGCCACAGGCCAAAGAACTGGGCCAAAGGCAGGCAAAGGAACTGCCCTTTTCCTGTCTGCCTTCTCCTCAAACTCTCTCCCACCCCCTACCCTCTTGCTCTTCTGAAGTCACTGAGTGTGCCAGGTCTTCTCTCCTCTACCCAATGCAGATCTGCAAGTCTGAGCACAGCAAATCTATCTTCTGTTTCCTCTGCGCTGCCAAACTAAAATAGATTTGGATCTCATGTATTAGTTGTGCGCTGTATGTTTTTTTAAATACACTGTAAATTACAGATAATTATACAAGTAAACAACAGAGAGCACTGCAGAGCTCTCCTGGTTACTCTGGGAGGGGTCCCACTGGACTGGAGTCAGGGGCCCTCGTAGGTTCATTTCCTTCTACACAGGGAGATCCCCGAGAGGAGCGATCCGGGCCTTTACTGTTTCCATCCTTCCTGGAGCTGTTAAACAGTTGCTGCCCAGTAAAGGTATTGTTAACTGTTCCAGGGGCCCACATTTCCAAAGCGTCTGGTGTACATTTATGTAACTAAGCATATTCCATTATTTTAAATCTTAACTCTAAGTGGTATTCATGATAACTGGGTTGGGTTTTTTTCATTTATTAAACAACCTTCCTTTTTCTGTTTTTTAACTTTTCTGATCTGAACTCGGCCAGACCTAAACAGTTGACTTTTCTAAATAGCAAAGTATGAGAATCAAGTTTTATATTTATCTAACAATCGGTATGTGGAAAGGCCTTTGAAATCAACCTGGGATCAGAGTCTATGAAACTACACGAAGGCACCAAGCAACCCGAGATCCATTTACCTTGAACACACTGGGAACTTGCAGCTTTGGTGAGGGGACGCCAATCAAAAAATCAATAATCACCATGGTGAAGATAGTGAGGAAAACTGCGAAGTCACTCACCATGGAGCGGACCTGGCATCAGGAGATTCAAACAGTGTTTTGTTAAGTCACATACGGTAGAAAAGAAGTTAATATTGTAAAAAAAAAAAAAAAAGCTTTAACAGTTCTCAGGAAAATGCTTTCATTTTATAGTTAAACAAATAGAAGCCTATTTAAACAACAGAAATATATTAGCACACCCAAATTAATGCCCCTGAAGTGTAGTCATAATGAGGGAGAATAAACCCTTTGACAAACTCCCATGGGACCAAATCCAATCTGTAAGGAGTTCTATTTGAGGCCCTTTGGTTCAGGTTCTAGTTGTAGTTCTAGAAACTTGAGAGTAAGATTCTTTCGGATGGCCATGGTCCAAAATAGTGGGCAAGAACATCAGCGGTAGTATCAACTCCACTTGCCCTCACAGCGATTCTCCAGGTTCTAGGCCCTTCTAACCACCTTCACTGCTCCCACTCGGGGCAGTCACTATCAGCTCCTGCAGGGGCAAATGTAGCAGCCTCCTAATATTCTTCTGTCTTTGTCCTCCACAGTTTTCTTTAAACACAGCCACAGGAACAGTAATTAAAAATAACCTGGGTCATATCACACTTCTGTCAAAATCTTCAAATGACTCTGTTTCATGGAATTAAACACCCAAAACGCCCACTTGGCCTCTGAGGCCCACAGATGGCATCCTCCCCACTCCTTGCACAGCTCCTAAGGCTTTCCTGCTCACTCTGCTCCAGCCATACATCTCCTTGCTGCTCTTTAAAGGTGCCAGCCTCTCACACGTCAGGGTCTTCACACTCGCTCGCCCCCCTACCTGTAGTGCTTTTCCTCCGGTGACGTCTTGAATAGCTCACTAACCTCCACCAGCGTAAGGCATACACTGCCTTTCCCCCAGTATCTTCTCTGATGATCCTACTTAAAATTGGTTACTTGCTGCCACCCCAGGACTTCTTGGACTTCTCTCCTGCCTGCGTGCCTGCCTTCCTTTCTCTCTTCTCTCCCTCCCCCACCTCTCCCTTATTTCCATTTTGTTGTAGAGTTCCATCCAATTTAAGACCTGCTCTAAGAAAATATATTGCATTCTATCTTAGTGTAGCTTTAATAAAATAGTTTCTGCTTGGTGTAGTGGTGCACACCTGTACCCAGCACTTGGGAGGCTGAGGCAAGAGTATAGCTGTGACTTTGAGGCCAGCCTGGACTACAACAGTGAGTTCAAGGCCACCCTGGACTGCATAGTGAGACCTTGTCTAAAAAAAAAAAAAAAAAAAAAAAAAAAAAAAAGTAAGAAAAAAAAAAAAAAAAAAGAAAAGAAAAATTAAAATAAAAAAGGAATAAGAGAAAAATTATTACAACATGAAAACAGTTTCCATCAAATGACCGTGCCTACCTTAATAAGAGCTTCCAACACAGCCAGTGCAGAATGCATATTAATTAGGCATAAATAACATCGCCAGTAGCTTAACAAAACTTCACTTTGCCTTGTCACCTAAGGAATCTATCACCTTCTCCATGGTTTTGTTAGTTCTTCCCTGAGTGCTAAATAAATTCTCTGCAGACTCACCCCACCTGAAAGCCATCTTGGCGCTGCAGGGACACAGTGACTCTTCTTTCCCCCACACGCCTGTGATGCTGACTTAGCAGACTGGCATCCAACTACTTACCGGATGCACATGGCCTCCAATCAGCTCATGTGTTTCCCTCGCTCTATTTGACAGGTGGTGCTATCCTGTAAAAGTCTTTTGCATCTACCACAGCACTTACCTATTCCTGAGCAACTATTCAGTCCTCAGGAGCCCTCTGTTAACTATTTGTTCAAGTAGTAAACAAAGCTTCAGAACTTGCTGAATATGTATGCATCTTAATCATGCACAGGCTCATGAAGTGTAAGAATGGGTCTGACTCTGTGTATATATGAGTACATAGCAACTGACCCCCCACCCACGCATATACTTTGTTCTGAAAATATGCCTGATTGAAAGCTCGCTTTCAGAAAAACCACTTGCTCCTGAGTTGAGCTCCCTTTCAAAGCAAGGGCCCACATAGCTACTCTAATAAAGCCCTGACAAAACAGGGAGAAGCCTTGCTCATGGTACAGACAGTGCTATCCGCAAAAGGGAGAGGTTGTGGGGCCTCAGTGATGCAAACCATATCAGGGGCACCGTGCCTGCTGCCATCGATGTGGCTAGTGACTTCATAAGTGATTACAGAGCCATCTCTAGGAGGAGACCCGGACTTAGGGATCCCCTGAAGTAGCCAAGAAGCCATCCCAGCTTACCATGTTCACAGGCTAGCTCCAGCTGTTGCATGCTCAGTGTCCCCAAATTCTGGGAATGAAACTAATAACACTGTAGGAGTAAGACTTAACAGCTTTTGGAGAACACTGCTACCATCTTAAGCTTATCTGGCACTGTACTTTTAAGTCAAAAAGATGCTAAGAATCCCCATTCCACACCACAGATCTATGAAACAGGTGCCAGACACAAGAAGAGATTTCCTGTCGTAGCTTATCAGGGCATGCGGAGCTCTCCACACCACTGATCCGGTCCACAATCAGCACAGAGGGCGGCACTGGTTCTCACACCACAACCCAAACACAAAAGCGATGCACGAGTGTGCTACCTACTCTGGTTGGGAAATAGCGGCTCGTCTTAAATGTCTTTAAAGTGCTTGAGAGGATGAACGTAGTGAAGAACAGAATACAGGACCAGAAGAGAACATCGGGAGTGTAGGGTCCATGATGGCCACAAGCAGACCCTACAAATTCTCCATGCATCTCCTGGCATTTCTGGAAGAATAAACATTCTGCATGACATAAGGAGAAAAAACAGCTGCCACCTTGTGCGTCCACCACTCTTTGCTATCCCACAGGCACTGGGGAACACAGGCTGCCAGCCACACCCAGGGACCTCCATGCAGCTGGGGGGCTCTGGCTTCCAAGAAGGCTCCTACTATGGTCTTAAGACACTTTTAAGAATGAAACTAGAATTCTCCTGAGCTTCAAAGACTCTCCAAGGCCCTAGCAATTTATATTGTTTTTTATTATAGAGGATCTCCAAACTTGAGGTATTCTAAACCCTGCAAAGTCCAGACCTGCCTCCTGCCCTGCAGGTTTCACCCCCCCCCCCATAGCCTTAGCCCAGGGCCTCGGGCGGTGAGCACAAGGGAGAAGAGAGGGATGGCCTTCTTTTCCCCTCATGTACAAAAAAATTTTTGAAAGGGAAAAATAAAGTCAATAGGGTTAGTGTTTCTGGGGATTTTGGAGACAGAATCTCACTATGCAATAGTCCAGGTTGACCTTGACCTTATTATGTAGTCCAGGGTGGTCTCGAATTCTGGGTCCTTCTGCCTCAGTCTTCCAAGTACTGGGATTATAGTATGTGCCACCACACTTCGCTGGTTTTCTTTTTTAAGCTCTGTTCCAGAGCTGGTATTTAAAGGCCAGCCCTTTCCCAGCTAGATGTCCCTCCTAAACGTGGCTGCCACAATGCTAGTATATCTCACACCTCCCAAACTTACACTGACAGTGAGGTTAGCCCAATTCACTTCTGCTGTGACTATGTTGTGATCCTTCCAGTACTGCAGGGTGTGATTGTTCGGATTCTCCGGGACAGCACACCTGCAGCTGAGAGAAAAAGAAAAAAGATTCTTGAGAAAAGCAGCCAGATATTTAGACATATGTTTTTAGCCATAACTGGTCTGAAGGCTCTGCCAGTATCTTTAGTCTTCCCCTTTTGTGCATTTTACATCCGTGAGATGTGTCCTTTCAATTGAAGCCCATTTCCAGTTTTTACCATACTGTAATTTTTCAGTTAACCATTACTAAAGATGAGCTCAAGTCAGCATTAAGTCTTGGATATGTGCAGACCACCAAGCCTGGCACATATGTGCCCGGAATAAGCCCTGGTGGCTTCCTTGCTTGGTTTTCCTCTCTTAGGTTCTTGCTATAAAATACAATCTACAAGACATGGAGGTACTGATAACTCTATTCAGTTCTCAACAAGTTCCTCCAAGTTCACTTTTATACCCCCATCATTTAGAACTTTTTGTTCTAAAACATGCAGTTGCCTAGAATTATGACATAAGCTCTGACTCGATATTATCCTTGATAATATCCCACTACTTTGGCCATTTCCTGGCCACTCTTACTAAAGCCAGGCCTCCTCTCTCCCCAGCCTTGTCTTTCATTTAAACCAGACCAGACCACAGACATGGCTCATTTAAGAACCAAGCTCTGTTCCTGTGACTATGTTTAGTATATAGTCATGTATATTTAGTAATATACGTGTGTATATATATATGTTACATAGTATGCATATTACGATATTTAGAATGAAAATAAAAGAAAACTCCAACTGGATGACTTTGCTTTTATTTATACAACTCTTACATGCAATATGGTAATACATGACAGAACATGAAATTACAGAACTGTACTATAAAATAAAATCAGCAAAAATTACACTACTATATAGACAAGGTCTACTGTACCAAAACAAGACATTGAGGTGTTATAAATAAAATGTACAGAACTGTCCACACAGAAAACAGATGGATCGTAAGTTTAAGCAGTGAGTCCTAAGTCCACACCTCATAGTGAGCTTAAACTGTGAGTCTCAGAGACAAGTATCTACACCTGCCCCGTGGCCATCACTGTCTTCCAACTCCTGCATGCTTTGTGCCTAAGCTGGCTCCTGGTGTGGACAGTCATCTCTACCACATTTGTTTCATTTAAGAATTTAATAAACATGCCACCTATGACAGAATTAAAACTCAAAAAGATTTCAATAGGTCAGAATAACTAGAGGAAACCAAAAACATTAAAAATAATAGAGAAAGTTGCAAAATACTACATTTAATGTTTTTAAAAGTCAATTCCATGGGCTGGGGAGATAGCTCAGTAGAATAAGTGCTTGCCTGGTAAGTGTAGGGTCCTGAGTTCAATCCCCAGTACCACAAAAAATCAATTCCAGGGACTGGGGAGATAGCTCAGCAGTCTAAGTGCCTGCCTGGCAAGCGCAAGGACCCAAGTTCAATCCCTGATCCCAAGTACCATGTGCTGTGCTGGCCCTAGCACCCTGGCGCACCTGCTGGCCCCAGGCGTGGTAGTACACACCTGTAATCCCAGCACTGGGAAGCTGAGGCAAGAGGATCAGTATGAGTCTGAACTGCTCAGTGAGACCCCCGAATCCAATTAATTAATTAATTAAAAATAAAGGTCAATTCCATAGATATGCCAATACTCTAATTTGATTATTATACTCTATATTCCTGTATCAAAATGTTACACTGTATCCCATAAGCATATACAATTACTATCTGCTAATTAGAAATGAAAATGAATCATCTATAATAATCCCAGCCACTTGGCAGATGAGGCAGGATGATTAGCTGAGCTGGGGAGTTTGAGGTCAGTCTGAATAAAAGTGAAACTCTGACCCAAAAAGTTGTGGGGAGGGGCCACATGTGGCACGAAAAGTTATGGGGGCATGGTGGTACATGCCTCTAACTTGGGAGGCAGGAGGACCACTGAAAGTTCAAGGCCAACCAAGACTACATAGAGAATTCAAGACCAATCTGAACTACACAGTAAGAGCCTACCTTAAAAAGTCAAAATAAAAATCAATTTTAAATTTGAAGCTGCCAAGATGCTTTTCAGCGGGTAAATGGATACATGTAGGCAATGGAATACTAGTCTAAATACTAGAAGACTATGAAAAAGCTAGGTGTGGTGCACATGCCTGTAATCTCAGCACTCTGAAGGCTGAAGCAAGAGGCCTGCGAATTCTAAGCCAATCTGGGCAATTTAGTGACGTAGGAAGACACCATCTCAAATTAAAAAATTATGCACTTCACTACCACATCAGAACTGCAAAGCCAGGAGGGAAGGAACAGAGTAAAGGGCTAAATAATTGGAGACTATTCTAGAAAAAAAAAGATACATTGGCCATATTCCTTCAGATGGTTGAAAACACTGCCAGATGTTTGGGGTTATTTTCTAGTTAATCCAAACAATGTTGAATGCAAAAAAAAATAAATAAATAAATAAAATACCTAAATCTTTTTCTTTTCTCTCTCTCTCTCTTTTTTTTTTTTTTTTTGAGACAGGATCAGAGGAACTTGTGATTTTCCTGCTTCAGACTCCTAGAGCCCTGGGATTACAGGTGTGCACTACCACATGTGGCTGCAACACAGAATTCTGAGTAAAAATCAAGAAAGTAAGGATAGGGCCAGGGAGATGGCACAGTGGAATAAGCGCTTCCCCGGCAAGCGCAAGGGCCTGAGTTCAATTCCTGGTTCTGGAAAAAAAAAAAAAAAAAGGTAAGGATGTATCTAAATCATTGTGATACCATGGGAGAGACTCCTGATCTGAAGGGAATTATTCATCTATTTTACCTAATGGTTCCTAACAGTTATCTGTACACCTTCCGAGAAAAACAGGACTCTCTCCCTTAATAGTATAGCCTAGGGGCTCACAGGTCTTTGCAAGAGGTAGTTTTGTCAATAACAAACTCAAATCCCCACTGTTTGCAACAGGGTTTTGCTTCAATGCCTAGAAGCAAATGAAAGGTCTGGAAAGCATTTTTCAAGCCTCCACTGGGTTTCACTCTCAGTTCATCTTCGGTCATCACTTTTGATCATTCTCCTCTGGCAGCCCTCCAGGCCTCCTCATCACATCCGAGCACCTTCTCCCTGGAGGCCAAGAATCTTGGTAAGCACTGCCAGGCACACTGCATCAGTCATTAAATGTGGGCCCTTTGCTCCATTAAAAAAGAAAAAGAAGAAAAAGATAAGCAGAAATGTACTTACTAATAGAGGCTAAGATGGTCTAGCTGGCTGTGCATGTGGATGGGATAGGTCTCTGCCAGGTGAATCAGCTTTTCTATTGCTTCATAGATGAAAATAATACATATCAGGGAGGCAAATGCTTCTTCGGTGAAGCGGGTAATGTAGCAGACAAGGGAGCTGGCATCAGTTGCCACAAGGACAATACACAGGAAGGCGGTCCACAGTCCAATACAAGCTCGCAGGGAGAGGTATGAAAGGGTGTAGTCTCTGAAATGAGAACAAAGTTCATCAAAAAGCATGAAGGGGTGGTGCACAGAGACAGCCAAATCTGGTGGATTCATGTTTTCCATACCAGCTCTGCAATCTGGAGTATTCCTAATTCTGACTGCATTTCATCCCTAAATAATGCCCCAGGATAGTCAGGTTAGAGATCTGCTTCACTGGGAGTCAGGTGGGGTGGTGCACATCTGTGGTCCCAGCACTCATGAGTTGAAGCTCAGCCTGGACTATATAATGAGATGAAGGCCAGTCTGAACTACATAGTAAGACCCGTCAAATAAATAAATATGTTCTTCCCAAGTGTTATTTGCCTTAACAAATATAAAGTAGAGAAGGGATTATCTCATGCACGTCTCTGCCATTACTACCCAATGTAATGAAAAGTATGTTTGAACAGGAGGAAAAGGGGCCTGGCTCTAGTACCATGTGCTCCTTCTTCTACTATAAAATGGAAAGAAAAGATTTTATAGGAAAAGTAGGGAAGCCAAGGCATTCCTAAGATGCCATTACCCTCTAGCAACCAGAATATGAAAGAGGGCTGGAAGGCCAAATTAAAAATAGACTTGAAATAGAAATGGTGATAGAAAATAGCTAGGGAAAATATCTTGAACATTAAAACTCAAGACTTCAATAATGACTGAGGGACATTAGTCAAACGCTTTAAAAATGGGAGATCTGGTTTGGCATGCTGGCACATGCCTATGACCCCAGCATTAAAAGGCTAAAGCAGGAGACTCACAGTGGATTCAAGGCAAGCTTGGGTACATTGTGAGTTTAAGGCCAGCCTGAACTACATAGCAAGACCCTGTCTCAGGAAAAAAAAAAAAAAAAAAAAAGGCGGGGCATAGAGATGCATACCTATAAAACCCAGTGTTTAGGAGGCTGAGGCAGGAGGATTGCTGTGGGTTCATGGCCATCCTGGCCTACAAAGTGAGTTCAAGGCCAGCCTTAACTACATAATAAAACCCTGAGGAAAAAAAAATATAAAAAAGAAAAGAAAAGAAAAAGAGATCTGCTATTGTATTTATAGTGCTGCCTGGGGACCAGCCAATAGACTAAATGATGTTCTTCCTTCAAGTTTTTTACAATTTAGAATACTTGCTTGTTTGTGTACTTGCATGAGTCCCTGGCATTCAATTCTGGTAGTACAATCACCACATCCAGTTAGAGTTTTCAGGAAAACAAATGTCTTACTTGCAAAATTTGAACAAAATCTTCTCAAACACAAGAACTGGCCCAGTACTTCCCAGGATGGTGAGAGCCTGTCCCGCAAACAGAGAATAGGCAATCCCAGTCATGGAGGCTCCAAACAGGGATTCAATTGCACTCTGAGAAGGAAAAAAAAAAAAAACCAAGGAACCCAGGGCCCATCAGTAACAGGTACGGTTGACGTGTACACACTCCTCACTTAGCTCGCATGTGTGCCTTGATAGCCATCTGCTCATGTTTCGTCTTAGCAAGAGTGGTGTGTACGCCATCTGATGCTCTTGTACGCTGAAACCTCCTTAATAATTCAGGTGTAAAAATCCATTTGCATATGATTTCTCAACTAAATTCTGTTCTTCAGTGCCTCAATTCAGCATTTGAAAATAATACAAAAAGCACAGTGATGTTGTTCAAACTACAAGCTGCCATACAGAGTCACTTTAAATCTTATTTTCAAATTGCACCAATATATTCTTATCTTTTCCTTTCTTGGGGCAATAAGCAATTCAACTTGATATCTAGCATTGAAAGTGACCTTTGAAGGGAGAAAAGAGTTTTCTGTTTTAAAGGGAAAAGCATGCTGTTCTTTCGTAGGAAGTCAGAAGACCATGTAAGAGAAAGAACCCGACCTCCAAGCTCTATGCCACGTAATTTCCCACCAACGCACTTAGCTTCCATGGCACTATCTTAATTTCTTTTGGGAACTACTTAAGTGGTTGCAAGCTCTTACTATGCGTCCCTCAGTGGCTTCTCCAAGCAACCCTCCAAAGGTGATGACAGGTGACATGCAGGCACAGTACAGGAACAGGAAAGAGGCCAGACACTGTAAGCTGAGTGCATCTCGGTAGTCGCTCCAGTACCAAGGGGCCTTCCGCTTGATGTCCAGCACCAATCCTCCAAAAAGTCTGGGAAAACACAATAGATAGGCCTCTAGTGCAGTCCCTCATCCACAAAAGCACATGACCTTTTCCAATGAGAAACCTTTTCCAATGTGTTCTGTAGTATTTTGGCTTCAACTTGACCCCAAATATGGAAGATCTCTTGCAGGTCAGCATAGATTCTGTTTGCATTCAAGAGCATGACTTACAGTGCATGTGAATGACTTATCCTGAGAATAAAAAGAATTTGGCTATGCATATCACCCATTTTTTAAAAATTCAAAAAATTAAAGTACTAGTCTGAAATTTCAAATTCTGAGCTATTTGGAGAAAAGATGTAACAGCAACTTGAAGTATTAAAATTGTTAGCTTTATTAAATACTTTCCAGATAAAAAGCCCTTATCACATACCCTTTTTTACTCTGAACAACCATCTACTTTGCTATTAGGAAATTAGTGTAATAGTTCATGCATGCAATTGACAAGTGGTAGCAGATGTATGGTGCCGGGACTCCAGGTGCTGCAGTCGGACAGTAAAGCACACACGACCCTCCTCTCCAAGACCAGCAGTGCAGTGCAGGAGACAGGCAGTGCTGTGAGGGTGCTTTGGGGTCCCAGAGCAGCAAGGACCATTTAGCAGGGAAGGACTCAAAGGATAGACCTGGAGAGAGCCAGATGACATAGGAGGCTGGCACGGGTGACAGCTACGAGGGGAGAGCGCACGCTGTGGTCGGGGTGCCAGAACAGGTACCACTGGATGACACCGTGTGAGGACAAATACCAACAGACAAGGCTGGATAGAGGAGCTGATTCACAAAGGACCTTGAAAATGGTAAAAGAAGCTGGGTGTGGCTACATAGGCCTGTAATCCCAGCACCTGGGAGGTTAAGGCAGGAGGATCCTTGTGAGTTCAAGAACAACCTGGGCTACAAAGTGAGCTCAAGGTCAGTGTGAGCTACATAGCGAGATCCTGTCTCAAAGAAAGAAAGGAAGGAAGGAAGGAAGGAAGGAAGGAAGGAAGGAAGGAAGGAAGGAAATGATAAAAGGCTAGACCCTTATGAACAGCATGCCAAGTTACTAAAGGACTGTAAATAGCAAAGCAACATAATCATGCACACATTCTGACAGGATCAACCTGGCAGTGTGATGAGAGGCACACAACCAGGGATGAGGAATGAGGGGAGATTCAAATGCCTGTCAGGAGGTAGAAACAAGAGGACTTTTGGGTGATGTTCAGAGCCTTCTCACCTTCCATGGAAGACAGAAATGAAGAGTCAGACCTCCCATGCCTAAGAGGAGCAGTGCTTCCAGATTGAACTTTTTCTTTTTTCTTTTTTTTTTTTCTCCATGTTTCTGTATTTTCTTTTTTTTTCCATAATTTTATTGAGAAACAAATAGCAATGAGACAGTTTCAAACCAAACTGGTGGGACAGTTTCAATAATTAACACATTGCATACTCTCTTCCTAGTGGTTAATTGCTGTACAAGATGCGGACTCGTATCCTATTTACAAACACCATTAGAACAAATCCCACTATTCATTAAGAGAATGTAACTATATATCTATCCTAACCACTTTGAATACACAGATACAAAATGAACATTCATCTGTATCCCCTTTTTTTGTTAAGTTCCATCATTTAAATATTATAGGTGTGTAAACTCAGCAAAATATTCTAAGAGTTCAGAGGTCCATAATAGTATTGGGTCTTCCGTTTCACTGGCAATGTCAGAAATTGTTGACCTGAGTCCCCTACAGCTCAACATAACAGCATGGCTTTACTTCTTATACTTTGTTTTTATACTTTTCTGCTGGATGGTTAAGACCAAGGTAAAGCAGGACCTATGAAACAAGAGTTGTAGCTTTTGGATCTGATAAGTTCAGTGAAATCCCCTCAGGATTTTTCCTGAGGTCCTATACCTCAGATTGTAGAACCTTTGTCAGTGTCAGCCATGTGGATGAGTCACGGCCATTGCTTGGCCAATGTGCTCTCTGTGAGAGCCTAAGAGAATGTTTTCTCTCCATGTGACTCTCCTTAGGCACACTCTACATCATCGATCACTTTCCTCTTTGGCCCCATAATCTCCTTGATCAGAAAATTTGGGACACTACCAAGTTACATGACATTACAGTACAAGTTCTCATATGTCCTGAGTCTTAAATGACCTTGGAAGGGTAGGGCCAAAATGTTGGCTTTCCTGCAGCCCTCCTTTTTCTCTAATTTGGTCTGCAAACTTAGGTTGTTAACCATCCAGAAGACAAGCTTATTGTTATTACCATACAACCTAGGCTGTTAAGCTTAACCTCACTATCTGTCTGAATTTGAGCTGCTTTTTCTAAGAACCAAGTTAATGCGCTGGGGGAAAAAAAATCTGTCAAGGGAGTAAATCTGCATTCTACACAACACATCATCTGTCTTCTTCTACAAATCAATGGTCACAATAAATGAAAGGAAGAAGAGCTATGACAGAATGGCAGCATAAGAACCAAACTCGAACCTCAACTGGATTCTGTATTGAATAAATGAACTCTAAAAGGATATTAACAATCACAAAAAAAAAATATGGACTGAGCATTAGACGATTTAAAGAATGAGCATTAATTCTGCTAGACTTGACAATGCCATCATTATTTTTAAATGTACTTATTAAATAAGGCATATACTGAAATATTTCCAGGAAAAATGATGTCTCTAATTTGGCTTAAAATGATATAGAAAAAATAAAACTAAATGGGAAAAAGTAGATGAAACAAGATTGGGAAAATACTAGCAACAGACAATAGGTACATAGGGATTCGCTTAACTATTCTTTCTTTTTTATATGTTTGAAATTTTCTGTAATAAAAAGCAAAAACTAAAAATAAGTACTCTCTCACAGAGGAAGCTTAGCCAGCTCTTTCATTCCTTATCTCTCAGGAGCCTGGAGAAGTGAGGTGAGGCCTGGGAGCAGGGACAGGCCCGGCCAGGTCCCAGTCTCCATTCAGTGCTCTTTCATTCAGCTCATGAGACGCAATGGGTGCGCAGGTAGACCCAGCGCAGACACTGTTCTATGTTACCTTCTTGCTCATTTCCTCTGGTTTTGCAGGATGTAGTTGGGATTCACCTTTCCTCTACTTATAGAAGAAACTTCAAAATCAGGGTGTGGGCTACAGCAGAGACGCAATGCTAGCCTGTGACCTGCCTTATTTCTAGCCTTTCTGGAAAACCCAGTTTAGATAAAGAAGCTGTCTACAGGGCCTAACCTACACTATGAGGGTTCAGGCTTTGGGAACAAGACTCCCATTAATAATAAGCTTGCACGTTGTCTTTCTGTTTCTACTAGATAAATAGCCCTCCAGTGACGTAACAACAGGCAGCAGTGATTAGGCTGAAGCAAGATTCAAGTGTTGCCAGGTCCTTGGCTATTATAGTATCTTATTTCTGATGAATAGTCCCTCCTTATCACAAGTAACATTCCCCTGAAGGATACTCTTCTGAATAAAGGACCTCCTTACCCACTGAGGCCACCTGACATGCTGCCATGATTGCCTGTCCCTTGACACAGGAGTCAGTTTCAGTGAGGAGTGTCAGTTAGCGACAAAAGATTTATGGGGATGGATTTCCAAAATGACATAGCAAAGGAAAACACCTATCTATCTAGCAGGGATTAAAAGAGAGAAGAGGAGCAGCTTTAGCGCTCATATTGATGTATAACTCTAAATTAATAAAATAATTTCTGAATACTATTTAGGTAGTCAGTCTGATACCTCATTCACGCATAAGATCACATCATAAATGCACTACTACCATAGATATTAACCAGGCTTGGGTGTTTCTCTTCATACTTGAAACTTCATTTCACTTTCAACATCATCCTCAATGTTTAAGTGCTTGGGGCTATGAATTTAAGCTTGATTCAAGAAAGGACTTACCCAGGTCTCTAGAGCACTGACTTAGGGAGCCCTTCCTTCCCTGGAGAGCTTGAGGGTCAGGCAAGTCATTACTTGTCTGGTATGCTTTGGAAGAAACCATTTAAAGCCCTTTTTTCCGTTAACCCTTCCCCCAAATCAGCATCCCTAATATAGGATATAAATCTGCCCTGGAAACTCTCTCTATAGTATTCTCCTCGAGGCAGAGCTTCTGGACTAGGAAGACTCTAGCCATCTGTGATTCTTTGCTATGAATGGCATCCCTGCTTGTGTCAGTGTCAGGGAGGCTCAAGAAACTGTCTGGGCCCTGGCTTAGAGGGCCGGAAAATACAGAACTCGAAGTACTGTTTTCAACCTTATCTCCTTTCCCATATTCCCATCCTCAAAACACTTCTTTATCCAACAAGAATAATGCACCATAAGTTTCCAAGTTTTCTCTTAAGGTTGTATAAAGCAGATTTTGCATTCAAAGAGACATAACAAATGTGTTGAATAATTATAAAGCCCAGGCTAATGTGCTTTTAGGTTGTGCAGCCTAGGAAGATCTAAACCCCTCTGGGATGTCCAGCTATAGGCTCACACTTGCCTTTCACATCATCTGAAATGGGGAAGGGGTCAGAGGTGGCCTAGAATGGTGATCTCTGATACGGCACTGGGTTACCTGGCCTAAGAGGCTCCAGTGGCGGCTGGGCCCCATGTCTTAAGGTTCGTTACCAAGGTCTTTAAGAAGAATATTGGAAGTTCCAGAAGGGGGCTACCAAGCAAAAGGAAGCTCTAATCCTAGAGCTTTCTTTTATCCTAGAGCCTCCTTTTAGCTTTGTTCAATTCCAGAGACTCCTGACATGATGTTATGAGAGAACTTCAAACCCTTTTGAACTTATGAATTAAGATACTTCAGGGTGTTATCTTTATTTTGCTTATTTAGTTGGCTTTTAAAGACAGGGTTTCACTACACAGTTCAGGCTGGCTTAGAACTCACTATGTAGCCCATGCTGGCCTCAAACCCACAGTGATCCTTCTGCCTCAGCGTCCAGGTGCTGGGATTACAGGCATGTGCCACCACACCCAGCAGTTCCTAGGGTTTGTGATCAAACATATGATAGCCCTGACAGTATGGGATTTACTTGAGGAGCATAAGGCACCTGTTCTGAGATCTTAAGATTTTTTCAAATCCAGTCTTATGGTCTTTCATTCCCACCACCAAACCATGTGGAATTGACCATAAGCATGGTTACAGGGTAGTTTATTCTGTCTTCTTTAACTCTGAAAGAAAGTTGGAATCTCACCTTTGCACAGATATCCAGGTGAAGAAAACCCTGCTGCTATCAATCTCGAACTCTGTTGCCATCAAACTCTAAGTCCTAGAGTGTAGACATCCTTTATATCAAAAATATGAATCATAACTCTGAAGTATTATCAAATGCGCACTCAAGACCCTTTGTGGGGCCAGCGAGATAGCGCAGCGGTCTGAAGCGCCTGGTTAGGCAAGCTTAGGCAGGTGCAGGGGACCGCAGTTCCATCCCCAACACCACATGCCATGCCAGCCTGCCCTCAGGGTGGGCTGAGCCAGTCAGAAAAAAAAAGCCCCTTTGCAGTAGTGGTGGGTCTCCTCTGGGACAGTCTTAGACCTAAAGCTCCTGTCAGAAGAGAAGCTTCTTTTACTGTCTATCGGCAGCAGGCCCCACCTACTCAGACCTCTCTTGATTAACTCACTCTTGGAGGCTGCTCCCTCTTTGCAGCGACCTCTTCCATTCCAAGGCTGCTCCTTCTTGCCAATTCTCCCTCCCAGAATAGATATCTCCTCTCATCCTCAGACACATTCCTCTGACCAAAAATATGCTCCCCTATCACAGCACCTCGCTAAGTGACATTCTCTCCTGTTTGTCTCCTCTAGTGACCTCTCTCTCAATTTTCCAAAAGTGGAAAAATAATTTCATTTCTCTCTACAATTAAAAAATGGGAAAACAATCAGAGTTTCCATTGGTTAGAAGAGCCTCAAGCAAGAAGAAGAGAAGAAGGTGAAAGCAAACTAGCAGAGGACTTAAAAGCTTCTTTTTATGATCCATGTCCTGCTCCAAGAATCTCTGTCCAGTAGATCCTCTGTAAATACAATACAATATAGAGAGCCAGGGACATATTCTCAACCTTCTTCCATAATCTCCAAACACCACTGGATGTCACACAATGTGAAATATCCTTTTACAACCTTCTTACCTGGGAAGTAAAACCTCCTGTTCTGGGAATCTGCTATCCTTACCTACAGCAAGGGACACCACTTCTTTAGATAGCTGTCTTTCAAATACTGACCTACAAGGGTACATTGTCTATTCTGAGACCTACATGTCTAAGACAGTATCTATCTTCCTACCCTCAATGGGAATTTCTTAATCTCAAATGATTACCCAACATTTATCCTTACCGAGTCCATTCCATGCTGAAAGAATTCACTCATTCATCAGATATTAAGTATCTACTTTGTGTAGGGCACTGGGCTGGGTGCTAAGAGTATAACAGAGTCTCTGTTCTTTTGGAGCAAAGAGTCTAATAGTCTATCAGGAAACACAACAAATCAAACACTAACAATAAAATGTGATAAGACCTATTGTAATGTAGGGACGGGGAGAGTCAGAAATCAATGGTCTATACTATCAGACCACTGGGCACTGAAAATAGAAATCAGTGATAGAAAAAATTTTGGAAAAGGCAAAAGCTCCTGGAAAATTAACACCATACTCCTAAACAATCAGTGGATCACAGAAAAAATTTTAAAATTTTTGTAAGTGAATGACAATGACTAACAACAAAATATCTGGTACACTATAACAGCAGTTTAAGAGGAAAATTCATCAGAACCAATGCTCACATTTGAAAAACCCAGCAAGTCTTTATTTTGCTTCTTTATTTGGCTTTTTAAGACAGGGTTTCAACTGTGGTTCAATCCCCCAGCACCACATGCCAGCCAGCCAGCCCCGCCCCCTGGGGGGCTGAGCTGGCCCCACACAAAAAAAAAAAAAAAAAAAAAAAAAAAAAAAAAAAAAAAAAAAAAAAAAGACAGGGTTTCACTACATAGTTTAGGCTGGCTTAGAATTCACTATGTAACCCATGCTGGTCTCAAATCCACAGTGATCTTTCTGCTTCAGCCTCCCAGGTGCTGGGATTACAGGCATGCGCCACACACCCAGCAGTTCCTAGGGTTTGTGATTAAACATGTGAGAGTCCTGACAATATGGGATTTACTTAGGGGAGTGTAAGGCACCAGTTCTGAGATCTTATGATTTTTCAGATCCAGTCTTATGGTCTTTCACCCCTACCACCAACCCACGTATTATTATAGTATAGTTTATTCTGCTTTCTTTGACTCTGAAAGAAAGGTGAAATCTCATCTTTGCATAGATATCCATCTGAAGAAAACCTTGATGCTATCAATCTCTAAGTTATGAAAAATCTTAAAATACTTGACAAACAACAATCTAGCCCCAAACCAAAATTAAGGAGGGAAATTATAAAGAGGAGAGTGGAAATCAATGAAATTGAGGCTAAAAAATAATAAAAACTCAACAAATTGAAGAGCTGGTTCATCTGGGCATGGTGGTGTGTGCACTCAGAGGCTGAAGGAGGTAATGCCATGAGTTCAACCAGCCTGGCCTACACAGTGAACTCAGGGCAGCCTAAACTACACAGTGAGACTCTGTCTTAAAAAAAAAAAAAAAGAGCTGGCTCATCAAAAGAACAAATTAGACAAGCCCTTAGTCAGACTCACCAAGAGAAAGAAAGGATATCAATACAATTAGAAATGAAAATCATGGTTGAAAAAACAGACACAGTTGAAATCCAGAAGATAGTAACTACTTTGAAAAATTACTAATACAAATTAGCAGATTTTGAAGAAATGGACAAATTCCTAGACACAGAAACTGCCAAGACTAAATCAAGCAAACATAAATATACTTAACAACCAATAATAAACAGTTGCGGGCCGGGGAGATGGCTCAGTGGAATAAGCGCTTCCCTGGCAAGCGCAGGGGCCTGAGTTCAATCCCCAGTTCCATCAAATTAAAAAACAAAACAAAAACAACCCAATAATAAACAGTGAAGACAAAACAAGTAAAATACTTGAAGGCATTGGTATAGGAAAGGTTTTTCTAAATAGAACCTCAAGTACACAAGAAATAGTAGCAAGAATAAACAAATGGGGCCCAGCACTCAGGAGTCAGAGGCAGGTGGGCCACTGTGAGTTCCAGACTAGCCTGGGCTGCACAGTGACTTCAAATGAACCAGTTAGCAAGATCTTGTTTAATAAATAAATAAATAGGATTATATCAGACTATAAATTATTTTAAGGTACTTGATTCTGTACCTTAAAAGAATCAATCAGTAGAGTAAAGAGACAATCTGCCCAATGGGAAAAGGTTTTTTTGCTAGCTATTCCTCAGAGGACTAATATCTAGAATATACAAAGAACTTAGAAAATTAAACTACCTAAAATTAAAGACCCAGTCAAGAAATGGGCAAGAGAAATAAACAGACATTTCATAGACGAAGAAATACAAATAGTCAACAAATAGATGAAAAAAATGTTCAAGTCCCTTGCCATTAGAGAAATACAAATTAAAGCAATGTTAAGATTCCATCTTACTCTGGAAAGAACGGCAATCACTGAGAAATCAAACAGTAACAAATGCTGGCGTGGCTGTAGGGAAAAAAGAACCCTTCCTCATCATTGATGGAAACCTAAATCAGTTCAGGCATTATGTAAATCAGCATGGAGATTTTTCAAAGAACTAAAATTATAAATCCCGTATGACCCAGTGATCCCCCTGATAGGTGTCTTCTCCAAAGAGCTTCAGTCATAACACAGCAGTGATGCACGCAGACCAGTGTTTACAGCAGCACAACTTTTAATAGCTAAATTCTGGAAGCTGCCTGCACACACACCAGCATATGACTGGATAAAGAAAACAGGATTCTATACATAATAGGATATTACTTGGATATAAAGACTGATAAATTTGACATATTTGTAGGAAAATTGTTGCACCTGGAAAATATGTTGAGTGAAATAAACCCAACACACAAGCTTAAGTACTGCACAATACCTCTCATTTGAGTGAGGCAAAGTATAAGCAAAGAGAACAATAAAGAATAGATAGAAGGGGGAAAAAGGCTGGATTTCTTGCAATAGGGAAGTGGTCCAAAGAAAAAGTGAGAGGGATGAGGAGCAAAGAGGAAATATGCAAACTACAGGAACTGTAAAAACACACTTAAAAGTTGAAAACAGACAAATCAGCATGTGACATTACTTAGCAGGAACACCTAATCTCAAGTATAGAGACTACTCACAGGCTTTGCAAAGAAAGTGACATCTAAACTGGAACAAAGGATAACTGGAGTGAGGAGTGGTGAAGGGAGTGAATGTTTAAATCAGAGGGAATTATGCGTGGAGAGGGCTGCAAGTGAGACAGAAAATGACAGGCAGTTCAGGAAACTTGACTGAACGAATGCATGAGTGAGTGAGTAAGTGAAGGCAGTACTCAGTGTTTCATAGTGACTCCATTTAAAAAGTTGTCCCCAGACAATAAAATCCCAATTTAGACAAAAAGGCAGAAAGCAGAGAGGATGCTATTCCTTTACACAACTTCTTTCCAGTAAGCAACATTAGCCATGCCACGTCCCAGGACTTACCGCCCAGTACGTTGCAGTTCCGGCCCACTATGACCCCCATGTAGTTCTGGTTCTATGTGGCAAACATTTCCATTTGGGACCCCAGGCATTTTCCTCTTCTCCTTTTAACATAAGACCACAAAATTAGTAAAATCAGCATCTATCTGCCCTTCCTGCAACAAGGGGGAGTAGTGACAGCACAACCCAAAGAGACCAAACTGCTCAAGTGTTTGATACTTTCAAATACATGTACTGATCTGAAACAATTTGACTTTCATGAAACTCTGTGTGTGTGTGTGTGTGTGTGTGTGTGTGTTTACATGTATACAATTTGTCTTCCTCTCCAATAGAACCTCACTATAGAAGAAACTGAAAAATGGAAGCTTAGCATCAGATAGTGACCTAAGTTTCAGTTCCAAATCTGCTTCTGTGTAATTTTACTTTACCTTAAAACTTTGCCATGGAAAATCATTTTCTTCTTCTAGGACAAGAAATACCTTTCAGGGAAATGCTGCTGGGAATACTGTATGCACAGACATAAAGCACCTGGCCTGGTACCTAATAAACAATAGGATTTCCCTCTCCATGCTTGGTATTTCAGAAAAGTGTGGGAAACTTTTGCTACTTCCATACAATTGATTTTTCACTAAGAAGAATATATGCAGTGTATTATTTGTTGAAACTGTACTTCCAATTTGATTTGAAACTGTCTCATTGCTATCTGTTTATCAATAAAACTTTGAAAAAAAATTGATTTTTCATTTGATAACTTTGTACCTGACGTACTCCAAAGAAATATTCTCTCTCTCCTTTTGACCAGTTTATATCAATCCTTCAAAATCAAGTTTAAAATTCACCGGCAGGTAACTGATACCTCGTCATACTGAGCCTAATCCATGTGATAGCATATTCAACTTAAGTTACTATTCTGACATTCTAGGAGCTCCCCAACACGGTCATGTTTTAATTTATTTAGCATAGGCCCACAGTAAACATGCGATCATGTTTGCCACAGCACCTCAATGAAACTAGCTTCCGCTGGCCAGTGTGCATACATTACCTGGGAAGGGACGTTTTTGGGTGGCTCAATTCTAATGGAGGGGTCCCACTCTCCTGGAGGAAGCACTGTCACCTGGTCTAGGAACTCATCAATCCCTGCCAGGAGATCATCTCGCTCTTTTGCTTTATATGCCACATCATGAAAAATCTACAGAGAAGAAAAAGTCCTTAGGAAAGCTGAAGGCTACTTTTCTTAATATAATCACCAATGGACACAGTGATAGATGGACGCAGTCTCTGGATTTTTCTCCTGGTCATGGGAATACGAGAAACAAAAACCTTAGAGAAGTATAAAAATAAAAGGATAAAAAAACTACACCTAGAGATAAGGTGGTAAGAAGAACTAAATACACGTCTGCTAGTATAAAAAGAGGTGGCAAGACTCTAAAGTTGTACAAGCTGGGCATGTAGCTCACATATACAATCCCAACACTCAGGAGGCAGAGACAGGAGGATCACTGTGAGTTCAAGGCCAGCCTGGGCTACATAGTGAGTTGAGGGCAGCCTGAACTACATAATAAGACCCTGTCTCAAAAAATAAATAAATAAAATAATAATAATAAAGTTGTACAATTCTATTATTGTCAACTGTAGTATCAACAAAGAATAAAATAAAAAGGAGGGTGTATAGCAAATTTTCTTGACCACTATTTGAAGAATTATTAATGAATGTCTTCTATGAAATAAGTTTCCCAGTCAAACAAGCTGATAAAACACAGCTCAAACTTCCCTTAGCCCACCTAGACGCACACCTTGAAAACCCCGCTTTGGAGCTTACGCATGCAACACAGTCCTCCCAATGGTCTGTTGATGAGTTTGGCACTGAGTCAAAACATCTAGTGGCTTAGTAGAGACAGGCAGGCCCTTCCTGTACACTCTGTGAGGTCACATTCCTGACCCTATACAAACCACTCTTGCTCATGTGGGATGTAAGTAAGGTTTCTTTGCGCAAAACCTTGGATGCATTTAATTAACCATAGTCTCTAGGAAGTTAAGTTGGCCTTATTTCTCCACACATTCTACTTGGCAGCAATAATCCATTTAAAAAAAAAAAAAAGATTTCTGTGCATCTTTGATTACTTAAAAAGGTAGAGATAATGTAAGAAAAATTTCCTAGAAGGCTTGGTGCTCCCACAATAGACTCTCAGAGGGGAGCCCTAATCTGCTTCTGAGTGGACCGTGCAACTGGAATCATTCTATCCCAGCAATCAGCGCAGTACGTGACACAGAAAAACACACTCCATAAACATCCGTAATGTGACTACAGCAGCAGTGGCGCATACCTCATCTGTCATGATGGTGGCCATGGATCTGCCAATCTCATGGTACTGCTGGCCTTTCCCTACAGGACCCAATAAGATAAACAGAAATCTGGAAAAACACACAGAAAAAGAAGTTGTACAAGTAGAAGTAAAGATGTGACATCTTACTCCTTTCTAAACAGCAAAACATTTCTTTTTCCTACTGAAGACAAATCATCTTCATACCTTCAAAAAATTAAAGCAAGGAAACATACTAATATGGAATACTTCAAGATGCCTTGACCTAGTAGCTCCAACATGAGAATTAAAAGCTATCTGTATGACAGCCTTGAACAACATGGCCACGTCTTGAAGGTTTCCATAAACCTAACTTCTCAAATTCCTCACTTTGGAAAGGACATCTTTTCCAAACATGGCACTGTGCAAATTTAAGACTATCTGAACCCATTCACAGTTCTAATAAGAAAATGACAGGGAGAGGACAGCAGGCAAAAGGATGCTGACATGATCAAGCCCAATAGAGAAGTCTAAATTGTGTTCTGGACATCTGAATGCTCTATAATTAGTGGGGCTCTGAATCACTGTCATCGCCACCTTCAGAGTGCAAGAATAGCCTTTTGAACAAATGCAGGCATATGTGCAACTCTTACAAACCCTGACAGGATTGTGAAGAGACACCAATACCTTCACTTGGAAATGTTTCTAAGAAATATGTCTCTGTAGAACTTAGAAGGCGAGATTTAGGCTTCCTGCTGGAACACGCAGTCACGCGTTCTCAAGGCCCTTACTAGGGCTTGGGATTCTCCTCAGCTCTCACTGCCAAAAGAGCAAGTAGCATGCACTCACAGCCTGAAAATTCACCATTTGTCTGCAAGGCAGTCAATCAAATAAATTAGTTTTCCAAACTCACTATTAAATTTTAAATACATTTTCAAAATTAATCTTAGTCTTTGCATTAAATGCTTTATTCTACCAGTGCTCACATAAATTTATACTTTGGATGGAATGTGTGGGGTTTTTTAAATTTTATTTTTATTTGTTATTTGATTGGTTCATGTTTGGAGCACACAATTCCATTCATTGTGGTGAGACAGTACAGGTACATACACAACTTAATTATTTTTTTGTCCTCTTCTCTGTCCTGCCCTCCTCTCGAGAGCCTCAACCCCCTCTCCATCACTTTGTCTCCTTCCTTCTACCTCCCTGCTTCCTAATATGTATGTTCTACATGATCTTTGATGTATTTATCTTTCACGTTTCTCATATAAGAGGAACCATGAAAATGTTTAGACTTGTATGTCTGATTATTTCACTTAAACTTCTGACTTCAGGCTACATCCATTTTTCAACAACTGAATCAAATTTATCTTCTTTATGTCATAATAGTACTCCACTATGTGTAAATAAAGAACAGAACAAAGGAAAGGAAAGGCGGCATTCAGACACACTGACTTTTATCTTAGCCTTTACCTTGTTGGGATCGGCACTTCTGTCAAGCCTGAGAGAAGAACAGCTGGAGACAGTCTCACGAAGGCAACAATAGGCCGGTCCAAAGTGTCCACCTCTCCAACCAAGACATTTGAGGCCTCTGCCCCAGTGGGAATTTTTTTCATAAAATGAAGGTCAACCTGAAAGTGCAAACCAGCCTCTTGATTTTGGAGCTGTTATTTTAAATATCAATTATGTTCCTCATACCTTACTTTCACATGTTATTTTATGGTTAACAAACACTTTTCCCTACATTTTGATCCTTACCAGTTTCTGGTGATGGATGAGACAGGCCACATTAGTCCCACCATTAAAAGATGAAAAAGAAGTAGGATACGGCAGAAGAAGAAAAACCAAGACCCAGAGAAGTGAAACTGACTGCCCCAGTACTACAGAGCTTTTTTTTTCTTTTTAATGTATTTAGTACAAGGTGTACAGGGTCTCACTACACAGCTCAGACTCATAGTGATCCTCCTGTCTTCAGCTTCCCTAGTGCTGGGATTACACGCGTGCACCACCACACCCAGACTCCATTGCCAGCTCAGCATGCCCAAGGGCAGGGCCAAAACGGTATATGGTGCCAGGGATCGAACCTGAGCCCCTGTGCTTGCCTAAGCGCCTAGGCTGCTGAGCTAACTCACTGGCCCTCTAATGGATGCATCTTGAGACCATAATTCTAAGTTAAATAAACACACAAATTTAAATAAAACACTGTTTCTCTTGTGTAAGGAACCCAAAATATAAATAATGAGCAAAACAGAAGATAGATGGGAGGAAAGAAGAGGAAAGAGGAAAGAAGAAAAAAGAGGAAAGGAAAGGAAAGGGAATTTAAATGAAAAAAGAATTAAATAGAAAATGGAAATAGATCTTTTGTAAATGGGGGGGAAGAAAGGTTGGAAGGGAGGGAGTGGAAAGGAATTTTGTTTAAAATAAAAGACTCGGGGCCAGGGAGATGGCTCAGTAGAGTAAATGCTTGCCTGGCAAACACAAGGGCCTGAGTTCAATCCCTGGTTCTGCCAAAATAAATAAAAGAATCAAGATTGTTATGCACATGTCAAATACCCCACGATACATGTATTCATTATGTACTGGAAATATGAACTAATTTTTAAAAACCTGCTGGTTGAAAAAAGGGTCTTGAAATACCAAATCACACCTGGATTCTTACAATTGGATACACAGTTCCACTAGAGCTAGCCTTAGACCTAAGCCAACTTCCCATGTCTCTGCTCACCTTGCTCAAATCCACAGGACTGTGTTCACAATTCACTCCATTTTTCACTTCAAGATTTGTGGCTGGAATAGACTGAGGTGATATAGTTTGACCTATTAGGGAAAATCAAATATAAGGATCTAAGGGCCTGCCCCTTTCCTCTTGTGTCACACCCCATCCATCAGTGTTAGCTATCACGTCTCCTGCAATGGCTATTTGGAGAGGAAACCAGCACAACTATTAAGCCAGGACCTGCTCATACCTATCTCCCCACCTATAGTTAGTGAAGTGGAAAACAGACCTCTTACTACTTCTGCATCTTGCTGAACACACGTGGGACCTTTTTCATTTTTCTCTTTAGGTAGTAGTATCCTTAGCCAGAAGTATGTATGAAAGACCTCTACAGAGAACTTTTCCAGAATACAGATTCCCAGGCATATTGCTGCACACTGTAATTTAGCAAACAAGGAGAAATAGGTGAATATAGAGGGCCAGAGTATAGCTCAGGGGCATGGCACCTGCCTGGCAAGTGAGAGGTCCTGGATTTGAGTCCAAGTACCAGAGAGAGAGAGAGAGAGAGAGAGAGAGAGAGAGAGAGAGAGACAGAGAGTCAGAGAGAGAGCGAGACAGAGAGACAGAGAAAGAGAGAGACAGAGAGACAGAGAGAGAGAGACAGACAGACAGAGAGAGACAGAGAGACAGAGAGAGAGACAGAGAGAGAGACAGAGAGAGAGAGAAAACTATAGAATAGAGGAAGCTCTGCCCAGCTACAGGAAGGACCAGTCAGCAGCTGAGTTCCTGGTTAAAGGATTGATACAAATTTATTCACTGAAATTTCTGAAGAGATTTCAGAGATAAACTGAAGGAGAGAGTCCTCATATTGTCTTGATTTTACAAATGAGAAAGATTTAACAAACTTTAGTAGGTTGTCCAACATCATACATTTTGCAGGTGGGAACGCCAGAAACCTAGGCATAGCAGAGGTCTGATTCAGTTCTGCCCTGGTAGAGCTGCTATAGCTCAGCGGTAGAGTGGCTGCTAAGCATGTGTGAAGCGCTGGCCAGGGCATGGAGGAACCTACACTACTGCATTTTGCCTCTAATCAGGAAGTCACTCGTTTCCTTCTAAAAGGCTCACCACTTTCTCAGGTCCCAAATTGTCCCTGATGTTGCCAGCTCTCCCCAACCATTCAGTTCTAAAAGCACCCTGGGACACAAGCTCTTTCCTTTGGGTCCACTGAGTTCCATCAAAAGCAGGCGTCCTAACTGCCATGGGAGAGAAACACGGGCACTGCCAGCCACTTACCTTCCAACCACAAAAAGTGCATAATGCTGAAGTGGGCATGAAAACATTACAAATACAGCCCCTATGCTCTAGTAGGTCAGCATCCCCAACCAGCATTAGGAAAGAGAAACATCACTTGTGACAATTTTACCATTTTTATCCATCGAATGTGGATCAGACTGTTTCTTGCCAACCTCAGCGAAGGAACGAACAATGGGAATGAGGTTGTTTCTCTTCTTCTCATTCTGATGATGATGCTTTTTGAGAAGGGCTTCACGAACTTTGACCCTCATGCTGTCGTTCAGGTCACTGAACAGCTCCTGCTGGTCCAGGATCAGGTCTAGAGAGCAGACATTCACAAGAACACTCACTCGAAGGTTGAGGAATCCAAGGAGGCCAACATCAGGTGGGGCAGGGGACGGGCAAGGGGAAGGCAAGCCGTGCCTCCAGTCAGGGAGGTGCCGTTTCAACCTCACTGTCTAAAAATGCTATCTGATCACTGTGGCTGTAAAATGTTACAATTTGTTTATTTAATTCTTTTAAGAGACAGGATGCTCTTGCTGTGTTGGCCAGGGTGGCCAGGAACTAATGGGCTCAAGTGATCTCCTGCCTCGGCCATCTCTGAAGGTGAGATTACAAGCATGTGCCACTGTCCCCAGTTCATATCACCATTATGAAGAACAGAACTTACCAAAAAGATGAAATAAAACTTACTAAGTACTTAACATGCACCAAGAGCTATAATGTGAACTTCACATTCATTAGCTGTCTAATCCTCACAAAACCCCTGAAAAATTAGATATTACATAACAATTTTTACAGGTGAGAAAACTGAGAACCAAAAGTTATAAAATTCTCCAAGTTCTCACTTCTAGTAAATTGTAGAGCTGGGTTCATATTCTGGCCTGTGTAACTCAAAAGCCTATGTCACTGTCCACTCTATTCTGTTATCTGCCAAACTTCTACATTCCCTTCCTCCAAGAATGTAACACTGCTGGGATTATCAAGAGCACTGTACCTGCATGTGGCTATTTGAGAATAGATCTCATAAGGAAGAATGCCATCATCTCACACAGTTACTGTCAAATATCAGTCTTTAACTCATAATGTTCAGTAGAATTAAAGGGCAACGAGGTCCAGTACTTGGTACAATGAATACCCATTAGTGTACAGATTCTGGAGTGAGAGCCCCACATTTTGTACCAGTTCCATCACTTTCTACTGAAGAGATCTTGGATAAGTCACATAATCTCTCTGCTATCAGTTTCCTCAGCTGTGATACGGAACTGAAATTATCACCCACCTTGTCACACTGCAGAGTGTTATGGAGAACTAAATTACATGACCTATAGAATACCGATTCAAAAGCAAATGCTTGCTACAGCTTACTTATCCTTATCACTAGCATTTTGAATATACAGGTACCCAATGTGAAGACCATAATAGTTTTTGTTGCTGTTTTTGTTGGGTCAGGGTCTTGCTACGTAGTCCAGGCTGGCCCCAAACTTGGGGTGATCTTCCTGCCTCAGCTTCCCAGTGCTGGGATTATAGGCATGCACGAGCACACCTGGCCCACAGCAGTTTTACTTCATTCTTACATATGTCTCCCCAAGCCTACCCTAAACCTCAATCTACTCTTAATTTCTAACTCCACAAATGACTGACCAAGAGCTAAAAGCAATAAATGAGGAAAAGCTATTTAATATTCAAGCTGAAGATTGTATCTCTGACATTTATATTGGTTGATTCCTTTCTGTCCCCACCCCATACCTATAATTATGCTTCAGGTGCCTTCTTCTTGAAATGAAAAAACAAGTCCAGGTCCCCTCTATGTACTGTCTCCTTTTCCTCCTTCCCTATCACTAAGATTCTCAAAAGAAAATTTCTTCAGCCCCCTTAGCTATGCCGATGAATCTGGCTCTGATAAAATCGCCACCTGCCCAATCTGATGGATGGTTTTGGTCATTATCTCACCCGACCACACTGAAGCATTTGACACATAAATCAAACCTTTCTCTTCTCTGGGCTTCTGTAATTGGTTCAAAGGTGTCTCTCAAAAGATCTATATTCTAACTGTTCCTACCAAAGTCTGTCAATGTGACTTTAGTTATAAAGCACTCTTTGCAGATGTATTTAGTTAAGGATTTCAAGAGGAGCTCTTCCTGGATTTCTATGGGTCCTAAACCCAATGGCAACTCTCTGTGTCAGAAGCTTTTTAATTTGGTATGGTCCTACTTACTGGTTCTTGGTATTTTATGCTTTTGGGGTTTCATTCAGAAAATCCCTTCTTATGCCTATCTTTTCAAAAATTATACCTATTTTATCTTCCAACAGGTTGTGGGGGTTTTTGTTGGGTTTTTTTTTGTTTTTTGGGTTTTTTTTTTTTTTTTTTTGAACTCAGGCCCTTGCGCTTACCAGGCAAGTGCGTATTCTACTGAGCTGTCTCCCAGCCCCTCAGGTTGTGTTTTTGTTTAACACTTAATTATTTGATTTTAGTTTAGAACATGGTCAGAGATATGGGTCAAAATTCAATCTTCTGCACGTGGGTAGCCAGTATTCAAAACACTATTCATTGAAGAGTCTATCTCTCCCTCAGTGTGTTTTTGACCCCTTTGCCAAAGATCAAATAGCTAAACACACTTGGGGCTGTGCCAGCATCTTCTGTTCTATTCCACTGATCTTTAAGTCTGTTTCTGTGCATGAACATGCTGCTGTTATCTCAGCAGCATTTTAATTTAACTTCAGGTCCGCAATTGTGATGCCTTTGCTCAGGATTATGTTTGCTACTCTGGGTCTCTTCAAGCCCCACATGAATTTTAGAAGTGATTTCCCCAATTCTGTGAAGAATGCTGTTGAAATTCTGACTGGGATGGCGATGAATTTGTATATCAATTTGGGAAGTGTTACCACTTTTACTGTAATGGTTTTGCCTGTCCAGGAATAGGGGTCTAGACTTAATCACCTGCATGTGGATATATAATTCTCCCAGCACCATTTTCTCCCCTGGAACCACTGATTAAAGAAGTAATCTTCCTCCTAATTGGAACTTTAATCTGGCACTTATGAAAGAGAGCTGAATTAGGACCATGTCAAATTAACGTTTCTGCACAGCAAAAACAGAGTAAAAAGACAACTATAGAATCGGAAAAACATTTACTAGCAATTCCTCAGATAGAAGATTAACATGTAGGATATATAAAGAACTCAAAAAATTCAACCTCCACAAAAATAAAAGCGGGGCCAGCAAAATGAACAGATACTTCTCAGAAGAAGTAAAAGTGGCCAACAAATACATGAAAAAATGCTTAGTATCACTGGCCATTAGAGACGTGCAAATTATTGAGATAACATCTTACCCCAGAAAGGATAGCTGTCATCAAAAAATATAACGGGGGCTGGTGAGATGGCTCAGTGGTCTAAAGCACCTACTTAGAACAAGCTTAGCAAAGCACA
>NW_004524669.1:3741486-3743475 GCF_000260255.1 Octodon degus | reverse complement strand
CAACCATAAACTCACCCTATCTGAGATTACTGGACAAGGAACCTGTATCGGAAATCCCCTTCCTCAGGTGAAACCCCTATGTGCCATTGTCTATCAGATCCTAGATAGAGACAAATTTCTTCAACCTCCTATAGGTTTAAAATGGCATGTGACACTGGGATTACCCCTTGTGTGTCTACTAAGGTCTTTAATAACTCTGCTAACTTTTGTGTGTTGGTTTCTATATTCCCCCGGATTCTTTATCACTCGGGGATGGAATTAGAAGATAGGCTATTAGGCCAAGATAGATATAAAAGAGAACCAGTCACTATTACCTTAGCCATTATTATGGGAATAACTGCTGCTGCTAGTATAGGCACAGGGACTGCAGCCATCATACATAATAACCAGAAAACGAGCCAGTTACAAGCTGCAATAGATGATTTAAAAGCTATAGAAACATCTGTCATGGCACTTCAAGACTCCCTAACTTCCCTCTCCGAAGTAGTCCTACAAAACAGACGAGGACTCGACTTACTTTTCCTTAAAGAAGGAGGATTATGTGCAGTTTTAAAAGAACAATGTTGCTTTTATGCAGATCACTCTGGTGTTGTTAAAGAATCCATGACTAAACTTAGGGAAAGATTAGAACAAAGATATAAAGAACGCCAAGCTCAGCAAGGATTGTTCGAGTCCTGGTTTGGCCGGTCTCCATGGCTAACTACTTTGCTTTCTGCTTTAACTGGACCACTAATACTTACTCTCCTCATACTAATCATAGGGCCATGTATAATTAATAGACTTATCAGTTTTGTTCGCGAACTGATAGGTAATGTTCAACTTACGATTATTCACCAACAATATGAGGCCCTAGCTACTAACAATTCAGATCTCTAAGATTAGAGATTTCCAACATCAAAAGGGGGGTATGTAAAGTCCAACAATTTTAAGAATATATATATGAGGTTAAAAATAAAATGTCTTTCAGTAAGAGGGCCCACCCACCAGTTTGTGGCTATAGAGCCTAGGCAATCCATGTTCCTAAAACAAAGAGAACATAAAAACCTCAGATGGGGTCCTGTTACTTGGAAAGCAACTAAAACCACTGAGTTAGCCAAGAAGTTGCCCTTGGTCCTCCCCTTGTTTAAATTCTTGCAAGAGACATACATTCCCAAACCCATGGCCTAACTATTTAAAGCCATAACAACAGGATGTCCCAGGTCACAGTGCCCCGATTTCTTAAAAATGTTCCCGGAATGTGACAATCACAAGGTTAGTCCCCCCAACTACCCCCAGACTTACTCCGTCTGGTCATCCGGTATTGTAATCCACCAATTATTTTAAAGGTTAACCTACACTAACCAACGCTATCTGCTTCTGTAACTTGCTTGCTCCCACCCAATTTTGTGGTTTTCGCCTTTAAAAGCTATGCCTGTTTCACTGAAAGGGGGGCTCTGCTCCTGCATGTGCAGACCACCCTACGTATACGTAGATAATAAAGTTTTCCTTTTGCGATTTGCATGAGAGACCGACTCTTGGGGTCTTCCTTCGCAGTGACTCGACCCTTACACCTGCACATCCATGCTGCCCATCAGAGGGGCAGAATTACTTAGATACTTTAAGTGGAGAAAGATTTGGAACAAACTTTATTTAAATTTGTCAAGCTGAACAAAGCCCATCTGGAGGGAAAATCCTCACAGGCAGATGGTGTTTCTCTAACTCTGCTCCCAAAGCACAGTCATTTAACATCTAATCACATCAGGAAATGCCATCAGACGTGGGTACCTTCTTCACATGCTACTGAAGAAGAGGGTTCACTGTGTCCTTGTGTTTCTTCCCTAGAAGCTGCATTTCTGTATGACGAGGTTGCTTTTATTTAACTTCTTCTCTGCATAACTCCTACTTGCCCCTTACTTTACTTTTTGCCAACCATGTCTCTGTTATAATTTTTTTTTGACGTGCAGTATGATATTTATTGAAAAGAGATGGGATCACGTGTGCGAGAATTGC
>NW_004524669.1:3737472-3740581 GCF_000260255.1 Octodon degus | reverse complement strand
GTTGTTTCCATGGGTATTTTTTCCCACTAAAAGGTGAGTCCTTGAAGGAACTGTGTCATCTTTATAACTCCACGCCTCTCACATTATGAAGCTTATGGCAGATACAAACGTTTGCTGAATGGACAAGCAAAGGGAAAGGTAAGCACCACATTATTGAATCCCATAATAATAGGTAGATTAGCTTATTAGTTTGAATCCATCCCACAGCCAAAACATTGAGGCTATAACTTGCCTAAGAACAAACAGCCACTTTGTTCATTCCACCCCATGCTGCTTCTCCCTCTTCTTTCTGAGGTTTTGAGCTCACTATATAGTCCAGGTGGGCCTTGAACCTCCCTCTGCAGTCAGGCTGGTCTTGAGTTCTTGATCGCAGTGCTCAGATCGCAGGTTTGCAACACCGTGCCCAGCCCACAGCATGATTCTTAACTTACAGAAGAGTTCTTCTGTTCTCCCTCACCTAACTTTACCTGAAATTTCCTCGATGCTATTCGCACGCATGTCCAGAAGGACGGTTCCATTAATGAGGCAGCTCCTTAATTCAAAGAGACTGTGCAGCGAAAGGGTTGCCACATATGGCTTGCTCCAGCGCTCTCCCCCATCTTCAACGTCTTCCTCAAACTTTAGCCACCTGAAAGCACCACAAATAGCTTAATGGCAGAGACAGAAAATGAGTTTTCAAAAGAGAAAACTATATGAATAGTCATATTAAACGTTGTAAAATCCAATCTATGTCTTCAAGGTAAACTGATTAATTAGAAAAAGCAAGTTATATGGGCTGGAGAGATAGCTTGGCAGTCTAAGTGCCTGCTAGGCAAGTGCAAAGTCCTAGGTTCAATCCCCAGCATTGCATGCTGTGCCAGCCCCAGAAACCTGGGCACTCTGTGCCAGCCACCAAAACTGAGCATGGTAGCACATGTCTGTAATCCCAGCACTGGGGAGGCTGGAAACAGGAAGATTACTATGAGTCTGAGCTATGTAGCAAGACCTTGTACTATTTAATAATAATAATAATAATAAGTGATTTTTTTAATTAAAAAAAGAAAAAGCAAGTTACAGAACAGTATGAGATTGAGAAAAATATTAATGTTAGTTTAACTCCATTTTTATTTAAAGAACAATATAAAACTACAAATACATACATGTATAAGACACTGAACATATTCCTTATAACCCCTGGGGTAGTGGAATTACAGATAATTTTCATTTTCTTGTTGTTCACCATTATTTTCTAACTTTCTATAATGAGCATATATTACCCGCATAATTAAAAGTAGATAAAAAACATAAAAGTAGATCTAATTTATATCACTTGGACATATTGACAAAATGCATTAATAAAAAAGACAATACTTTTCTTTTTTGAATGATCTGTGTGACTTTCAGTATTCAATATTCTGTGTGACCTTTAGAAGTCACAAAGATTGCATGACAAAATACTAATTAATTGCCTTTTCACTTGGTATCAGGTCAATCGATTTGCTCAATACTCTTTACCCACAGAAAATGTCCACAGCACAGCCGATACCCAGGAGGAGTTTTTCAATGAGAGCTGGGGCCATGTTTTGCCAGTTACCTACTCTTCGCCCTGCTCCCCAGTATCCAGGCATGCTGGGCTTGTACCAACCATAAGCATCAATTATATATAATAGTGAGTTCAAGGCTATCCTGGATTATATAATGAGAACATGCCTCAAAAGGAAGGAAGGAAAGAATGAAGGAACAAAGGAAGGAAGAACAGAGGAAAGAAGAAGAAAGAAAACCCATGCGTTTACTCTGAACCTCAAACAAATGAAAGAGAGCACTCCTTGAAGGTTACACATTTATGCCACCAATTACAAGCTCAAGGTCACCTGATAGAAATGACCAGAGATGTCATAAAACAACCAACACCAAGATTCCCAACAAGGGGCTCTGAACATCAATCTTCACATCAGTTATCAACTTGTCCAGAAAGAAAGAACAGGCAAGCAGATCTGTTACTGGCTGAGAGGCATGCATCTGCCTGCCCAAATCTGGGCTAGGGAGGGCCTCACCTGGCTGTCTCCTTCCACTCGGCATCTTCTCCTTCTTTCATACAGATCTCATCCAGCTCTGTGAATAGCTCGTGAGGCACATGCTCTTCATCTTCTTCGGTCCCGAGAATGAACTGAACACGCTGAGACGGTGTGTCTAGGAAACCAGCCACAGAAAGGTCTGCAGCTAGCCTCAAATCAGGACAGAAATAGCCCTCACCTAACCACTTCAGGAATATATAGGTGATCTTGAGCACAGAGTTTCTCTAGTCTCAGAGAAAAGGTATTCTGTGAAAGCAGTTCCATGAGAAGACAGATTTATAAACTAAGACTATACTTACAGAAATCCCCTAAGAATGTAAAAATCAGACAAATTTGATCAAAAGGAATGGTTATTTCTCTAGCAAAGGATTACATATATTATTGATTGGGGAGGTACCGAACTGTGGGGCTTTCATGAACATGCTTTTGATTTTTAGAGGTATTTCTTCTTGGACACAAACTGCAAAACCTCCCAAAAGGCTGGGATCACAATGACACGGTTATACCCCTCACACATGGTCAGCATTACCAAGCCTCTGGCCACGGATGTCCACCTCCTCCTCCTCCCCATCCTCCTCCTGAGGGTGTTACCATGGGCCAGGGCTTCCAGACCCTCCTCTCCCTGGCTGGCTCCTTTGCCCCGCGCTCGTCTCCGGTGCTTCTGGCCGTGGGTGCGGTGGTGTCGATGGCTCTGCCTACCCAGAGGCATCCGAACCCCCACGTACAGAGTCCTATGCCCTGGAAGGAAGCAGAAGGTCTGTGGTGAGAATTCCTTTAGTAAAAGAGGCCTATTAAGACGTAAAGCCACGCTGTTACGTTGAGCTGTAGGGGACTCAGGTCATCAATTTCTGACACTGCCAGTCAAGCGGAAGACAGAATAGACTATTATGGGCTACTGAACTCTTTTAGATTATTTTGCTGAGTTAACACACCTATAATATTCAAATAATGGAACTTAACAAAAAAAGGGTATACAGATGAATGTCCATTTTGTATCTGTGTATTCAAAGTGGTTAGGATAGATATATAGTTACATTCTCTTAATGAACAGAGGG
>NW_004524669.1:3733020-3737307 GCF_000260255.1 Octodon degus | reverse complement strand
AATTCATTTCTACTAAAGGAGGATTTGTATAAAACTATTGTACTCTAACACCTAGAACAGAAAAAACACACCAAATCAGTCAATAAATATTGCTGAATAAAAGTTTTTTCTTTCTGCAATAGTGGTTGATGAAACTACTGCCAGTTAATTTAATCTGGTCCACTATGTTTTTGTAAAATAAAATATTATTGGGACACACACACACACACACACACACACACACACACAAAAGAATACACCATCTAGAACAGTAGTGAAAGACTAAAATAAATCAAAAGGAACATGAAGCTGGTTTTAAAGAGAAATACTGCATGTTGTACATAGAGTGGAGAAGATGTGAAAATAAATAAGCCAATAGTGTTCCTCTCTTGACTTCTGCTCCTTCACTCTTTCCATAATGCTGTTTGACTTAAGCTGCCTTCCTGCCAAGTCTGATCCCAGAAGCTCCAGAGCCACTCCTATACCTGGCACACAGAGCCGTACTTTCCCATTCCACCTGTTACTGCCTCACTGCTCCTAATCTCAGGTCCACTCTCTTCTGCCACAGATGCTGTTCCAATCTGGAGCCACTGTCTTCAAATCTGTGACGCTAGCCACATTCCCTCCCTCTGAGCATGTGACCTTGCTTTGCCTTTTCCTGAGGTGCTCGCACGTGAACAGCTCCCTCTCAATCTGGCGCTCCTCTTCACCAAGTTAATGACCATGGTTCTTGATCCCATCACCCCACCCTTCTGCAGTGTTCCTGCCAGAGTTCTCCATAGTCTCTCCTTGCCATCCACTCCTTCCACAGCTTTCTCTTACCATTTTTCTTCTACATTTCTAGGGATTGAACCTGTACCAGGTGGGTACTACACTGCTGAGCTATGTCCCTCCCCAGCCCTTCTGATTTTGAATCAGGATCTCACTAAATTGCCCAAGCTGGCATTGAACTCATAATCCTGCCTCAGCCTCCTAGGATTGCAGGTGTGTGCCACCATGCCCAGCCCTCTCCTGACTGATTTTATAAAGAAACCTTCCCAAATCGTCTCTTTCGAGCTTCTACCCACCTCTTCTCTTCCACCAATCCATTTTCAAGAATACTCATTGAACTAACTCATTTTCCTCACCAATCTCTTGCTCCATGGCTTCTGCATGGATCTTCTGACCCAACACTTCATTGATGCCATACACCTTAGGGACTGAATGCCACTTCATCCCAAACCTATCATCTCACATCTCTGTTATATCAGTAGGAGAAACTTTCTTGAGAGCTCACCATGCACCACAACAAGCAGTACCCAAATCTCATGGTCACTCCATTCCTTCATGTCCTGGGCTCCCTTAGCTCTCGTGCCTGGGTTGCCCACTCTCCACTGACAGAACTTCTCAATCCCTCCACAACCCACCAGAGAAAGCACCTCAGGTTTCTACCCCTAGCTTTTCTCTTCTCTCTTTATAATGCTATTCATTCTCCAGATTTTGAAGTTCACATCTACAAATGATTCCCAAATCTTTTTAATGCTCTTTTTTTTTTTTTTTTTTTTTTTTTTTTTTTTTTTTTTTTGTGGAACCAAGGATTGAACTCAGGTCCATGAACTTGCCAGGCAAGCACTTACTCTACTGAGCTATCTCCCTGGCCCCTGATCCCCAAATCTTTACATACAATGATCAACATATCCTATGGAAAACTTACTACCCACCTAAATTTGGGTTCATATTTATTTCTTTTATAAAATCTTTTAAAAAATCTATCACAAATAAAAGAAAATTTTAAAACATTAAAAAAGATACAGAATTTCAAAGCAAGATGACAGAAAATTAACAATGGTTCTTATATTACATATTGCTATCTTCAAAGTAGTTGTTCAGATTACCACATATAGGCATGCAACACACTATTTCTTCCAGGTTTCTGCTCAGGGTGTTGCCATTTGTCTTAACTTTCTAGGCCTTGAAACCTCAGAATTACCTTCATCCCTGTGTTCCCTTGTCACACGTCCCAGAAGATGAGGGATATCAAGCCTTTCTCTCCTCCTACTTTGACAAAGCAGGGCCTCCTTCCTCCCTTGCTCACTAATTTAACCTCACAAAATAACCCTCTTGGTCACAACTCTGGTCACACAAAGCTCACCTCTACAAATTCAGAACAATTGAAGGAAGTTTGTAAACCAAGGCACTGCTGTATTTTCTGCCTTGAATTAAGTTTTCTGCCTCAGCATTAAGTTGAACAGTGATCTATGTCATCCCTCACTACTCACCCACAAGCTCTTCAAGGTCCTAAGTCAGATTTGCTCTCAAAATCCCTACACAACCAAGCACACTGTCTTATAAGCTGTCATTGCTCCACAAATGTTCAACAGATGGACTATTTCCTAAGTGCTTCCTCCAGGAGTGTAACTCCTTACAACCTCCTCAGGAATACACAGTCTGACCTAAAGGGCCTGGGATCTGAAAGAGGCAACTAAAGAAACATGTTACCAAAAGGAACATTACAAACACGAATATGTTCAAGGTAGAAGTACTCAGCAGGGCACGAGCAGGATTAAGAAGATCCTAACGGATCTGGGAAGGGACAGTTTAATCAAGAAGACTTCCCAGAGGGGACTTTATGAGAAGAGCTGCCAACTCTTTCATCTTCTCTTCTCAGCCAATGTTTCCTAAGACCGCAGTCCATTTCTCTTACAGTACTCCCCACCTGAGGAGAGTGTCCTGGGTGCTGCTCTACCACTTCTTTATCAGTTTCCTCCTGTTTCTCAAACCCCAAAATGACAATGCAAAATAAAATAGAAACAGCAACTATTAGAGGCCATCAAAAACGTCTTAGAATATAGAGACACAAGGGTCGAATATTTAATATGTGAAGCAAATTACCTCTAAGCCTCCTCCTGTCTCAGCACAGTCTTACTTTGCCTCATGCACATCTCAGGATATTTTGATAGGCAGCCCACTGAACGTAATGTACTCACTTTGTAACTTCATTAAAAGAAAGCTACAAGGCCAGAGAAAATCACTTGCTGTCTTAGTTACTCTTCTCTCGTTGCTGGGACAAATACCTGACACCCAAAATGAAGGAAGGAAAGGTTTATTTAGCTCACAGTTACTGGAGGTTTCAGTCCATACTCAGCTGGCTCCAAGGCAGAGCAGCACACAGCAAAAAGCAACCTTTCATGGCGACCACAGAGAGGGATAGCAGCAGCTCAAGCAGTTAGCTTCTCTTCCCACCTTACATTGTGATGCAAATTACCTGCCCGGGGCAGGTGCAGCATCCACACCCACAGTAATCAATCACTAATTCCAGAAGCCGCCCCAAGACTGCATAAGGCTTTGGGGGGACACCTACACATAAACCATAACACCTGCTAAGATGCAAAATTCCAGATCTCTAACATTATCAATATAAAGTGAATAAAAGATGAAATTACTAAACTAGTTTGGTGTGGTTGCAGACACCTGTAATCCCAGCTACTCAAGTGGCTGAGACAGAAAGAACACAAGTTCAAGACCGGACAAGACTGTGTCTCAAAATAAAATGAAAATGGTTAGGGACATAGCCCAGCACTCCCTAGGTTCAGAGAGACATAACTGAATACCATCCTATGGAATACCACTGAGATCAACTCAGATGGCATTAACAGCAGAATGGAGTCATCTAATTATACCAGATCCTGTCCCAAGAGCTTGGGACACAGCATTGAACAACACAAAGACTTCAGAATATATATTCTCTTGGGAGAGACAAGCATCATGAAAACAAGAAGACATTATTTTCCCAGACATGGTAGTTAACACCTGTAATCCCAGCTACTGGAGAGGTTGAGTAAGGAAGACTGGAAATTAAAGCACAACCTGGGAGACCTAATGAGATTCTATCCAAAATAATTCTGTAAAGGGCTGGGAGCCTGGAATGGTGGCACACATCTATAATCCCACCACTCTAGAAGGGTGAGGTAGGAGGATAGCAAGTTCAAGCACAAGCTGAGCTATTTAGCAACTTGGCAAGATCCTGCTTCAATATTTAAATGTATTACATCTAGGGTTGAGAACATAGCTCAGTGCAAAGAGCCTGGATTCAATCCTACGTAACACAAGGACAGGGGCTGGGGATGCTTTTCAGCACTAAAATGTCTGCCTAACATGTCCAACACCCTGGGACCAATCTCCAGTATTGTAAAGATAAATATAATTTTAAATATGAACACTACTATGAAGAAAAGAGACAGTGCTAGAGTGTCTTTAATGGGGGAGGATGGAGAAGAGAGCTTTTAGCTGACAGAATTACAGGGGCAGGGGCCAGGGAGACGGCTCAGT
>NW_004524669.1:3727585-3732657 GCF_000260255.1 Octodon degus | reverse complement strand
ATAAACCGAGACGAATATGAACACAAAACAAAGGGAGACCCAGGAAGGTCAGAATACAGTGGAAGAGGGAAGGAAAGGAGATAGAAGAGGACACAAAGACAAGCAAGAGTAGAGCATGAAGAATCTGTGGGCCATGAAAAAGACAATTAGATCCCAGAGAATCACCTCAAATAACCTTAAGATGTGACCTAAGGGTGGTAAAATCTGGTAGGTACATCTACGAAGAACTAGTCTTAGGTGAAGAACTGCCTCACTGAGGGACAGCTTTCAAGCTTCCTCTTTCCTGAACCAACCGTGCCCACCAAGCCCAGAGGCCAGGCCACACCTCTACTCTGAGTACATTGTAGACTTTCACTGCACTCATACTGCAAGAACTATCTCATTTTAAGTACATTCTAAAGAGATATTTGGGAAGAAGAATTCAAACATGTTATTAGATCTCATCTTATTGATTAATCTGCTTACTGTCACTATTTAAGTAAAACCAGGAGCTTGGACCAAGCGAATTCCTAACTCTTACCTAGGTTCTTTTCTTTTCTTTCTTTTTTTTTTTTTTTTTTCTGTATTTTTTTAGGAAAGGTCTACAGTGTATTCAGGGTCTCATGACTAGATCGGATTCATAGTGATCTGCCTGTTTACAGGCTCCCAAGAGCTGGGATTACAGGTATGTGACACCATGCCCAGTCTCAAACGCCACCTTACCAGGCCCCTGGGGCAGGGCCAGCACAGCAGGTCGGGGTGTCAAACCCCTGGCCCCTGTGCCTGCTTGCAGGCACTTTAATCTACTGTGCTATTTGGCTGGCCCTTGAAACCTAGGTTCTAATGCTTAAGTCAAAGAAAATTTCAGTCTAGGTCATTTTTTGGAAACGTATTTTGACATAAATGTTTAATTATTCTCATTATTCTTGCTTATTTCTACAAAGAAGAACTATAGAAGGGGCTCAGTAAATATTTGTTGAGTAAAAATGTGTGGTTTTACTGGACATCTAAATTCCTAATAGGCAGGTGTAAGACATCCTTCAGATGACTTCGATGCTTCTATAGGAACAGAAAGCTTCACTCCTAGGAAGGAAGACTGTCTGCCTTTTTAAAACACCAAAGAGACAGGCAGAAAGGAAAACAAGTTCCACAAGGATCAACACAAAGAAAGACCAAGTGTCAGAAATCAGTTTCTAAGCTGGAGATTCAGAAGCAGGAATTTGGACTTTCTGAGTGAATTTAGTAGAAAAGATAACAAACACACAGATCTGGGAAATGAACACAGCACCAATAAAATCCAGCACATTTAATTCGACTCTGGCAGTCCAGTGACTTCAGCAAAGTAATCACACGGTGGCCACTGCCGGTCATTCAGTGATACTCCTTCCTACAGTCTTTGTCTCCTCCATCTGTCCACCATCTCACTCAAACATCATTTATTCACATCTAATTCTTCACTCTTTTTTCTAGTCAGGGCCATATCTCATCTATTGGGGCCATCTATGTGCAAATAAAGTATTCTACATTTGTAAATATGAGAAATATGAAATGCTAATGTGTTTCCTAAAAGTAAATATAGTCCATACACACACAGAGGGCAATCACTAGTGAACTGGCTCTGAATCTTATGGAGGTAGGCAGACACTACAGGTGTGATCTACGCTGTAGAGACTGGGCTCAGCTGCACAGCGCTGCACATGACGCTGCTTCCCAAGTACTCATACGGAGCTCATTAGCATGTACAAAGGGATGTTCTGCTCCTCTGGGCGTACAGGTGGACTCAAAGTCAATAACCACAAGGGGAACCTAACATGTGGAACAGATGCCAGCCTTTTAAAAAGTTATAAATACGACCAAATAGCTCTGTTAAAAACTTATTAGTAGGGATTAAACTTACTCCAGGGTTCATAAATCCGTAGCTAATCAGAAATAATGATCTGCCAAAGAAAAAGTGGGAAAAGTCATTCCTCAACTGTTGTTTTCCTCTGGGGCTGGGAGAGTCCATGGAAGCACTAGGCTACTGCTTTTCTTGAGTCTATCTTAGGAGAGCTGTTCTAATGTTTGCTTTTTATTCTTCAGATAGATAGATAGATAGATAGATAGATAGATAGATAGATAGATAGATATCAGCATGGTTTAGTGCACATTTTCTTAGTGATACAATTAACTTATGCAAAAACACCCATATTTACAGTTTTTAAAGACATCCAGATACTCAGTCTCAGCAATCATGAAAATAGGTGAGGGAATGGTTTATCAGGTGGGTGGTAGACAAGCAAAGGGAGAGAAAGATCTGGAGATTTCTCTATAGCCACAGAAATCAAAATGTAATTTACTCTGTCTTCTATAAAAATAAGATTGATGTTATGCCTTCAAGAGACACCATTACCCTTAGTGCTGTCTCCTTGAGCCCTAAGGTTGCATGTCAGAGTGAGTCAGGAGTGGGGCGACCCAGGACACGGCCAGCTCCCCATCAGTGCTAACTCCCTCTCCTCTTCTCCAGGACTCTCTAACCACATTGGGCCTGGGGAGCAGTACGATTTTCCTTCATTTGCAGGTAGTGCTTTTTTTAAAAAGTGGTAACATCAAAAAAAGGGGGGGCCTGGGGTGACAGCTCAGTAGAATAAATGCTTGACTGGCAAGTGCAAGGGGCTGAGTTCAATCCCCAGTTCTGAAAAAAAAAAAAAAAAAAAAAAAAAAAAAAAAAAAAAAAAAAAAAAAAAGTGGTAACATCAGTGGGTTAGGGATGGACCTCAATGGTGAAAGTGGAAAAAAAAAATGATGAAAGTACTTGACTAGCGTATGTGAGACCCTGAGTTTGATCCTTAGCATCTCAAAATAAAAAAGTTCCCAAAAAATGCTATTAAGAAAGATTTCAGTTCTTTTAAAAGGCCTATGCATAAAGGACCATTTCCCAACACATCATCCTCTAGTAATACCACCTTTTTAGGCAGCTTTCTCTTACAGCAAAGAAGAACATGCACAAGAACAGATGAAGGAAGGAATGATGGCACATGCCTGTAATGCCAGCACTCAGAAGGCTGAAGCACGAGGACGAGCCTGGGCTACAAAGTAAACTCAAGGCCAATCTGAACTGCATAGTGAGACCCTGTCTCAAAAAGGCAAAGAAAAAAACAGATTATGTCATCAGGAGAACTGGTCCTGCTGCCAATTTCCAGCTGATCTCTGTGAATGGAATCTACTCCCCAGGATTCAAGAGAGCCTGCTCAGATTTATTATTCTAAGTAAACAAAAGTATTCATAAATGGTTACCTCCATGCCAAGGACAAAGGTCCAGTGAGTAATTCCTGGAACCATCAAATCAGATGGCTATGGGGCCTTGCCTCCAAGGTATAATGACATTGTAGAGAGATACCACAATTATTAGAACAGAGTAAGAGGCAGGCACAACACATAAAAATGTCTATAGCCGGGATACTGCTCAGCAGCACAAGTGCCTACCCAGCAATCACAAGGTCCTGAGTCTGGTATCAAAAAAATTGTCTATATAACACAGCAAGATACTGAGGTTAGATGATTAAAGCTGTACACTGTTCTCTTTTTGCAAACAGTATGACAGAATGAAAAGCACAGGGTTCTATCCTTTTTCCCTTCTTTAGGCTAGATGATTATGATCATGCGTAGTTTTCCCTTGGAAAATGGGGAAAATGATAGCTACACCTGCCAGGAACCATGTAGACGAAAACGTCAGTTTGTATACTGATGTCTCATCTGACACATAAGACACAGGCACATTCTATAAACGGTAGCGTCCTGGGCCACAGCCTTTCCTTTTCCCACTTCCTCAGATTTGCTGAAACTCACATTTCTTCTTCATCCATCTGGTCAGAACAACTTGTAAAACCTGACCCCAGTATACTCGAACACCACTGACCTCCACAGCACCGCCCACAGCAGTTCTCATGGTAACAGGCCCAGAGGCTGAGTCAGCCTACCGCGTTCATTCTCACCACCCAAGGACAAGCTTTCCCTGGGGGTTGCACAACTTCGATGAAAACCCATCATGGGAACAAACAGTGCAGGAGAACATTTCACACGCTGTCCCAGGCATCAGAAAGTAGCTGTATCATAGCTCCAATTGTGCGTGCTGCAGATATTTCACAAGGGCTTTTGAACCAAATGTGGCTAAAAATAAAGAAAAAATGTAGCCTGGACACGAGCATTCCTTAAAAAAAAAAAAAAAAAAAAAAAAAATGGAATGCTGCCATGAATCAGAAACCATGGCTAGGTGTGAGGCCACCCACTGAAGCTCCAATGAGGCCCCGCAGGGAGAATGACAGCAAAAGAACACCTTGCCCTGGTCAGGTGGGGAGCTGCGGGCGGGCGGGGTCTAGAGAGAGGAGGAAGTGCCTTGAGAGGTGAACCAGACACAGCCAGGCAGGGACATGCACCTTCCTTCCTCCCAGTCCAGCTGGATTTTTATAAAACTTTGTGGTGTTAACTATTAGAAAGTCACAGTGTGTTCCTATTTTTCCTTTTCTTATTTAGATGGAAACACCAGGCAGAAATGGATATAGTTAGAACACAAAGGACATTCGGGGGGCGGGGGCCGGGGAGATGGCTCAGTGGAATAAGCGCTTCCCTGGCAAGCGCAAGGGCCTGAGTTCAATCCCCAGTTCCGCAAAAAAAAAAAAAAAAAAGAACACAAAGGACAAATAGTGGGAATGGAATTCAAAAAGAATTCTCCATAGTCAAGCAGAGTTTTAAAACTATTTTATACTATTTTCTTTTAAAATTTTTATATCCTTATATTTCCAAGTAGTGTCAAGAATTGAAGAACTGAACTGTGTGCTTAATATTCTCAAGGAATAAGTTATTTGTTAATATCTATATTGAACTATCTCAGTAGTTAGAACAATATATCATAGATTCTTGACTAGACCCTAAATGATATCCCTGTCAAATGGATTGGTGTCTCTGCTTTTATCTAATAGACAAGGAAATTGAGACTAAAAAAGTTATGTAATTTTCCCCCAAGTCTTACATCTAGTAAGAAAGTTAGGACTCAAACCTAGGTGTCCTGATGGTAAAGCCAGATCTGTTCTTCTCATACTAGGCTGCATCCTGGCAAC
>NW_004524669.1:3720163-3727420 GCF_000260255.1 Octodon degus | reverse complement strand
CACACACACACACACACACACACACACACACACATCCCTGCATGGACACAAACACATAAAGTTCTTACCTTCCAACTCTTCTTTCTCATAGTGAATGTTGAGAATTGTACTGGTCCCACCCTGATCCACCACAGCTTCTTCATCTGCTCTCTGTTTAAACACAAGTTAAGTCAGGAGGCATGGAAGTACACACATTCATTCACATACCCAAGTATCATGTATATGCCAGACCTTTTGAGCTATCTGGAGGGAAAGAAGGGAAAAGCAATTATATACATGTAATTTTAAAATTTGAAGTTCATAACTTTGAGATGCAAACACAGAAGCCACTTTCTTTCTCATTTTATAAATGAGCAGTCTGAGATGTAGAGAATATTAAATTACCATAGAGAAAAGGCCAAAACTGAGCTCAGATCTTGTGACTGCAGAGCCCATCTTTTCCACCTCTTTACTCCACCTATACATTGTGATAATGGTTGGCATTTGACAAATGTTTTCTCACTTAATATAAACTGGTCTTCTTGATCTCTGTCCAGCATTGGAGTGTTTACTACATTGTCCTTGAAATTCTCCATCCTTCTCCTCTGATCAGTTCTCCTCTGTCTCTTTCTAAGCCTCACCTTTTTCTAAGTTTAATTCCCAAGGAAGAGCTCCTGACCCGTTGCCCACCCTTGGAGCTTACAAATTTCAACTGCAGCCCACAGCTACGTGGTTCAGTACTTGGTGAGCCACTGGGATCCAGCACCTCAAAATCCATGTGTCTAAAATCAAATCAACCTTCCAAAAATAGCTCTGAATCCTCATTTATTTATTCCTCTCCAAGGCACCATCATTTGTTAGTTCATATTTCAAATTTAAAATTTATTTAGGGCTGGGGAGATGACTCAGTAGAATAAGCGCTTCCCTGGCAAGTGCAAGGGTCTGAGTTCAATCCCTAGTTCTACCAAAAAATAAATAAATAATAAAACTTATTTATCTATCCATTCAATACATATTTAGTGCTTACCATATATTCCTGGGAAATTAATTCCCTTTTATTATGAAGTGTTCCTTTGCAACTTATTTCAAATTCATTTCTCTCTCCTCTCCCGCTTCACCTCACATTCTCTAGCCTTTTAAATTACACAGGCATGTTTTAAACACTGGATCCACTTTCTTCACTTCTAAACTAAGCTAGGTCTTGGCATTTATATCCCTCCCAGCATACTCAAGACTCTTTAGCAACAAAACATCTCTTTCTTTTCCCTGAAGGAAGGACTGGATCTGTCTTCCCCAACACTACTGAGTATCTCAGGACTCACCCTACATTTTTCACGTAGTGTATACTCAATAAATCTTTGTTAAAAGAACAAATATTGTCAGGCATGGTGACACATGCCTGTAATTTCAGCAACTGGAAGGCTAAGGAAGGAGTATCACCTGAAATTCAAGACCAACTTGGGGGGGTCTAAAAAATAGCTCAGGGGACTAAGCATCTGCTTAGGCAAGTGAAGGGACCAGGGCTAAATCCCCAGCACCACATGTCCCACCGGCCCTGCTCCTGAGAGCACTGAGCCAGCCACCGAGATCGGGCATGGTGGTGCACACCTGTAATCCCAGTGCTAGAGAGGCTAAAACAGGAGGATCACGAGTCTGAGCTATGTAGTGAAACCCTCAAATATATTAAAAAAAAAAGACCAGCTTGGGCTACACAGTGAGTTCAAGGCCAGCCTGAACTTCCAAGACCCTGTCTCAAAAAACAAAACAAAAACAATGAATATATTATCATCTACCTTATCAATATACTCACAAAACTCTTGGAAATACTATATTGTATGTATTATAAAATAATATTCAAATTTTTCTAATCTACTTTAACACTAGTGTCTTCCTCAGTACCATAGGTACTTTTAGCAACACACTTTTCCAGAATATATCAACTTCACTTCTAGCTAAGTTGCAAAGCTTCCTCAGTCTTCCCCCCACCAAGAAATTATTTTATTTCTTTTCCAAATAACTTTTTCAATAGAGTTTTCCTAAGTAGTTCAGGCTGGCCTTGAACTCAATATGTAATCCAGGCTGGCCTACAACTCACTGTGGTCTTCCTGCCTTTCTCTCCTGAGTGCTGGGATTACAGATGCATAATGCCAGGCCCTGAAGAATAAATTTTTAAGTAGAAAAAAATCCTTGGCTTTATTTTGGACTTGTTATTTGCTTACTAGCTTATCTGTAGATCATGAATTCCCTGACAGCAGGGACCACATATTTTTTTACCCTTATGTTCTCCGAGAGCCCAACACAGTAGCTCCAAGACCCAGGAGGTTGGGTACTGTGTCTTATGTTCACCACTATGTATTTGATACCCATTGCAAATACCCAGCACAAGTTAAGTATCTAGTAAATCTCAACAAATATTAGTTTTATGACTTCTCTGATATTTACATGTTTTCTCATAAAATGACCTATATGAATTGTTTTACCTATATAAATAATCATTCATGTTCGCTTCCCCATTGATTTTTTTTTCCCATTGATTTTTAATATCAGGACAGAGATCAATTAATTGGAATACTTGGAAGTGTCCACAGACAGCTGACACAGCATAGAACACAGTGGAAATCTGGAGGGAAGAAGGAAGAGATCATTGATTTCTTGATTCTAAGATCATAAAATCAAAATATAAAGAGCAAGGTTAATCACCTGAAAACTTCAGGCTGGAAAACTGACTTCTTGTTTGTGTTCTTAATTTAGATTGGTTAGCCACTGCCTAATTTCAGTAAATCACTGTTCGTCTATTTTGTCTCACCAAACAAACCAGGGCCACTGCCAGTAACCACTAGCCAGAGCATCTGAAAAGCCAAACTTGAGTGGGAATGTGTGGCTCCTTTTCAAATAAACCAAGTATGCAAAACATACAGATAGAAAATAATTATAAGACACTCAGGGATTTAATCAACTGACTAGATATTTGATTATGTTAAGCAATTATTGTTATTTTTAAAGATAATAACTTTCTGAAATGATAATATCATTTTTTAAAGAGTCTTAATCTTTAGTGATACACATTGAATGTTTTACTGATAAAGATTGGTATTTGTAGAATGGATGGGGAATGGATGAAATAAGATGGTGTATTCACTATTGAAGCCAAATCATGGTGATTCATTATGCAAATCTCTGTAATATATGCTTAAAATGTTCCATAAATTTCAAGTATATACAAAGTTGGTTTGAAAGCATTGAAAAATGAAAAGGAATATTGAGTCTCTTTGGTTTGTGTTTGCAGATTCCTCACCAGTTGGCTATTATTTCCTCTATTATTATTACTGTTTGTGGCAGAGAAGATTTCTCAATCTATGGCCATGGATTTCTAGAGTATCTATGAATGGGCTTCAGAAAAACTATGGTACTATAGGCTGGGGAGATAGTTCAGTGGTTTAAGCACCCTCCTGGTAAGTGCAAGGATCCAAGTTTGATTCCCAATACCATACGCTGTGCTGGCCCAGAACCAGGTATAGTGGCACACATCTGTAACCCCAATGCTGGAGAGGCTCAGACAGGAGGGTTATTATGAATCTGAGCTGCATAGTGAGACCCTGTATCAAATAAGTAAATAAATATTTTTTTAAAAAAAAATCTGTGGTACTACGTATGAATGTACAGGGGGTGGGGTTAGAAGGTCCATAACTTTTATAATAGTCTCTGAATGGCTTGTGAGTCAGGAAAGATTCGAATTATGAGAATCACATTATACAAGCTTAGGAGAAAAGGAAAAGGAAAGAGGGAAGAAAAGAATAAACTAGAGAAGTCCTATTTCTAAGCATCTTCTTTTCTGTACTTTCTCTTAGCTCACTAATAATAACCCCTTCCATAAACCTGAATTGAATTGCCTACCTCGAGGACTATATAAGATAAAAAGGACTAAGCAATTATTTGTGCATTAGAATTCTGAACTTGCAACACAAGTCTTGAGAGCAAGTCAAAACCAAAGCTTATAAAAGAGGGTAAATTATAAAAATTAGCATACAAGTTACTGCAATGAAGACTAAGAAAACAATACAAAGAATCAAACGGTTGTTAAATTTTTATTTTATTTTATTTTTTTATGCATTTAGTACAGGGTCTCACTACATAGACTGGACTCATGATCCACCTGTTTTCAGCCTCCCAAGTGCTGGGATTACAGGCATGCGCCACCACATCCGGTCTCAATCGCTGTCTCAGCACACTCCAGGGGCAGGGCCAGCACAGCTAAAGAGTTGGTTTTGAAAAATTAAATAACATTGGCAAACCCTTAGCCAACTCTAAGGGGTTATATGTTTACCAAAGCTGAATCAAGAAGATAGAAAGATTCTAAATAGCCCAATATCAGTCAATGAAATTGATGATGTAATTAAAAACTTACCAATAAAGAAGAGCACAAGTCTTGACATTCACTGTTGAATTCTACAAGAAATTTAGAGAAGATCTAATGCTACTACTTCTCAAACTCTTTAGTGAAGTTGAAATGGAAGCAATTCTCCTAAATTAATTCCAGGAAGTAAGCATTACTCTTGACATCAAAACCAGAGAAAAATTCAACCAAAAAAGACAGCAATAGACCAATCTCTCTAGTGAACATATATAAAAATCATCAATAAGATACTGGAAAACAGAGTGCAGAAAATCAAGAGGTTGATACATCATAATCCAACAGGATTTATCGTAAGGTTGCAGGGCTAGTTCAACACACATAAATCAATAAATGTATATGGCACTTTAACAGAGCCAAGGACAAAAACCACATGATCATCTCAATACATGCAGAAAATGCATTTGACAAAACCCAACACCAATTCATGATTTTTAAAAAACCTACCTCCCCCCAAAAAAACTACAGAAAATTAGACTAGATGATGCTTATTGCAATCTGATAAAAGCTTTCTAAGACCAACCAATAGCCAACATCATATTCAATGGTCAAAATTAAAGTGTTCACTCTAAAATCAGGAACAAGACAATGATTCCACTATCACCACTCTTATTCAATACCATTCTGAAGACTTTAGCCAGAGCAATTAGATAAGAGAAAGAGAAAAAAGAATGAAGATAGGAAAGAAAAAAATTATCATTATTCATGGATATGATACTCTACAGAGAAGACCCCAAAATCCACCAAATGACTTCTAGGTTTAATAACAAAATTCAGTAGCAGAGTTGAATATAAAAACAACACTCAAAAATCAACAGCATTATTGTACACAAACAACAAACTCATTAAGAAATAAATTAGGGAAATAACATCTTTTGCAACAGCATCTCAAAGAATGAAATACGTAGGGATCAATCTGACAAAGAAATCAAAAGACCTTTACATTAAATACTACAGTACCCTGATAAAAGAGATTGAAGAGGATATCAGAAAATGAAAAGATACCCCTTGTTCTGAGGTAGAAAGAACCAATATGGTGAAAATGACCATATTTCCAAAATTGTTGTACAGATTTAATGTAATTCCATTCAAAATTCCAATAGCATATCTCATAGAATTAGAGAAAATATTCCTAAAAATCATTTGGAACCAGAAGAGACCTAGAATAGCAAAAGCAATGCTGGGCAACAAAGGTAAGGCAGGGGCATTATAATCCCAGACTTGAAATTATACTACAAAGCCACCATGATAGGTGCCAGGGAGATGGCTCAGTGAAATAAGCACTTCCCTGGAAAGCACAAATGCCTGAGTTCAATTCCCGGTTCTGCAAAATAAAAAAAAAAAAGCTACTGTGATAAAAACATTATAGTAATTGCCATAAAACAGACCCAAGGATCAAAGGAACAGATTAGAAGATGCAGAAACAACTCCAAATGTATTCAGCTACCTTATCTTTGATTAAGAGGCCAACCCCATTGACTGGAAGATAACCTCTTCAATAAATGATGCTAGGAAAATTGGCTTTGCATATGTCAAAGACTAAATCTAGACTCATATCTTTTACCATGCACTACACTAAAATCAAATGGATCAAAGATCTAAACAGTAAAAGAGAAATATTAAATCTGCTGGAAAATAGAATAGGTAAAACTCTTGAAGATACTGGTGTAGGCAAAGACTTTATGAACAAAACCCCAATCATACAGGAGCGATCACAAAGAATCAAGACAGATCTCATCTTATTAAAAAGCTTTTGCACAGCTAGAGAAAGCACCAACAGAGTGAAGAGACAACCCACAGTGTGAGAAAAAAATTTTCCAACTGTTCCTCAGACAAAGGAATAATCTCTAGAATATAGAAAGAACTCAAAAATTGAGATTCCCCAGAGTTAAAGAGCCAATTCAAAAATGACCACCTGAAATGAATATATAGTTCTCAGATGAAGAAATAGAAATGAAAAATACACATTTTTAAAAGTTCAACATCATTAGTCCTTCATGAAATACCAATTAAAACAACACCAGGATTCCATCTCACCCCCAAAAGAATGGCTATTATCAAGAAATCAATGAATAACACTCACTCTTAAGTGAAATAAATCAAGCAAACATGTTCAAATATCACATGATTTCTCTGGTGTGAGAAATTGAAAGTGTAAAAAAAGACTAAAATATATAATAGGTATTGTGAAATAGATGATGCTCAAATGGGGAGGAAATTAGAGAGGTGGGAGGGGGAAAAAAGGAAAAAAGAGAAAAGAAGGAAAAAAGCTTTGTAAATGGGGAAGAGAGAAGGGTTGAACGGGAAAAAATGAAGAATCAAGATATATCATATACAGATATAAATTCCATGATAAATGTTATCATTATGTATATCTTAAATGTACCAACGAGCTAAGATAATTATCTATAGATTTTGAAGGGAATAAGTTACAGCCTGAATTGTCCAATTTTCTGGTCAAGTTTCTGCTTGGCAAATCAGCTCATATCTTTCTTCCTAAAGGTCTCCAGGAGAGCTGATAAACCCAGGTAGAGAATATCCACTGCTCCTTAGCTCTCCCATACCACCTAGTGTGGACTGGAGGACAGCAGAGAGGTACACCGCAATGTGCTGGGACAGAAACTCCTATTAAGGGTCAGTGCTTTTGTTCAGTAATACCGAACAAATACTATCATAAATTGACCATGACCCTCAGAAAAGTTGACCTGGTCTTTAAACAGCCATTCATTCATACGCTCAGGAAATTATTTACTCAGCTGTAACACATGCAGAATCACTAGGCACTAAAATTCAGAGCTCACACATGTGTAAATATCATACAGTCTCCCTAGTATAAGAACTCAAAGGAAGAAATACAAATAGAAAGG
>NW_004524669.1:3716252-3718863 GCF_000260255.1 Octodon degus | reverse complement strand
AGATGAATGTTCACTTTGTATCTGTGTATTCAAAGTGGTTAAGATAGATATATAGTTACATTCTCTTAATGAATAGAGTGATTTGTTTTAATGTGTTTGTAAATAGGATATCATGTCCGTATCTTGTACAGCAATTAACCACTAAGAAGAATGTATGCAATGTGTTACATTTTAAAACTGTCCTACCAATTTGATTTGAAACTGTCTCATTGCTATTTGTTTATCAATAAAATTATGGGGAAAAAACTGAAAAAAATAAAATAAAATTCAGAGCTCTTTCAGGAACCCTCTCTTTCAAAGTTTTGTTTGTTGTTGTTGCTATTTTCTGGCTCACCGTAGGACTTGCAGTGTGAATCACTTCTGTTGACCATGGTTCTCAATTAATCCATTTACCTGAGTTGGGTATTCTGAAGATTTCTGTAAAATGTCCCATTTTGAGGAGGCCTGGCCCACATAGAAGCCTTGGTAGCTGCCCAGGCCCTCTTGCGTCCCCCTGCACCACTTCCCCTCTCAGTGAACTTCACTTACCAGCGCTACTTGGCACAAGTGCTGAGGATGGCAACCTCTGCGGCCTTCTCTTCAAGCACTCCCCTCCAGTTGAAAGTGCTGATCCAAAGAACTGGAAACTATCCTCAGTTCCAGCCCAAAGTAGGGGCTTTCCCTAAAGCTGTCTCATCTTCTTCCTCTATTACTACTCCTTCTTATGAGCTCATCAGTCCTTAACATTTCAATAACACCTCCAGAGATCTCATCAAAATGAGTAACGCAGGCGTTCATTAACTCATGCTAAATTGCACCAACAGGCTCCCAGCTGGCTTCCCTCATTCCAGTCTTCAACTCTAATATGACCTTTGTGCACCTTGCTATACATATCTTCCCAAACATGTCATAAGTGTTCACTCACACTCAGGCACCAATCTAGATGTCCAAGACACAAACTACAGTAATACAGTGATTAAAAGCATATTCTCTGTGCTTTTGAAGAAAAGTAGCCCTGAATTTGGCAGTTTTGTCACTTCTTAGAAGTTATCTGGGGGCTGGGGAGATAGCTCGGTGGTCTAAGCGCCTGCCTGGCAAGCGCAAGGACCTGGGTTGGATCCCTGGTACCACAGGCTGCACTGGCCCCTGCCACTGAAACTAGGCATGGTAGCACACACCTGTAATCCCAGCACTGGGGAGGCTGAGACAAGAGGATCACTACGAGTCCTGAGCTGCATAGTGATACCCTGTACCAAATAAATAAAATAAATAAATAAGAAGTTATCTGACCTCTCTATATCTGAGTTACCTCAGTTTCCCCATCTGGAAAATGGGAATGATAAAAGTACATAATTCTCAGAATTATAAAGTTAAATGGGATCATGGAGTTGGGGTTATAGCTCTGTAGTAAAGCACTTGCCCAGCACGTGAAAGATCCTGATTTCAATTCGCAGCACCACAAAAGAGGAGAAGAACAAGAAGGAAGAGGAGGAGGGGGGGGGGTTGGTGAAGAAATTAAAGGGTGAGCATGTAGAAAACACCTAGCACAGTGCCTGGCACACAGCAAGCACTCAATAAGCATTACTTTACCAGTAATGACAGAGATGTACGTGTATTCTGCAAGCAAATGATGGAGACGAGATTGCACTTGCTGCGTGCTGCAAGCAGAGGAGACCGAGCAGCAAATTTAGGTACAGCAAGATGAAGCCAGGCCTTGAAGGTCAAACCAGACTTTCCGAGGTGCAATGTAAGGAAATGATTTCCCAGCTTGAGCACCTGAGCAAAACACCTAGACAAAGCACAGCAGCCAAGAAGAGAAACTTTTCACGTAATCAGGTAATGGCCAGCTGTGGCTCTGTGCTAATCCTGACAAGCCGATGGTCTCCTCTGCTCATTTATTCATGCAACTGAGAACCAGTTTTACATCAGGCACCATGTCCAATTTTCCGCCTAGTCCCTGCCCTCATACACTTCTATTTAAGAAGACAGTAAATAAGAAATTGAGACTATTTCAGACAGCTGGGTGTGGTAGATGCATCTATAACCCCAGCATCTGGGAGGCTGAAGCAGGAAGATTGCCTGGAGTTCAAGGCCAGCCTGGACTACACAGCGAGACCCTGTCTAAGAAGAAAAAGAAAGAAAAGAATATTTAAGTTATATGTGCAATCGAGAAAATACCAAGAGGCAAGAGAATTACAAGTTTGGGGCCAGACTGGGCAACTTACAACCCCCGTCTCAAAAGAGAAAAATACAAAGGACTAGAGATGTAACGTAGTACTGGGTTAGTCCCCAGTACAGGAAAGAAGGAAAGAAGGAAAGAAGGAAGGAAGGAAGGAAGGAAGGAAGGAAGGAAGGAAGGAAGGAAGGAAGGAAGAAAACAAGGGCAGGAGTGAGGGGAGGGAAGGAAGGAAGGAGGGAAGAAAACAGTATCACATAAAGGAGAGTGACAGGGGTGAAGATCAGGCAAAGGCACTTCAAAGAGGTGAACTGAGTCATGACAACGCCAGGGTAGAGAGTGTCCTCAGGAGAGCAAGTGACAAACTCAAAGTGCCTGAGCTATGAAGAACTCACCATACTGAAGAAACAATGGAAGCCAGAGTTTGTGATAGACCTACAAGCCCAGCTACTCAGC
>NW_004524669.1:3712884-3716152 GCF_000260255.1 Octodon degus | reverse complement strand
TTTATTTCAGAAGCCATTGATTCATTGCTTTCAGCTGTGTGATTCCCAATTTGTTCTGTGTTAGTGACCTCTGCACTTGTTACAGGTGGGCTTGGGTTCTGAGGTTGCGTTTTGTTCCTTCTTGTCATTTTGTGTAGCACTGTCTTCTGACCCTTGTTGTAGATCTTTGTTGTAGTTATAACCTTAGCACATATTGTAGTTCAGGTGCAGATCTACAAAGTTTGGATTTATCCAGTTGTGCCTGGCTTGGGTCTGGCTGCTGTGCTCAGCTCCTTCCTGCTGCTGCCCTTGGGGGTGAACCTGTTATGCCCTCTGGCAAGATTTTCTGCTCCTGGACTAGCTGGATGGTTCTATCCTCTGCACTCTCTGCAGGAATTGCAGCTGCAGGGTTTCACCCCCTGCCTGTATGCCAGGCCTGAGCTGAGCCTGGAGAGGACAAGGTAAAGTAGTGGGGAGAGGCAGCTCTCCCACACACTCACCGGTCCTGGGCTAGGACTGGGTCTGGGGGTTCCCAGAACGCGGCAGAAATTCCTACTCAGTGGGCGGGGTGGAGGAGGTGCTGCGGAGTGGTGGGGGGCATCCCAAGAGGGTGGAAGAGGGTCTCACCCACACTGCGCCTGGGCTGGGACCAGTAGTAGGTCCTGCCGGCGCAGGGTAGTGGGAAGCTGTCCCACACACTCACCGGGCCTGGGCTAGGACTGGGTCTGGGGGTTCCTGGAACCCTTCTGTTCTTTTTTTCCCCTTTTCCCTTCTTTCCCTTTCATCTCCCCATCACTTGTTCCCATTCCCAGTTAAACATATTTTTCCTACTTCCCAATTTCTGTCCCCCGTTATGCTCCTTTTTATCCTTCGCATTTCTCACACAAGAGAAACAATACAATATCTAAAGTTGCACATCTGGTTTATTTCACCTAAGATTATAGTCTCGAAGTCCATCCATTTTCCTACAAGTTTATCTTTCCTTATGGCAGAATAGTACTCCATTTTGTATAGATGCCACATTTTCTTTATTGCCTATCAAAATCTTAGCCATCCTTCAAAGTCAATCCCAAAGCCCACCTCTCCCAAGAAGCCTTTCTTTATTCCACTCTCCCTGACACCCCTAAAAGATGTTATCGCTCCCTCTATAAAACTCTCATTTCATGTTTCTGACAGCATTTACCAAGCTATAGTTATTAAAGTACTCTACATGTTGGCTTTAGTTTACTACTGTATGCTCTTGAAGACAATATTTATTTTTCTTGTCTTCCTGGCAGAATACTGGACACATAGAAAGTTTTAGGCAAATATATATGCTTTTAATTAAAAGAAATTAGTTCAATACATGTCTTTAGCATACAAACCCAAATAGCACTAAAGATGTAGATAAATCTAAAACATATCTCCAAGGAGCTTAATAATCTAATCATGGATGTATGTTAATACAATGACAACAAAATAGTACAATAAGAGCCATATGGGTGGGCCTGGTATAGTATCTTTTTTTTTTTTTTTTTTTTTTGTATTTAGGACAGGGTCTACAGCGTCTTTAGGGTCTCACTACTTAGATCAGACTAGTAGTGATCCTCCTGTTTTCAGCCTTCCCAGTCCAGGGATTATAAGCATGTGCCACCACACTCAGTCTCAATCACCATCTCAGAGTGCCCTGGGGGAGGGGAGGCTGACACGGCATGCCTCAAACCTCGGCAGCTGTGCTCTGCCTAAGCAGGCGCTTTAGTCCACTGAGCTATCTGGCCAGCCCGTCTTCATTCTTTTTTTGCCATTTCTTTGGTAAGAAAACTGAGGTTCAGAGAAGTTAAGCAACTTCCTAAAGGTCAGTTGGTCATTAAGTTAAATTCATTTACTAATACATAACAGATTTACTGAGACCCTGTGTGTTCAGCCCTGGTGGTGTTAGAGAAATAGCAAAAAGATAAGGAGGGTGCTTTCTCCCTTCGATATTACAGTTTTTGTTTCATTTTATGTATTTGGGTCTCACTACACAGATCAGACTTGTAGTGATCCTCCTGTTTTCAGCCTACTCAGAGCTGGGATTATAGATGGGACTCACCACATCTGGACTTGGTCACTGGCTCAGAGCACCCCAGGGGGCGAAGCCAGTGCAGCATGTGGGATGTGGGATAGAACCCTGGTTCCTGAGCTTGCCAAAGCAGGCGCTTAGTCTGCTGAGCTATCTCACCAGCCAGGGCATTACAATTTAGTGACTAGCAAACAAGATAGTAGCTACTATGAAGTATGACATAGTAACGTGAGAGAGAATGCCTGGAACGGGAGGTGAGGAGCTTCACCTGATGAGATAAGAAGGGCAAGTCTTCCCAACTCTAGAGTCTAGTCATTTCACTATGCCACCTTGTCCTACAAAAATGCTACTAGCCCCAAAGGAAGACCCTGAAGCAAAGAAATCAATTTGTTTGGCCCTGGCAACCCAGTAATTTAAGAGAGGCCAAGAATGATGGCTGAAAGAAGATATGGCTGCATCTTCATTCCCCCATAAGACAGTTCCCAGCCAGGTGGGAGTGAAGTGAGCAGTGTAGGACAGGACTAATGAGGTAGAGGTGATTTTTGGAAACTGACTGGTCTTATTTCCCTCTGGTATAAATATGGCAAGTCGGAGCCACTGGCCCTTGACTCCAGGGTCAAGAGCCCCATCTTCTGGCCTATTGTGCAAATTACAAAAGGAAATAGGCCACAGAGGCAGGCTCTGAGGCCGCCTGAGGCTGTTGCTATCTGGGGCACTGCAGAAGACAGGCCCTTGCCTCCAGGGGCTGATTTACTCTCTCCTTCCTGAAGGAGGACAGCTTGCATGACTCCAGGCACTAGGCTCCATGTGAGTAATACATACAAGCAGCTCCTACTGCTTCTTACCCTGGTTGGAAAAGTACAAGTGTGCGCCTAGTTAGCAAATAGGCCCAGTGAAGAGCTGGAAGGAGAATATTCAGCCACAGATAACACCTCACACTCAGCATTTTTCTTAAAGAGGCAGGAGAAAAAAGCATTACACAATTGGCTTAATGAAAAGAATAGGTTCTGAGATACATATTGTTAGGTAATTTTATCACTTTGATGCAAACTTCAAAGATTATATACAAACTAAAATAGCTACAACCTTATAAGGTAATATGATCTTACAGGACCACTGTCTATATACAGTCCATCCTTGATCAAAATATCTTTATTCAGCCCATGACTGTATTGACTGAAAGACAATGAAATTCTCTTTTTTATTTTTTTTCAGAAAATTAAATATTTTATTTATTTATTTATTTTT
>NW_004524669.1:3707276-3712784 GCF_000260255.1 Octodon degus | reverse complement strand
CAAACTCAAAGTGCCTGAGCTATGAAGAACTCACCATACTGAAGAAACAATGGAAGCCAGAGTTTGTGATAGACCTACAAGCCCAGCTACTCAGCAGGCTGGGATAGGAAGACTATGAGTTAGAAGCCAACCTATCTCAAAGACCCTGTCTCAAAATTTTAAAAAAAGGCCTGGAGTGCAGCTCAGTGATAGAGAGTTGGCCTAGCATATATGAGGCTCTGGATTCAATCTCCAGCACAAGAAAAAAAAAAAAAAAAAAGACAGCAAGCCAGAGCAGGGGTTCAAGGTGAAAAAACAGACAAGAGGCAGTCTCGAGTGTGGGCAGGTCCTGCTTGTGTTAAAGCTTGGTAGCCCAGGTCAAAGAACTTGGACTTTCTTCTGAAATGCACTAGGAAGGCACTGAAGGGATCCCAAATAGGGCACGATGGGATCTGCTCTATTTCCATGTGGACTGTAGCTACAAGAAAACAAGCAGAGGGTACTGCTGGAAGGCTCGAGCAGTGTCCACACCAGAGACAGCACAGACGTACGATCCACAGAAGCGATGTCTGGAACGTGTCTATATCAAGTCACACAATTTACTCACTTTGCAAGGTCTGTCTCCCCCGTATACATCCTCCCTGGCACACGGGAGGCTTAACTGCAACTGGCACTTGGCTGGACTGTGTCACCTCATCTCTTTACCTCCTTTTACCTTCATTCCTTTCTCCTCCACATACTCCTGCCTGCCTGCAACCTTCATGAGGTCCTGCTCTTCCCACTGGATTTCACCACCTGTGAAAGTTTCACAAGCAGGATATAAAGGAGATAGTTATTTTCCATCCTAAACCAGAAGCACTCAGGGATCACCGGTCTCACAGAAAACTAGCAGAAACCTGAGGGCTATTGTACTCTCAATGACACAATCTGCACACATTCTGCCTAGTAGGGTCCCTGTCTCACATTCATTCCAGCCTATTCTCACTGCTGCCACAGAAATCTTTCAATAGAAAAATCTGCTCATGCCACTGTCTCTAGAGACCCCTCTCTCACCTGCCTCACCCTCCTCACCTTGCTTAACGCTCTCTAGTGGTACCTACCCCCTCATTTCTCAGATAAATACCAACTTCTCCAATGGGGCTTCGATGGCCTGGCATGTTACATCCCCACAGGATATCCATCAAACTCTCCTCACAACCCTGTGGCTCTATCACCCTGGATTTTTCTCAGAATGTGTCCCTTTCTGCCACAAGACTTTTGTATATGTTGTCCTCTTTGTGTCCATAATTTCCTTTTTCCCTTACTTTATATTTACTCATTCTTTAGCTCTTTGTCCAAACTTTCTTCCCAGCAAAATCTTCTCTGATCTGAAATTTCACACTCGTAACAGCTAAATTTATTTTGAAACTCTTATCACAGTTCATAATAATGTATTTATCTGTGTGATTACTTGATGAAAAGTAGTTACTTCTCCCCTATTGCTAGATGACAAGCTTCAGAAAGGCAAGAACTTGCCTGTTCTTGCCCTTTACTGTACTGCAGAGGTTAAAACACATAGTGGGCCTTAAGAAGCTTAGATGTGGAGAGATTTCCCAAAATCTTAAGACACTGGTCCTCACACACCCCCACCCCACTCCTGGAGATCGAATCCAGAGCCATCACACCAAGCTACATCTCCAGCCCTTTTATTTTTTGAGACAGGGTCTTGATAAACAGCCCAGGCAAAACTTGAACTTGAAATCCTCCTGCCTCAGCTGGGATTACTGGCCTGCCCCACAACACCCTGTTTTGTTCCTTTTCACCTGAGAAAGCAGAAAAGAAATTACAGATCTTCTTAGTAACAAATTATTACTAGGAAGAAGGGGAGGGAGTCCGTGCATGATACTCATTTTGCTTCAAACTCAGGACATTCTCCCTGCCCCCTTCCAGAAACAACGCTGACGTCAACATGGCACTTGCCTCCAAGATCTGCCATTCTTCCCAAGATAGTCCACCCTCCTCTTCAGAGTCATCCACTCGTCTTGACTGCCCTCCCACCTTCAAGCTCTCTTTCCAGGGTAGTAATCACACAATATGATTGCAAGGCAACGTGAGAGTTCAAAGAGCCAGCACTCACCCAATGGCTATCACACAATAAACACTTCCTAAGGCCTTTCACTAATAGCACCCCATCTGTTCCTCAAAGTAAGCCTGCCAAGTAAACAAAGCAAATAGCACTATTTCTCTTTCTTCTTTTTTTTTTCTTTTCTAATCAGATTTTATTGGTACATTTTAGACATACATCTTGATTGCACTCATCATAGAGAATCTATACACAGGTCTCTGAAAATGTATTCGGAAGGACAGAATGAAAACAACTGAAAAACAATTTTTTGAATTGACTACCTATTGAAATCACACATTAGATTATATTGGGTTAAATGAAATATATTATTAACTATTTCTCTTTCAATAACCGAGGAAGTTGCGGTTAGAAGAGGCAAGTGACTTACACAAGGTTACAAAATCTGTGTGACACACATGTGGGATTTGAACCTACAGATTCTAACACCTAGTCCAGTGCTTCCTTTCACTGGCTACTTCAAGAGTTCTATTGCCAATTATTAAACCCTGGTTTTCTCACTCCCTTAAACAAGCACCTGTTTCTGACCCATCAATACTGTCCCACCACCTATGTGCACACCACTTATCAAATATCTGTGCAGTGGGCAGGAGTCACAAAGCTGGCCACGCTAAGGAGGGCTTTTCACTGCCTCCAGTCTTTCAAGCTCTTCCTCTGAGCCACTAATGAACACAAAGCCCCCAGAGACAAAAACACAAAGACCAGAGCAAGGTCCCTGGCAACCCTTTCGCCCACCTTCCGGCGGGACAATGACGAAGCCAGAGCCGGCCTCTCCCACCGGGCAAGACCTGAGGAGAACAGAGGTCACCGCCGGGCAGCCATCCTGGGTGCTCACAGGCGGGCGCCTGGGATGCTGCGGGACCGCCTGCTCCCTGGCGCGGCCCAAGGTCACCGCTCCGGCCGCCCCGAGCGCCCCCTGGCGTCCTGGGCCAACTCCCCTTGCCCTCGGGGAGCGGCCTAAAGTCCCGGCTCCGGGGCAGGAGGGAGGGTGGGCAGAGGATGGGAAGGCTGAGCCCCGGGGAGGGGCGGGAGGCGGGGCCCTACCTGATAGCTGAGGACGCCGTCCGGTTCGTTACTCCCGGCCGGCATGGCTGAGCGGAATTAGGTCTCCCCAGCGGGTTCCAGGCCAAGCATCAGCAGTGCACGGGCCGTCCGGTCGGGTGTGAGCGGATCCCTGGAGTCACGACCCCTATCCCTGAGCCAACGGTCAACCATCAACCACCACGGGCTCCATAGCCACCGGCCCGCGAGGTTCCCGCAGCAGCCAATCAGCGAACGGCCTGTGCAGCCAATCGGAGCGCGGAGCACTGGAGGACGCTGTCCCGCGGTACCCTGGGCTACCAGGAGGCGGAGGAACCAGCCCGCTCTGCAGACGGCTCCCCGCCCGGTTGCCCTGGAAACCATCTCCCTCCCTTCAGGGGCCTCATGGCTGGAAGGTCCCTCCAACTGCTCGCTAGAAATCGAGACAATCTCTGCTTATGTTTGCGGCTGCACCTGACTCTTGAAAGCTGGAAAAGTGTTGGTTTTGCCTATTCTAATTTTATTTCTTGGGAGATGCTTTATAAATTCTGAGGAAATGTCGCTCAAGATTCCAAAGCGTTGAGGCACGAGAGGAGGGGCCCTTCTAACAAGAATTGCTCATCGCTGAGCTCCTAGTCCGATTGAAGAGTGTTGAGGAGAAGCAAGCAGGCAGGCAGTGATGAGGCCCCCTCAACAGGCAAGGACTTCTCAGGTCTGAGATGCCCATCGGCAAGCTCAAAGATCGGCTAAGGAAGGTTGCTTTTTTCTACCAAGAAAAAAGCCTCCAACTTTTCCGGAAAATGATTTTAGGAAGATTATTATTTATCAACAACAGAACCAAACAATCTAAAGAAAAGTTAGAAAATCATGAGTAATGTCTTCGATTTGATTTGGGTTTAAAAGGAAAGAGAGGCCTGGGAGATGGCTCAGTGGATTAAGCGCTTCCCTGGCAAGTGCAAGGGACTGAGTTCAATCCCTGGTTCTGACAAAATAAATAAATAAATAATAAAATAAAAGCAAAGAGAGCCGGGCTAAAATCCAGCTAAAAGGGAGCCAGGATCTTTTATTTAATATGCACTATCATGCAAAACTGTAGATAAGGGTGGATCTCAAAGAAATAGCTATAGCTCAGTTCCACAAGTGACGCCTAGCCACCAGTAACTGTCACGGTCATTGTGTATGTCCACAACACACTAGAACTTTGTGCGATATCCTATCCTCAAACTGTTAGAAGTGCTGGTCATTTACTTGCCATTCCAGTATTTATCTTATGTTTTACTCTTAGTACTTCTTTGTTATGAAAACTTTTTCTTAGTTCAATTGTTTGGAAACATTTAATTTTCTGAATATTGCTTAATCTTAATTTTTGTTCTAAGATTTATACTGTATCTTTGACTTACAGTTTATTTAAAAGACATTGTATGATATCTTCTCCTAGTATTAGAAACTTTAAAAAGTATATTTCCATTTTCTGTTGACTTAAAAAAAAAAAAAAGAGGTTTGTACCTATGTTGTTTATTTATTATTTCTTGCCCATATCTTGTAATATGAGAAACTACTTTGGCAGTAACCATTGTTACTCTCCTAAAATCTTGTTTTGAGATTTTGTAACATTGTTTTTATTTTTTTTCTTTAAAATAAAAATAACTGATGTCAAAAAAAAATAAAGTGCCAGATTGTAAAAAATAAAATAAAATAAAATAAAGTGCCAGGTTGTAAAAAAAACAAAACAAAAAAAAAACTGTAGATAAGACCACATTGTTAGAGGAGGAAGGCTTAATGCAAATAATTCTCACTCTCTAAAGAAGCTACTCCTGGAGAAAACAGTCCACTTCGAGCCTTGTATATCATCCCTTGCATTGGCCCTGAAACTAGAAGCAAGGTTAGGCTTCAGTGGCCCAGAAAAATCACCGCTTCAGCTTCAGTGCTCACTCATAACCACATTCTCTGTTCACCTCTATTGATCCTGCCTCTTGAATCCGTAATTCACAGTCCACCCTCACATCCATCCTGGCCCATCAAAATCTTTTTTTTAATTTTTAAACTTTATTTTTACTAGTACCTATTTGCCATACATATTGATCTAACATTCATCATATGGAATCTGCACCTATGCATCATATATCTTAATCCTGTTTTCCCATTCCCCTCCCTTCAACCCTTCATGCCCTCACCATTTACACAAGCTTTTTTTCCATTTTTTCCTTCTGTTCTTTTTTTTTTCCAATAATTTTATTGATAAACAAATAGCAATGAGACACTTTCAAACCAAATTGGTAGGACAGTTTTAAAAATTAACACATTGCATACATTCTTCTTAGTGGTTAATTGCTGTACAAGATACGGACATGATATCCTATTTACAAACACATTAAAACAAATCACTC
>NW_004524669.1:3705407-3707176 GCF_000260255.1 Octodon degus | reverse complement strand
ACCTTAGCACCAGGTCCGGATCTACGAAGTTCAGATTCCTCCAGGTGGGTGTTGTTTGGATCTGGCTGCTGTGCTCCACTTCTTTCTGCTGCAGGCGTTAGAGTTGAACCCTTTGTGTCTCTCTGGGAAGGTGTTCTGCTCCTGAATCAGCTGGGTGGGTCTTGCCTCTAGCCTCTTTGCAGGGAGTTCTGCTGAAGGGTTCCCTGCTGGGCCTGCAGCCTGGTTCAAATGAGGATCCGTGGCCCAGGATCGTCTCACTCACTCGCAGGGCCTGTGCTCTGGGTCTGTTCAGGATCCCATGGCCCTCAGTCATCTCACTCACTCTCTGGGCCTGCGCTCTGGGTCTATTCAGGATCGGAGGACCCCAGGTCGTCTCAGTCACTGGCCGGGCCTGCGCTCTGGGTCTGTGCAGGATCCAGAAGGCCCTTGGTCGAAATTCTCTTTTTTAGAGACAAAAAGACAAAATCCATGAAACTCAAAACATCTGAGAAAATATTCTCCTATAACTGCAATCAGTTTTTCCACTAAAAGCATTTTAATTCCTTCATGAATTCGCCATGTCTCTTGTTCTATTTAAATAGTCAAAGGGAAAAAATAAAACAGAAAATGAGAAAACACTTAAATAAGATGCAACCCCAGACATCCAGCTCACCAAAGACAAACCCAGGAAGGAATGAGATGGGACAATCCAAAAGCCACCCACCTGGACTCTCTGAAGTAGTAACAACAAAGCAATTGAATGAGGCTCTAGAAAAATCAAATCAGAAATAATTTTTCTAATAACTACAGAGACAGTGATCACAATGGAAAACATGTTTACTGACTCTAGAGCAGACACAGATTTAAAAAAAAAAAAAAGAGGAGCTTAGGAAAGCGATGGAAATCACGAATGCTTAACATAGGAAAGAAACGGAATTCCCAAAACAGGTTTAAGCAGATACTCAGGAGATAAAAAATTCTATTGAAAGGGGGCCTGGCCGTAGCTCAGGCCTTTAAGTGGCTGCTTCCACAAAGCTGTCAGCCTCAGGTTGCTGGAGTTCGAACCTCACACCTCTCCAGCTGGCCAAAAGTGCCCTGAAGGCATTCGAGGAACAAAAAAAAAAAAAAATTCTATTGAAAGTTTCTGCAGCAGAATAAGTGAATGTGAGGACAGAATCTCAGATATAGAAGACAAGCTGGTGGCTAGAGATCATGAATAGAAAGATACTTTTAAAATAATAAGGGAGCATTAGAAATCAACCCAGCAGCTGCTAGATGATGCAAAAAAGAATAATATAAGATTCACTGGAGTTAATGAAAAAGCAAAGGGTAGCACAAATGATAGGAAAACACCTGTTGAGGCCAGGGATATAGCATAGCAGCACAGCACCTGCCTGGCAAGAGCAAGGTCCTGAGTGTGATTCCTGGTACAAAAAATAAAAAAGGAAGAAAAAGAAAATACCTGTTAACATTGCCAGTGAAGCAGAAGACCCAATACTATTATTGACCTCTGAACTGTTTTAGAATATTTTGCTGAGTTTACACACCTATAATATTTAAATGATGGAACTTAACAAAAAAAGGGGATACAGATGAATGTCCATTTGGTATCTGTGTATTCAAAGTGGTTAGGATAGAGTGGCTTTGTCTGCCGCCGCCTTTCTCAGACTGGTGGGACTCAGTTCGTGCTCTCATCGCCTTGGGCCTGCCGTCTTTTAGAGACCAAACGCCATGCCTTCAATTAAGTTGCAGAGTTCTGATGGAGAGATATTTGAAGTTGATGTTGAAAT
>NW_004524669.1:3700812-3703917 GCF_000260255.1 Octodon degus | reverse complement strand
GTGTTTGTAAATAGGATATCATGTCCGCATCTTGTACAGCAATTAACCACTAGGAAGAATGTATGCAATGTGTTAATTATTGAAACTGTCTTACCAATTTGGTTTGAAACTGTCTCATTGCTATTTGTTTCTCATAAAATTATGGAAAAAAAAAAAGAAAATACCTGTTTACCACATTACGGCAAAAAAACTCTTCTGGCAGGGAAAAAAATTTTTGACAGACAATAAATGAGGCATATAGAACTCCAATTAGCCATGATCAAAAAAAAAAATCTGTAAGAATGACTATGATAGAGATTCTAAAAATTAAACACAAGAATAGAATATTAAAAGACATCAGAGAAAAAGAACAAATCACTTATAAAAGAAAGCCCATCAGAATTACAGCTGACTTTGCAACACAAACCCTCAAGTCAAGGAGAACTTGAAGTGAAATATTTCAAGCCCTAAAAGAAAATAACCTCCAACCCAGACTGATAAATTGAACAAAACTATCCATCAAAATTGATAGAGAAATAAGATACTTCCTCAACAAAGAACACGTGAGGAGGGCCAGCGAGATGGCTCGGTGGAATAAGTGCTTCCCTGGCAAGTGCAAAGGCCTGAGTTCAATTCCTGGTTCCAGCATAAAAAATAAAATAAAGAACACCTGAGGAAATTTATGAACACCAAACCAGCACTCTAGAATGTTCTGAAGGATAGATATTCTATAAAGAATTAACAAGGACTACAACTCCATAAACCCCAACAGAATGAATCTATCAGGCAAGGCAAACAATTAACTAGAGAGGGGGAAAAGGGAGCCCACAACAGAAAAATAACATGACAAGGATAAGTCAATACACATTAGTTATAACAATCAATGTTAAAGGTCACAATTCACCAATGAAAAGAAACACACTGGCAGAATGTATCAAGAAGCAAGTACCAATAATATGCTGCATACAAAGCCAACATTTAATTTTTAGAGAATCATAGACTGAAAGTCAAAGGATGAAAAACAATATTTCATTTGACAAGAACTTGAAAAAAAAAGCAGAGATAGCTATTTTATTTTCAGATAAGCTGGATTTCAAGCCAAAATTGATTAAGAGAGACAAAGATCATTACATCCTTGTAAAGAAGAAGAGATAAATGTGCCAAACTATATAAAACAAACATTAGCCAACATGAAAAAGCAAAAAATTATTAATACAGTTGTACAGGGGGATCTCAATACCCCACTGTGACAAAAAGTCAGATTAACTAGACAAAAAAAATCAACCATGAAATATTAGAACCGAACAAAACTTTTGAACACATGGACTTACTAGATGTCTACAGAGTATTCCACCCCACTATGTCAGAATACATAGTCTTCTTAGCTACACACAGGATGTTTTCCAAAATAGACCACATACTAACTCACAGAACACACTTAATTAAGTGCAAAGAAATTGAAATTATTTCATGCATATTATGAGACCATAGTTGAATGAAATCGGAAATCAATGGCAAAAGAAACCACAAGAACTTCATAAGCATGTGGAAACTAAAAAATGCCTTCCTGAAGAGTCAATGATGCAAAATGAAAATAAGGAACAAGTTAGAAAGTTTCTACAATTAAATGATAATGCCCATACAACACATCAAAACTTATGGGACACAAAGAAAGTGGTGAAATTTACAGCAGTGAATACTCATATCAGGAAAACAGAGCAAGCTTAAATAAACAATGCTGAGTCTTGATTCTACAGCCATACCACCCTGAATGCACCCAACCTCATCTGAATCTTGAGCTTCTAGAAAAGGAAGACCATTCAATCCCTGGTTCCCCCCCCCCAAATAAAGGAAGACCACAAGCTCAAATCCCATACAAAGGAGGGAATTATAATAATCAGAGCAGAAATTAATGCAGTGGAGACTAAGAAAATAATACAAATACTCAATGAATCGAAGACTTGGTTCTTTGAAAGAGTAAATAAAATTCATGAAATCTTAGCCAACCTTATCAAAAAAAGACTCAAATCCATGCAATTAAGAATGAAAAGGGTAGGGCCGGGGAGATGGCTCAGTGGAATAAGCGCTTCCCTGGCAAGCGCAAGGGTCTGAGTTCAATCCCCGGTTCCGCCAAAAAAAAGAAAATGAAAAGAGTGAAATCACAATGGATCCTGCAGAAATCCACAGGATGACCTATACCTACTTTGAAAACTTGTATTCCAATAAGACAGAAAATGCAGAAGAAATGAACAGATTCCTGGATACATATGAATTACCAAAGCTAAATAAAAAAGATACAAAAATTCTAAGTAAACCAATATCAATCAATAAAATTGAATATCAATATCAATCAATTAAAAATCTACCAACAAAGAAAAGCCCACATCCTCACAAATTCACTGCTGAGTTCTACAAGAAATTTAGAGTAGTTCTAACACCACCACATCTCAAACTCTTTAATGAAATTGAAAAGGAAAGTAATACTCCCAAATTAATTCCAGGAAATAAGCATTACCCTGATACCAAAACTAAAGAAGAATTCAACCAAAAAAAGAGCAATAGGCAAATATCTCTAAGGAATATGCAAAAATCATCAAGAAGATACTGGCAGAGTGCAGAAAATCATGAAGATTATACACTATGAGCAAATAAAATTTATCCCAGGGATATAGTAATGGTTCAACATATGTAAATCATAAAAGTAATACATCACATTAACAGAGACAAGGACAAAAACAACATGATCATCACAGTAGATGCAAATAATGAATCTGACCAAATCCAACACCCACTGATGATAAAAAAATAAAAACTACAGAAAACAGAAATAGATGGTCTTTATCTCAATCTGATAAAAGCTATCTACTTATGACAAACCAACATCATACTAAATGGTCAAAAAAGAGTACACTTAGTAGCTTATTCCTTTCTGCTGGTGGACACCACGGAGGAAACATTATTAGTCTCCCTTCCAACTGCTGTCATGTCTAAGTCAGAGTCTCCCAAGGAGCCCAAACAGCTACGGAAGCTCTTCATACAGTATAAATCTTAGAACAAAAATTAAGATTAAGCAATATTCAGAAAATTAAATGTTTCAAAACAATTGAACTAAGAAAAAGTTTTCAT
>NW_004524669.1:3692563-3693947 GCF_000260255.1 Octodon degus | reverse complement strand
AAAAATAAAAATAAAAAAATAAATGGTCAAAAACTGAAAGCTTTCATTCTAAAATCAGGAACAAGACAAAGATGTCCACTGTCATCACTCTCATTCAATTTAGTTCAGGAAACTTTAGATGAGGAAAAGAAATAAAAGGAATAATAATAGGAAAGAAAGAAGTTAAATTATGATTATACATGGATGACATGACACTCTACAGAGAAGACCCCAATAAATCCACCGAAAGACTTCAAGATTTAATAACCAAATTCAGTAGCATAGCTGAATATAAAGTCAACTGTTATTGTTTTCTGTCTAGTTGTCCCCCCAAAGCCTCATGCAGTCAGGGGCTGGATTCTGGAATTTGTGATTGATTATTATGGGTGCAGATGCTGCACTGTCCTAGGGCAGGTGATTTGCATTACAATATAAGGAGGGGTGAAAGGCTAGCTAGCTGCCTGAGCTGCTGCCACTCCCTTTGGCACTCTGCACTTTGCCCTTGCCATAAAAGGTAGCTCTCTGCCATGTGCCACTTTGCCTTGGAACCAGTTCAGTATGGACTGAAACTTACAAGAACTGTGAGCTTAATAAACCTTTCCTTCCTTCGTTTTGAGTGTCAGGTATTTGTCCCAGCAACCAGAGAAGAGTAACTGAGACATCAACACTCAAAAATCAATAGTATTCCTGAACACAATCGACAAACTTACTGAGAGAGAATTTAGAGAAACAACATCTTTCACAGCAGCATCTCAAAAAATGAAATACCTAGGGATCAATCTAGCAAAGAAAGTAAAAGACCTTTACATTGAAAACCACAGTAGCCTGATGAAAGAGATCGAGGAGGATATCAGAAAATGAAAAGATATCCCTTGTCCTCAGGTAGGAATATAGTGAAAATGTCTAAAAATATAGTGAAAAACCAATATAGTAAAAATGGCTATACTTCCAAAATTGTTATATAGATTTATAACAAATCTGTTATACATATTTATAGCAATTCCAATCAAAATTTCAATAGCATATCTCACAGAGTTAGAGAAAACAATCCTAAAATTCATTTGGTACCAGAAGAGACCTAGAATAGCAAAAGCAATTCTGGGCAACAAAGGTAAGGCAGGGACATCACAATTCCAGACTTGAAATTATACTACAAAGCTACTGTGAAAAAAAACACTATAGTAATGGCCATAAAACAGAATCAATGGAATAGATTAGAAGATGCAGAAACAACTCCAAATGTATTCAGCTACCTTATTTTTGACTAAGGGGCCAAACCCATTGACTGGAAAAAAGATAGCCTCGGGCTGGTGAAATGGCTCAGTGGTCTAAAGCACCTACTTAGAACAAGCTTAGCAAAGCACAGGGACTACGGTTCAATCCCCCAGCACCACATGCCAGCCAG
>NW_004524669.1:3678843-3691498 GCF_000260255.1 Octodon degus | reverse complement strand
ATTTATTTTGTGTGTGGCCAGCTCAGCCCACCAGGGGGCGGGGCTGGCTGGCATGTGGTGCTGGGGATTGAACCGCGGTCCCTGTGCTTTTGCTTAGCTTAGCTTAGCTTGTTCTAAATAGGTGCTTTAGACCACTGAGCCATCTCACCAGCCCCGGTATCTTTCAAAAAGAATTAAAAGCATCATACCACAGTGGTATGTGCACACTCATGTTTATAGTGGCACAATTCTTAATAGCCAAATCTTGGAAACAGCCCAAATGGCCATCACCTGGGGATTGAAGATGTGAATTTCCTTTATACAATGGAGTACTACTCTGCTGTAAAGAAGGATAAGCTTGAAACATTTCTAGAGAAATGGATGGACCTTGAAATCATACTCTTAAGTGAAAAATATTGGACACACGTGTTAAAATATTGCATGGTTTCTCTGGTATGAGAAATTGAAAATATAAATAAGGACCTAAATGTATATGAGGTGTTGTGAACTAAGAAGAAAATGTTCACACGGGGATGGTAACTAGGGAGGGGGGAGAGGGAGGAAAAAAGGGAAATGTACAACGAATAGGAAAGGAGGAAAACTGGAGACAAAGCTTTTGTAAATGGGGAGGGGAGGAAGGGTGGAAGGGAAGTTAAAAGGATTGGGGAAAAAGCAAGTTTTATCATGTACAGGTATAAATTCTCTATAATGAATGTGATCATTATATATACCGATAAAATCTGATTGGAAAAGAAGAAAGAAAAAGTGGAATGTGGATGCTCAGAGAATGAGGAACATTACAGTTTGCAACTGGACATACGTGCATGTTTCACTCCAGAGAAGAAAGCCTTCAAAAAAAAAATCCACAACAAACATGAAATTTACATGCAGACTCAGAGACCAGAGAAAGATGAAGCTAGGAGTTACTAGGTTGTGGAAATAAAACTTGATGCGGGGGGCTGCTGAAGGGGGAAGCCAGACTGGTTAGAAAGCACCCTTGGGGCCGGGCATGGTGGCTCATGTCTGAAATCCCAGCACTTGGGAGGCTGAGGCAGGAGAACTTATGTGAGTATGAGAGCAGCCTGGGCTACAAAGAGCTCAAGATCTGCCTAAAGTGCATAGCAAGACCCTGTCTCAAAGATGAAAAAAAAGAAAAGAAAAGAAAGAAAGAAAAACAAGCAAGCATCCTCTACTCCCAGTCCAGTCGTGGTGCCCATCCCCTCTGGCCACTGCTGTGGACACCTGCCTTAACACACACACCTGGAGAACTCTACTGTTTTGCCTCAAAGGACCTTCCCAAGATTCACCAGCTCTGTGTGGCTTCTCCCTTAAGACAAACATATAAACGGGGTGCAGGAATGAGTAAGAACTGTCCTTCCATCTGGGCTATTATGTGAGAGCAGGAGTAAGAGAGAATAAGTAGTTTTCCTCATGGAAGAAATGGGAGAAGTGGGGGCCCGCCCCTTAGCTCAGTTCTTTAAGTGGCTGCTTCAACAAAGTAGTCAGGCTCAGGTTGCTGTGGTTCGATCCCCACAACTCAAGCCAGCCAAACCTGCCCTGAAGGCATTCGGAGCAAAAAAAGAAAGAAATGGGAGGAGAGAGACAGGGTTATTTTCAGCAGTCTAGTATTCCTCTCTGTAAGGCAAAATAATCTAAAAAGACTAACCTGCCCTCCCACTCTGTACTGCTGTGAAGCTGACCCTAGCTTGTGCTCCTCTGTCTACAGTGTGCACAGCCTTGTTCTAACCCCAAAATAAAGGTGACTGATTGTACTGTTAAAAAAAAAAAAAAAAAAATTGTGCATGTTTCTGAAGATGCAAATGTGTGGCATTTGATAATCTAGGGCAGTGGTGGGGAAGCTATGGCACATATGCCACAGTGGGCACACAGAGCCCCCTCTGTCGGCACACAGAACAGGCCGCCCCACCACTGCCCCAGCAGCTGAGCACTCAGGTTTAGCTGTAGTGTTAGCACTTTGTAGGAAATTAGTGGGGTGGGGGATATAGCTCAGCAGCATAAGTGCCTGCCTGGCAAGCACAAGGTTCCTAATTCAGTCCCCAGTACAAACACACACATACATACATACGAACATACATACATACATACATACATACATATGTAAGTGGACTTGGGTTGCAGTTTGGGCAGTTGGTCTCTGGGGGGAGCCTCATCAGGAGTGCTTCTAAGCCCAGTACGGTGAATTAACTAATGATCAACTTGTAACACCCAGCTGAACTGAATCAGTGTGGTTCTGGGTGTGGAAGGCCCTCCAAGGATTATCGCTAACAGCATAAAAAGAGAACTGGAAGAGAAGGTGGTGTGCTGTTGATTCTCCTGGAGAAGCCCGTTACGCTAGTTTTCTTGATATGAATTCAGCTGTTTTCAGCACTGCAAAAGCTTGGGTCCTTCCCGGCCCTGAGGGTGGCTGTGGGTGTCTTTCTAGAGGGCACTCCGCTCCTTACCTCGAGCAGGACATCCTGGCTCAGGTGCAGATTTCTCAGCCTGCTGGCACACAGTGTGTGGTGCGCGCACACACAAATGTTAGCTTCCATCACTGGCCACCGAGACCAGGTGTGGTGGTGCACCTGTAATCCCAGCACTGGGGAGGCTGAAAATAGGAGGACCAATGAGTCCGAGCTGCGTGTGAGATCCTGTACCAAACATATTAAAAAAAAAAAAAAGAAGAAAGAAAAAGAAAGAAAGAAAGAAAAAAGAAAAGGACTAGCCCATAAAGACACAGTTGCTCTCTATGCTATTGCTGTTGTGCTGAAAAATAAAAATAAAAATAAAAATAAAAATAAATAAAAATTTTGGGGGGCCCAGGGAAATAGCTCAATAGAATAAGCACTTTCCTGGCAAGCACAGGGTCCTAAGTTCAATCCCTGATACCACAAAAAAAAAAAAAAAAATTGAAAAGGGATACCAAGGCAAATATCCTACTCTTCTCCTTAGGACTCTTCTCCTTAGGTAGCTCCCAAATCCATTCTTTTTAATGGGGGGACATGCTAGGCAAGCGCTCTACCACTGAACCGCACTCACAACCCCTAATTGAATCTTACACCTGATTTTGTTTTTTACACTTTGTTCTTCAGTCTACATCTAAGCCCAAGAAAAAGTTTGACGATGTATTTGGGATCCCAGAAAAGACTTAATGAGGGCTTGTTTGTGCTGTCATCTGGGATCATTTCCTGTGGAAGAAAAGGACGTGGGAAGAGACATGATTCATTGTCATGCTGAAAAGGTTATGCAGGTGCATGATTTGCTTTCAGCCCCTGCCAAATCACAGCATATCTAGAGACTGCAGAATACAATTTATGTTCACAGCAATCTGCTAGCCTGGAATGCTGTGCATCACCAATAAGGATACGAAGCACAGTAAAAACTGAGAGCTGAGCTCCCAACCGTGAAAATCACCCCCTCCTCCATTCATCATCATCATCAACTCCCTTCACTGAACTGCACTCAATTATATCCTGCTCCAGGACAAGTGAGGCTCTGTCTCAGGTACTCCTCTCCTATTACTGGGAGAAATACCCGACACCTAAAATTGAGGAAAGAAAGGTTTATTTAGCTCACAGTTTCATGGAGGTTTTAGTACATACTTGACTGGCTCCAAGACAGACTGGGGGATGACAGAGGGCAAAAGTTGATAGGGGCAGGCGGAAAACAGCAAAACAGCAAGAGCAAAAGGGAGGAGTAGTGACAACAATAGCAGCAGAGAGCAAGTCTGTCTCTCTCACGTTGCCTTCTGGCTGTCTGCCCCAGGCGGGGTGTAGCACTCATACCCATAATCCCAGTAGCATTTATACCCATAACCCCAGCACTGGGTCGTGAATTAAACACAAACTCTAAAGTCTGCCCCATAACTGCATGAGGCTTTGAGGAGACAACTAGACACAAACCATAACAGGCTCTAAGATGGAATACAAGTAAAATAGCAGAAACCCAGATCCTTACAATCACGATTAAAATATTTGGAAAGAAGCAGAAGTAGAGAAGAAGGACCTCCAGGGAGAACAGAACAAAAGAGAAAAGCACAATGTAAAAAAAAAAAAAAAATGCCATATACAAGTTAAAAATAGACCTTAAGAGCCTGGGGAGATAGCACAGCAGTATAAGCATCTGCCTGGCAGGCAAAAGGACCCTGGTTCAATCACCAGCACCGCATGTCTTGCCAGCCCTGGAACTGGGCGTACAATGCTGGCCTGGCATGGTTGCACATGCCTCTAAACCCAACACTTGGGAGGCTGAGGCAGGAGGATCATTGTGAGTTTGAGACCAGCCTGGGCTACAAAGTCAGCTCAAAACCAGCCTGAACTGCATATTGAGACCCTGCCTCAAAAAGAAAAAGAAAGAAAGAAAGAAAGAAAGAAAGAAAGAAAGAAAGAAAGAAAGAAAGAAAAGAAAAAAGAAAAAAAGAAAGAAATCAAGAATAATAGACCTTATAAGAAAGCAACTGCAGAACTCCAGATTTGGGTGGGAAGCCATTCAGGAATTTGAAAGAAATGTGCTAAGAACTACTTGTTAAATCCTTGATACCAAATCCAAACACATTTTTATTATATTAAATATACTTATCTATTTCTAGCCACACCTAAATCTGCTTAGAAATCAGGTCTATATAAAGTGCTTTCACTCCACATCTTACCTGCTTGGGGCTAAGACCTCCAGAGCTTACAGTATTAAGTCAGGAAGTTCTTAATCCATTTTTACCCAATAGACCTGGGGTTTCCTCAAGGTGGCAGCAAATTCAATACTTCACATTTGTATAACTGTACTCAACTTTTTAAAATTGACATTATTGGGGGCCCGCCCCTTAGCTCAGTTCTTTAAGTGGCTGCTTCAACAAAGCAGTCAGGCTCAGGTGGCTGTGGTTCGATCCCTACAACTCAAGCCAGCCAAACCTGCCCTGAAGGCATTCGGAGCAAAAATAAAATAAAATAAAAATTTGCCATTATTTCATGTGTCATCCATCAGTCTATAAATGCATACAGGAACTTTACTAGGCTAAGAAATTAAAATGTGGCCAGGCACAGGCGCTCACTCAGCCAATTAATAGCCAAGCTAAGTGGAGAACTTAAGGTCTTCCACTTCCTTATGTGGCTTCCTAGAAATACAATTCTATCCAGCCACATCCTGCACACAATTAAATTGACTTTAATCAAACAGTGAAAATGTAACTATTCTTTAAAACTGACATTACTCCACCACCACTACCAGGCAAAAGCCCAGGATTTCGCTTCTGTTGCCCTATCAGATGGGAGCTTGATGTAATATCCACTTTGGAAAGCTTGTCAGTGATACCCATGTATTAGTTATGAAACAAATTCTCACAAAGTTCTGCAAATAATGATTACTGCCTCTTATCTCTAGAAGCATTTTATCTGACACAGAGATAAATTCAATCCAAGTTACTTGTATTTCCAGTAATACATCCCTCGAGGGCATATTTTGCAGTTAATAAAAAAGGAAAGAGGCCCATTCAAGGTCTGGGCTGGAGCAGGGAATAGACGTAGAATGTGGATTTATTTCACATGTTTATCTTTTCTATCTCTGATCTTTTGCCGAATTGAAAAAGCCATCCTCCTCTTGAAAGAAATCAGAGTTCTCCAATCCTTTTTGCAAACAAACTGAAAATATAAGCAAAAATATCTACCAGATTTACCAAAAACAATCAAAGTTGCAAAATAGTAAACTGGACTTAGTGGCACACACTTATAATCCTATAGCACAAGGCAGGCTGAGACGGGAGAATCACCCTAAGTTTGAAGCCACCCTGGCCTCCATAGTGAGTTTGAGGCCATTCTGGACTACATGGTGTGACTGTATAAAAAAAAAAAAAAAAAAAGGTAGTGAGTCAATCACAGTGGGGGAAAAAAGCCAGGCATGATCATGCATGTATGTGATCCCAACATTCTGAGAGGTTGAAGTAGGAGAATCACAAGTCTCTTTAACCCTGGGCAAGTTAAAGAGACCTTATTTCAAAATTTAAAAAAGAAAAAGAAAAAAGGAAGAAATCTGGGGATGTAGCTCAGCGTAGATGCCTTGAGTTCAATCTCCAGTACCATTTTTTAAAAAAAGCTAAAGGCCAGTGATATAACTCAGTGGACTAAGCATTTGCTTAGGTAAGCACAGAGGCCAGGGTTCAATCCCTGGTGCCACATGCCATGCCAGCCCTGCTTCCGGGGCACCTTGAGCTGACAATGGAGTCTGGGCGTGGTGGTGCATGCCTGTAATCCCAGCACTAGGGAAGCAGAAATCAGGAGGATCACTACGAGTCTGAGCTGCATAGTGAGCCCCTGCATGAAAGAAAAAAAAATTTAAATCAAAAATCAAAAATAAATATAAATATAAAATTCATCCATGGAGCTTGGGGTGTGGCTCCATGATAGAGCTGTTGCCCAGCACACAAGGCCCATGGGTTCGATCCTCAGCACTGCAGAGGTGAAGCCCAGCTTTAAAAACACAAATACCAACATGTAGCTCTGTTTAGGGTAGACAAAATGAACTACAGCTATCATACGGACTTCGAGGGAGACTTGTGTTTTTGTTTTTGTTTTTTGAGACAGGGTCTTGCTTTGTAGTTCAACCTGCCCGTGAACTCACTATGAAGCCCAGGCTGACCTGGAACTTGTGGCAATCCTCCTGTCTCAACCTTCCAAATCCTGAGATTGCAGGAGTGCGCCACCATGCCTGCCTAGATGATTATAAGGTGCGCATCAGTTTGGGTCTCTCCAGAACTTCTTGGCTCTATACCCTGCTAGTTGTTGGAAGGGACTTCAAAATCCATAGACCAACTTTCTACCCAATACAATTTCTCCTACACAGCATCCTAGAGACGGGGGCATCTAATTCTCCTTGGGACAGGAAACTTGCCACTAAGAATAGCATCTCTGTCCCAGGTTCAGTTTGCTTCCCAAAACTTTCACTACCAAAATTTTGCTGTTTCTCCAAAGGGAATATCTTCTTAGTTTTCCACATAACAGCCCTTCCAATCACAGGGTGGGATTCCTGATTCTAGCAAGTCTAGGCTTATTAGCTACCACAACTCCTAGCTTTGATGAGCTCTCCAGCCAGAATGGAGCTGGTCCAGCAGCCTCCCCAGCACCCTAGCAACCATGAGGATGGAGGGGGCAGAGCCTCAGAAGCCTACAGACTGGGCTGATATCAACTGCATGTGGAGCCTACAGAGCTACATTCTGGGAAGGGCCGGGCAAATAGCTCAGCGGATTAAAGCACCTGCAAGCAGGCACAGGGGCCATGGGTTTGATCCCCGGGCCTGCCTTGCCTGCCCCACCCCTGGGGTGCGCTAAAACAGCAATTGAGACTGGGCATGGTGGCGTGTGCCTATAATCCCAGTTCTTGGAAAGCTGTAAACAGGCACATCACTAGGAGTCTGATCCTAGTAGTGAGCCCCTGAACACCCTGTAGACCCTTCCCTAAAATTTTTTTTAAAAAGCTACATTCTAGGAACTAGTGAGGATGTGTTATTTGCACCCCAAATTGTGAGGATTGTGAGAGTCCCTGATGTCACACGCATGCCCTTCACTTTGCCCACATCTCTCCCATTTACGTACTAGGCAAACTTTTCCTCATTCTTCACCAACCAGATTGTGTCACCTCTTCTAAATCCCCCTAAAGCTGTGCATGAGATTTGCTACTCCCTTCTTCATGACCTCAGGGAGCCTCCTATACACATTCCTTTGTAGAAGCTCTTACCATAGTGACCGTCCAGGGAACAGGGAGCTGTTTGGAGATGGGGACTGTGTCCTTCGCGTCTAATTACCTAGTACCTAGCATTACCCTTCTGCAGTGGTTCTTTTGTGGTCTTCACAGTACTTTTAAAGCATACACCCTTCCAACTGTGGATAGGCTACTAGAATGTTCTTTTTTGTACTGAGTCCAAGTCTGTCCCTTGGGTTAATTTTATTTGTAGCTGGTGCTGTCTGTCATTAGGTAAGAGCTTCCTGAGACAGATGCATAACTTTTGCCCTCTTCTGGTCCTAGCTCCACTTATATAGAAACAAATGTAACTTCAGCTGCTGCAGCTGTTTCTGTCACCAGCACCACAGCTGTCACCAGCACCACCATGACCATATGTCCTACTTTTAGGTTACTCTGAAGGAAGCTTTATGGGGGTGTGGGGAATGTGGGGTTTTGTTTTGTTTGAGACAGGCTTTCATTATGTAGCTTAAAATCACTTTGTGGCCCAGGTTGGCCTCAAACTCACAGCAATCCTCTTGCCTCAGCCTTCTAAGTGCTGGGCTTACAGGCGTGCTTCACCATGCCTGACCTTGGAGGAAGCGCCTTGATAGCCCCATTACGTCATCTCTCTGGTGCTTTTGGCCCAGTGTGTCTCCAGGGAATCAGACAGTCCAGTTGCTTTAAAGCCACTTGATCTGCCACACTCATACCACATTTCATGGCCTTTAATTTATCATAGGTAATTGAGATATGGCTCTGTTTTTCTGAAAAACAGGTCACCTCTTACATTCATTATTTGGCAGTCAGCCTTCTCCTAGTTGACAAGGGCTAGAGCTTTAAACATCTCTTTCCTAGACAGGAATAATATTTCTTCCTGGACTATGAATCAAAATCTTTAATCATGTTCATAGACTCCAACTTACTAAATTTCAAGGAGTGAAATTTACCCTGAAAAGAGTCGGCCAAATAGCTCAGCAGATTAAAACGCCTGCAAACAGGCGCAGGGGCCAGAGGTTCGATTCCCAGGCCTGCCGTGCCAGCACCCCCCCCACTTCCCCCTCCCCCCCCAAGAAGGCAATTGAGGCTGGGCGTGGTGGTGCGCGCCTGTAATCCCAGCTCTTGGGAGGCCGTAAACAGGTGAATCACTATGAGTCCAATCTAGTAGTGAGACCCTGAACACTCTGTAGACCTTCCCTAAAATACAAAAAAAGAAAAATTTATCCTGAGAAAATGACCACAGATATGCACAAAGGGAGTTTGCAGCAGCACTATTTATGTGTAATGGGAGAGCACTGAGGGGCTACGAGGAGGTCAGCCGCTGGACCCGCTTTTTATTGGCTCACTTCTCAAAAGGGAAAGTCCTCTAATTCCATGGTTCCCACCCATCTCCGCGATGTACCTGGGAAACGGCCTGGTTTAAAAGCATCTTGCAGGATGAAGCGCAGAAGCACGGGCGGTCATCTTCCTGACCAGATGTGTACCCAGTTCTCCACGGTGAGTCACCACTCAACTCCCTGGCTCCTTTTCTCTGCTCCCGAGACAGGCATCACTTCCTAAGATTTTTCTTGGGAGTATCTCTCTGCTTCCTTCCTGCCAGACCAGAGTTTAAATGATCATAGATAATTCTTTTATCAACTGCCTTATAGCAATAAATTTGTGTATCACATCATATTATTTGTTAGATTCTTTTGGCTGAAAAACAAATTCTAATGAATTTCAACTAAAATGGAAAAAGGAATTGAGAGAGGGGAAAGAAGGAAGGAAGGAAGGAAGGAAGGAAGGAAGGAAGGAAGGAAGGAAAAAAGAAGTGGAGGTCTGGGAATAAAAGGCTTCAGCTACAGCAGAATCCGGGTTCCCAAAAGATATCATTGACTCTCCTTCATGTAATAGCAGAGATGGTCACTTTCCTCTCATCCACTTTCCCACCTAACATTCTGTCTGAGGTGATATGGAGGTGGAGAAGGGAACTGTGGGAAAGAGGGGTCCATCAGTTTGCTAGTTTTAGGAAATGTCTCAGAGAACTCTAAGTGGCCTGATTTGGTCATATGACTAACCCTAGACCAATCACTGCATCCAAAAGATCCTAAGGGCACACCTGGCTCTAGGAAGGGAGGTGGTCCTCATCTAAACTTCCCAAACTAAAAGTAGGAGGGAATGGAGGAAGAAGGAAGGAAGGAAGGAAGGAAGGAAGGAAGGAAGGAAGGAAGGAAGGAAAGAAGGAAGGAAGGAAGAGAGGGAGGGAAGAAGGAATAGACTGAAGATGGTTCCCTAGTGAAGTGCTAGATAGGGCTGGGGAGATAGCTAAGTGGTCTAAGTGCCTGCCTGGCATGTACAAGGACCTGAGTTCAGTCCCTGGTACCACATGCCATGCCAGGCCCAGAACCCCAGGCATGCAGTGCTGGCCCCAAAACCCATCATGGTGGCACACACCTGTAATTCCAGGGCTGGGGAAGATGAGACAGGAGGATCACTATGAGTCTGAACTATGTAGTGAGACTCTCTGTCAAATAAATAAATTTCTAGATAAAGAAAAATGTAGGCTCCTTACATTGGACTGGCCCTGGCCCTGGACATAGCCAAGATCCCCAATCTGTCCCTCATTTGGTCATAAGTCAGCTCTATAGACCAGCAATTCTATAGTCACCAGGCAGCTCAGGATTCCAAAGCCAGTCATCTGCTTCACACTGTGTCTGACCTTACTACAGAAAGCACAATAAGAGTGGCTACTTAGTAAGGGCCCTAAAATTTGCCCTGATATTCTTTTATCCAGGCTAAGGCAGAAATCACTGTGGCAGCTCCAGAGCAGAAATGGGGGCTCCAAGACCTGACAGGCACAGTCACCACATAGAGTTGTGCAATTTGTCCTGTGCACAAGCTTAGCTTGTCAAGCCTGTATCCTGAGCTTGTATACCTTTGGGTAAGGTCCACAGTCTTCTTGTGGACTGACAGCCACACTGCCTGCAGCCCAGGTTCAGATACGGGGTGACTACTCCAAGGCAAGAATTTCTCAGCTTAGGCTTTAGACCTGGGCAACATGATGGGACACAGAATTCCTGCCTCCAGAGTATTCTTGCTGCATCTGAGTGTGGGGTGGTGTAGGTGTCAAGACAGTGGTGCTCCTACAGCCTGGCAGACTGTTAGCAGTCCCCACCAACTGCCAATGTCACCAAGCCCAAAGGGTCACTTTCCTGTGAGTTAACACAAGAGGCCATGGAGAGCAGAACTCACCAACCTGGATATTCCTTTGTTTCATTTCTCTAACCTGTCTTCCTGCTGCTTTGGAAATGTGCCAAGGAACTTTTAATAAGACTGTAGTGGTGACATGTAGACACCCTCAAACCTCAGTCTTGCCCAAACCCTGAGTAAGCCACGTTTTCTGGTGGAGGCACAAGCGCAGATGGAGAAGATCATGTGTTGCCTCACCGAGCCTTCTGTTCAGGCTTGAGTGGTCCAGGACAGTTAGTGGAATTCGTAATCTGGGTCTCCCTAGAGGCAGCAGGAGTGGCCCTGAATGGCTGTGTGGCTATTGCTACTGTTGAACACAGACATTTATTGTGTTCTCAGCACTGTTCCCAGTGACTCATGCACAGCACCTAATCTAAATTACACAATAGATCCATATCAATGTCCTTTAAAAAAAAAAAAAAAGAAACAGGTAACCAGTTTGCCCTTGATTATAGAACAACCAGCTAACTCTCTCTGAGAGTCTCTTCTTTGGCAGGGGATAGTTATATGAGGGTCCCCAGACCCATTTCCTGAGATGTGCCTCTCTTATAGCCTCTGTGAAGAACAGGTGAAGGGACTAGAACTTCCACAGCATTTCCTGGTTACCACCTCTAGGCCTCCAAAGGAAGCAGACCATAGACCCCAGCTCCACAATTTCCCTCAGCAGTGGGGTCTCATAGCAGCCTTCACCGGTGCAGCAACTTAAGTCTCCCTCCCAGCCATGGTTTTCTCAGCCATGGAAATTAAAAGATTGATTCATGATAGACATAGTGACGTATGTCTGTAATCCCAGCACTTGGAAGGCTGAGGCAAGAGGACTGCTCCATGTTTGAGAGAAGCCTGGGCTACTTAGTGAGTTCAGCCCAGCATAAACTACACAGAAAAACCCTGTCTCAGAAAATGATTGATTGAGGGCTGGGGAGGTAGCTCGGCAACATAAGCACCTGCCTGCAAGTGCAAGGTCCGGAATTTGATTCCCAGTACCGCATGTGGTACCAGCCCTGGAACCCAGCTTGGTGGTACATGCCTGTAATCTAAAGCTGGGAAGGCTGAGACAGGAGGATCATTATGAGTTTGAACTGAGTAGGAAGGCCCTGTATCATAGATAGATAGATAGATAGATAGATAGATAGATAGATAGACAGACAGACAGACAGACAGACAGACAGATAGATAGATATTAACTCCAAGATTCTGTGGGTTACCGAGCAGGACTCTGTTACTTTCCAGGTTCTGCAGAAAATTCTAATTTTAGCAGACACAAAGCAAAATCCAAATCTCTAGCACAAACTCTTCAGCCTTGCAAAGCATATCCTTTAGATACACACTGGACTCTGTAGTGAGCTCCAGGCCTCCCAGTTTCAACTAGATTCTCTGGCTCTCCAACATGTAGATAGCCCTTTTACATTCATTCATCCCTATCTCTACAAGCAGCCACTGTAAGCCTATTTGCAAATGCAGACATTTTTTATATCAAATATGTTCCTTGTCAGTCATGGTGGCACATCCTTGTAATCCCAGCACTTGGGGAACTGAGGCAGTAGGATGGTCATGAGTTTGAAGCTGGACTGAATTACATGGAGAAAACTTGTCTCAATGAAGGAGGAGGAGGAGGAGAAAGAGGAGGAGGAGGAGGAGGAGGAGGAGGAAGAGGAAGAGGAGGAAGAAGAAGAAGAAGAAGAAGAAGAAGAAGAAGAAGAAGAAGAAGAAGAAGAAGAAGAAGAAGAAGATAGCCACCTAGGGGTTT
>NW_004524669.1:3660018-3678743 GCF_000260255.1 Octodon degus | reverse complement strand
GAAGAAGAAGAAGAAGAAGAAGAAGAAGAAGAAGAAGAAGAAGAAGAAGAAGAAGAAGAAGAAGAAGATAGCCACCTAGGGGTTTTGATTTGGGTCACAGTGATGAGTCATCCAGTCAGTTAGAGGCCCCTGCAGCCATGGTTCAAAGGAGCCTGAGAACAGACCTTGACATCATCTACTGGTTCTGTGGGCATGCAAAATCCAATGGTTACAGGGTCATAGAGGCTTCCACCTTGCCAGGTCGTGTGACCCTGACAGGACAGTGTATGAAGCTATGCAAGTGAATCTGGAAGTACAGGGGAAACCTCAGGAAGTTGGGAGAGATCAGAAACATTAAACTGGGGATGGGGAGATGACTCAGTAGAATAAACTCTTGCCTGGCAAGCACAAGGCCCTGAGTTCAATCCCCAGGTCAGCCAAAAGAAAAAAGAAAAAGAAAAAAAAGAAACATTAAACTTCTAAGGAAAGTCGCAAAGAGTGAACAAAGCCAGCTCAACAGAGAAGCTATGAGGGTCAAAACTCTGCCAATGACTTGGAGGTAGGGACACCCAAGTTGGAGTCCATATCTCAGTGCAACTTGCCGTGGGTACTGGATATGGAACGACAGGATTTAATGTTTACCTTGCTGAGTTTCAGTCTTGCTTTGGTCCCATTGGTTTCTATCCCCTTTTTTCTTCCTCTTGGAAGGAAGTGTTTACCCTGTACCCTTGTATGTCAACAGGGTTTAATTTTCTTTCTGTTGTTTGTTTGTGTGTTTCTTTCTTTCCACAGCGGCTCATAGTTCAGAGCTTGCCTGGAGCCTGAGAGAAGATTTTGAACTTAGACTTTTCAGCAACACTGAAACTGGTGTAATTTTGGCAATTCTTATGGATCCTTTAAGTGCATTTTGCCCAAAGTAGTGCATATGAGGGGCCAGGGAGATGGCTCAGTGGAATAAGCGCTTCTCTAGCAAGCACAAGGGCCTGAGTTCAATCCTTGGTTCTGAAAAAAAAAAAAAAAGTGCACATGAGTCTTTTGGGGATAAGAGATGGACTATTAGAGTTTTGATCTAAAATGTCCCCTGAAGCTTTATGAAGTCCTCCGTGAGGCTTTTAAAAGATGACTGAAGGGCCGGGGAGACAGCTCAATTGAATAAGTGCTTGCCTGGCAAGCTCAAGGGCCTGAGTTCAATCCCCGGTTACACACACACACACACACACACACCAGACCACAGGTGTGGTGTAGCTGACTTGCTGTTAGGAGGCTGGATCTGGTTGGGAGAGGTAGATCACTGGAGGCATGGCCTCAACTAGCTTATCTCCCTTCCCAGATCCTCTTGATTTTTCTGCTTCCTGTCCCTCATACAATGAGCACCTCTCTTCTGCCATACTGTCTGGACTTGGAGCCAACAGACTATGGATTGGAGCATTTATAAACTGTAGACAATAAAATAAAATAAACTGTGAGCCAAAATAAAATTCTCTTTCTTTAGTTGCAGTTGTCAGGCATTGTGTTTCAGTGACTAAGACAGAAAAAGACAGAAAGACAGGAAGAGAGGGAGAAAGGGTGAGAGGCAAAGAGGGGAAGAGGAAGAAAAGGAGAAATGGGAAGAGAGGAAAAGAGGGAAACTTAGTAACCATAGTTTTCTTTTTTTTTTTTTTTTGGCGGAACCGGGTATTGAACTCAGATCCTTGCGTTTGCCAGTCAAGCGCTTATCCTACTGAGCCATCTCCCCGGCCCCCAGTAACCATAGTTTTCTTTGTACAACTTCTCTCCAAACACCAGCACCAAATACCAACTCCGTCCCTTCATAAGTTCCAACTCTAAGAAAATCTTTACTCATTCTCATTGTGCTTAACTGTTCTAGCCCCATCACAATGGGGAATTTATGGGGCATGTTAATAATCAATAGCTCTTCAAAGAGTTTCTGTAAGTCCCAAACAATTAAATTTATTTTAATCAGCTCTCCACCAACATAGCCCATATTCCATTTATGAAGGAAGAAAAGGTTATTCTATTGGAAGGTTTACTTTTCAGTCTTTCCTTCTGATCTCAGGGTGGTTAAAAATCCCTAAGAGCAAAGCCCTCTGCATATCTCCGTCATCCAGATGGAATGTCAGATCCAGGAGAGGGTGAAGGTCAATACATGACACTGTGTGGCCTCTGCCCACTCTAGCCGCACACATTGAAGGAGGAGGCCACGCTGAACCTAAATACTGTCTGTGGACCACGCCAACAAGTATTAAAGACTAGACTTAAGTTCACATTCCCATAGCTGAATCAGAATTCAACACAGGTTTCACTCAAAAACTGTCTTTACTTTGTTAAAATCATATGCTCTTGATACATCTGTGTACCTAGAAGATCCAAGACAATCAATTACAAATCTGTTGGAGCCACAAAGAAACCCTGTCTCAAAAAAAACAAAAAAAAAAAAATTGCAGGTTGGGGAGTGAATACTAGAACATTTTCCTGAGACTCAAAAGAGACTTGAATAAACATAAAGATTGAAGAAACTAGTATCTAAGAACTCAGACTCTGTGGTCATAAGGTCTCACTGGGTTTATAAAATAGTCATTTGTAAAAATGTAGATAAAAGACACAGCTAGGATGGTGATGCATGCCTATAATCGCAGCTACTTGGGAGGATGGACTAACTTAAATCTATGCATTATTATTATTATTATTATTATTATTATTATTATTATTATTATTGGTGGAACTGGCGATTGAACTCAGGCCCTTGCACTTGCCAGGGAAGTGTATATTTTACTGAGCCATCTCCCCAGATCCTGGACTAACTTAAGATCCTGTCTCAAAATAAAAATTAAGAGAAGTATGTGGTAGCTCAGTAGTAAAATGTTTGTCTAGGGTATGCAAAGCCTAGGGTTTGCTCTCCAGTATCTTTTTTTATGTATTTAGAACAGGGTCTACAGGATTTACAGGGTCTCACTACGTAGATCAGACTCTGTGATTCTCCTGTTTTCAGCCTCCCAAGCGCTGGGATTACAAGCATGTGCCAACACACCCAGTCTCAATTGATGTCTCAGCGCACCCTGTGGATCAAACCCTGGCCACTGTGCTCTGCCTAAGCAGGTACTTTAATCCACTGAGCTATCTGGCCAGCCCTTCTCCAGTATCATTTTTAAAAAGTGAGGATACTCAGTGACACACACTCCCGGTAGAAAGCAACACAGACATGCATGGCTCTAGCCAGAGAAGGAGTCTTGTTACCCATGATGCTATCTGTGTTTTACTGGACTCCACAAAGAATAAAGACAACAGCATTTCCTGTAACAGATAGGACAGAAACCCAGGTGGTTTGGGTCCAAACTTGTGGGTCCAAACTTGCGAGCTCTGTCTTCTAGCACAATATCCACTCTCATGCATGATCACTTTGTTAAGAGTTTTCTAGAAAAGCAGAATCAGCAGGTGGGAGAAGTAATTTTAAGGAGTTGGCCCACAGATTTGCAGGGACTGGCAAATCCAAAATTTGTAGGGCAGGCAAGCAGGCTAGAAATTCAGTTAATTGTTGATGTTACAGTTTGTAGTTCAAAATCTTTAAGTGGGGTGGTGGGGGCAGCGGGCTGGAAAGTCAGGCAGGGTTTCTAAGCTGCAGCCTTGAGGTAAAACTGAATCATCTCCCAGGAAACCTCTGTCTTTGCCCTTAAGGCCTTCAACTAACTGAATGAAGGCTACCTACTTTATGATGGTAATCTGTTTTACTTAAGATCAATAGATTATAACTTGATAATCACTTTTATAAATATCTTCTTAGCAAAATCTAGTGTTTCACCAGACAATTGGGCAACATAGCCCAGCCTAGGTGACACACAGAATTACCAAACCACAGCCAACCTCAAAAGCCCTCCTAAACCTTCCTCCCAGACATCTTCCCTTCTCCTGTTGAGTTCCAGGAAGTTGGTAGGCTAAGCATGTACTCTACCTGTTAGGTTTTTCTGTGTGGCAAAGAAGCAGAAGTAAAAGAAAGAAAGGGAAAGGCCTTTATTGCCATTGAGGAAAACACAGAGAGGGTCTGAGAGAGATGGAGGGGGATCCTCTAACCTGAGAGGGGAAGGCTGAGGTTTTATGGGCTTTAGCTAGAGGTGGAGTTTGAGGGGCCAGTTCAGTGATGCACAAGGAACTGACTAGGGGCTCCCTTGTTTGTGTGGGAAAGGTATCCAGGACTTGGGTGGGGAAGAAGGAGGAAGTGGTCATTGGGAAGATAAACTGTTGTTTTGGGGATTCAGCCATGTTGAATCAAGGCCACAATTTATCAGTTTGTACTTGGGCTGGATCCTATCACTACCTCTGAGCTACATCCCCAGCCCTGATCTGGATTTTATTTTTATTTATTTATTTATTTATTTATTTATTTATTTATTTATTTATTTTTGCGGAACCGGGGATTGAACTCAGGCCCTTGCGCTTGCCAGGGAAGCGCTTATTCCACTGAGCCATCTCTGCGGCCCTTGATTTGGATTTTAGAATATTGCATTAGCCAGGGGTAGTGGTACATGCCTATAATCCCAGCATTCCCCTAGGAGGTTGAGGCAGAATGATCACAAGTTTGAGCCCAGCCCAGGTACCCTGGCAATTTAGTGAGACCCTGTCTTAAAAATTTAAAAATAGCAACATAGGGGATATAGCTCAGTGCAAAGGCTCTGCAAGCAGTCCCTAGTACCGCAAACAAAGCCAGCATTGCAGATGTAATTAAAATTACATTAAAGTATTATGTATCTGAATTAGTGAGTATTTTGTGTCTCTGTAAATTTTACAGACATGGCAAAAATCCCATTTGCTGGGCTGGCCAAATAGCCCAGTGGATTAAAGTGCCTGCAAGCAGACACAGGGGCTGGGGGGGTTCAGTCCCCAGGCGTGCCGTGCTGGCCCCACCCCTGGGGTACACTGAGACAGTGATTGAGACTGGGCGTGGTAGCACACACCTGTAATCCCAGTTCTTGGGAGGCTGTAAACAGGCGGATCACTATGAGTCCGATCTAGTAGTGAGACCCTGAACACCCTGTACACCCTTTCCTAAAACACACACAAAAAAAAAGAAAGAAAAGAATTCCCCCCAACAAAAAAAAAATCCCATTTGCTTTATGGGCTCTGGCCCAAATTTTACATTTATCAGTCTCCTCCCCCATGGCTTATCTATTTTATCCTGCTAATGCGCTGCAGGGTATAATTCTTTTTTTTGTGTGTGTGTGTTTTTTTTTGTGTGTGTGTGTGTTTTTTGCTTTTGTCAGTATTGGAGCTCAAACTCAGGACCTTGCACTTGCCAGGCTGGCACTTGTACCTGCTGAGCTATCTCCCCAGCCTTGCAGGCTATAATTGAAGAACCAACTGAAGAAAGCAGAGAAGGAAAACAGCTAACAGCAATGGTTAACATTGTCATACTTGGTATTTATAGTTCACCAGGTACTGTGCTAAGCACTTTACTTACCTAATAAACCAATAATAATAATAATAATAATAATAATAACGTACCAATTTTACAGATGAGGAAATTAAGATGTACAGAAGTGAGTGCAGTGTGATGCATGAGGGACTACAAGAACTGGGAGAAGCTCTTTCTGGATTCTTAAAATATCTCTTGCTCACTGTTTCTCTTCTGGGTACTAGAATAAACTGAGAAGGAGGAAGCATGAATACAGGAAGAGGCAGAGAGACCGAATTTAGAAGACCGGAAGCATCACACTTTCACATCCAGTTATCTCACTTGAGCTTTGCAACTATTTGAGGAGTGGGATAATGACAGATGGAGTGGCCCAGGTAGCCTCCTGCCTCTCTGCCCTCAGAGCTCTGCAAACATTCTGGATAAGTGAGGTCAGCACCTCTCCCTGAAGGGTGGGTCTCCCTGCTTCTGCCCCAGAGTCGGAGCAGAGCATGGAAAGAAGAGATTTGATAAGGGCCAGAGCTGAGGTCACCAGCCTCTCAGATACCTTGTCTAGCTAGCTTCACCTGATCTGCTCCTCACCCTTCCTGCCTGAAGGTGGGAAAAAACCCTGAAGCACACAGGGGCACAAAATGAAATTCAGAACACCCAAAACTGGAGTCTAAAATGGCCAAGAAAGAAAAATGAGACTGTAAGAAAATAAAATAAAATTCATAAGACTTTCTGAGAAGGGGTCATCTTAGGTCTTTGCACCTAGAGTAATCCATGCATGTCCTGCTCAGTGATACAATGAGTTCTACTCATGAACATGCAGAGATGATTTCTGAAGAGAGGGACTGCAACTCCAGAAAGGAAAGAAATGTAACTTTCATTCTACATTTCACTCTTTGATTTGTGGTTCCAGGGACCCAATCCAGGTGTGCTGAGCCACATTCCCATATATAGCCAAATGTTTTGGGGTTTGTTTTTTTTTATTGTTCAAGGAATCAAACTCAGGACCTTATGCTCTCCAGGCAGACTCTTGTGCTGCTGAGCTATATCCCTGGTCCTCCACCTCTTTTTAACTTTAACTTTAAGACAAGATCTCATTAAGTTGCTTGGGGTGGCCTTGAACTAATGATCCTCCTGCCTTGGCTTCCATATAGCTAGATTTGAGGTATGTTCCACTGTCCCTGGCTTTAAAAAAAAAAATGTATATATAATCAGGGCGTGGTAGCACATGCCTATAATCTCAGCACTCAGGAGACTGAGGCAGGAGAATCACTTCAAATTCAAGGCCAGCTTGGGCTACATGGTGGGTTCAAATCCAACTGAACTACATAGTGAGACCCTGTCTCAACTAAATAAATAAATAAAATGCATATATTACTTTTTCACTTAAAGAACATCTCTCACACCCTATGGCTTGAACCCAGTGTCTTGCAGATGCTAGTAAAACACTCTATACAGAGTTATACTCTAAGCCCAGAAAACCACCATTTAAAGTAGCCTGCCAGGAGTGTAAGCCAAGGTGCCAGTTGCTAGTCCGGTGGCTCCTTTCCAGACCTTCCTTAAGGATAGTGGAGGGAGCTCAACCATCCTTCTCGCTAGGAAAGAATAGCTCAGTGCATGACACATGGGGTAGTACTACCACGTGTGTTTCCAACTAGATAGCTCATCATTCTGAGGACTCAAAGTCATGCTGAAAACCAGATCAGTGCTTGCCTCAGCAGCGCATATATTAAAGCCAGCTAAAGAGAAACGGGCTGGGTGCTGGGCTCCCAGAGTGTTAAGCCCAGGTCCCAGACTCATGCTGCTTCTCAGAATCTGTGCACCGTCTCTGTCTCTCAGAAGCTCCGGATGGGCTCAACGGCTACTAGCACACCCTGGGAAAGAACCGAGGCACTCACCTCTGGTCAGGCAGGGTTCTGGGGAAGGATCACATGTCTAAAGGTCAAACTCATGCATGGAGCATTTAGGCCCCAAGAAGAGAAATGAGGGGCAGCATCCCATGATCTTCAGCAGGAAATGCCCTGGGGCAAAGAGATATTAAGGCAAGTCTTAAGAACAAGAACAGTGAGTTAGAACAACCCAGGAGTTTGTAAAGGGGCTAAAGAAGACAACAGGAAGCTCAGGAGAAAATGTGTCTTTGGAAGCTTAAACCCCTTCCTCCTTTCTAGCATGAAAGGGAGGGAAGCAGGCTCCCCTGATGCTTAAAATTGTCTCTTCCCCTGTCCCCTCATCTAGTGTAGCTGGGAAAACTTTGCTTCAAACACTCTGCTGGAAATCTCTCCAGACTTCACCACAGAATACCTCCCCCTCCTCCCCCCCCCCTCCTCAAGAGTAAATAGCTTAGTTCTACCATGAGGTCCCAGATTAGAAAATAATATTGTTCCTTTTCATTCAACTGTTGATCCTCAAATGGCTCCCAGTCCTTTCCAGTCTTTTCTCAAGACTAAGGACCCACAAGGTTACATCACAGAATCATAAGGCAGGAAAGGGCTTGAGCATCCCCCGGTGCTGGTCAGGACAACTATCTTAGATTGTCATTCCAGCTCCACCACTATACATTCAAAGATTCTCAAAGGTGAATGTACGCCAGGATGACCAGGAAGACTGTTTTTCTACACTTGGCGATTGAACCCAAGGCCTTTGCACTGACCTAAATCCTCAGGCACATATATATAATCTGGGTGTAGTGACCCATACCTGTAATCCCAGTGCCCTGGAGGCTGAGGCAGGAGGATTGCCCCAAGTTCTAGGTCACCCTCGGCTACATAGTGAATTCAGCCCGGGCTACAGAGGGAGGCAGTGTCTTAGGCGAAAAAAAAAGTTTCCTTAAATCATACAGGCTGGGCTCAAACTTGTGATCTTCCTGCCTCAGCATCCCAGAGTGTTGAAATTACAGGTTTGCTTCACCACACCCAGCTCACCTGGCGGATTTCTAAAACTCGAATTGTTGGACTCCTTCCCCAGAGTTTGAGGTCATCTCTGTATATCTATGTGCTGTGGAACTTGAATCTACATTTCTGTAGCACGCTCTCAGGTCCTGCTGATAGCGCCGGGCCGGGAAACCACACCGTGAGAATCGCGAGCTGCGGAATCAGCACCTCCGCGTATATTCCCAGTAACGGTAAGTTGCTAGTGAAGCTGGTGTTTCCAGAAACCTGGCACTTGGAGCCCTAAACACAGTTCACGGCACGCGCTGTTAAAACCAGCTCCTGTTGGATGGGGGATGGGGGCCGTCCGCCCCAGGCCTGCCTGAAAATGAAATCTAAGCCGGACGAGCCCCGGGGCCTCGCCCGCCGCCCGCCCGCCCGCCCGCCCGGCCGCGCAGGTCTCCCGGGCGGAGCCTCGGTGCTCTGCTGCTCCCGCCACGCTGTGGCCCGGCTGCGTGCGGTACGACGCGGCCCCAGCAGTGCTGCTCCGTGGCCTGTCGGGCGACAGTGTCCTCCGCTGTTTCAGCGCTAACATCTTGCACCCCGGGTCTGCGGAAGCCGCCCCCAGGCTAGCAGCACGCGGCGCTGGAGACTCGCGGGCAGCAGAGCCCGCCCCGGCCCGGCCCGCCCCGCCCACCCGGCCGTCCTCCCTGCGGTCCCGTCGGGAGTCCGCGAGCGGCGGCTGCGGCGGCGCAGCCTCGGCGGCCCAGGTAAGCGGGGAAGCCCGGAGTTCTGTCGCCCCCACAGTAAAAGAAAGGGGCTGGGCCACAGTGGTGCCTCCTTTCTGCGCTCTTTGCGGCCGGCGCTGTGGCCTGTAGCTCCTCCCTCGGTAGGACCCTTTCATTTTTGCGCTCAAGGAGCTAAGGGATGAGCCTGGAGCCCAGACCTTGGAACCTGAAGGGCGGGAGACCCACCGCCGCATCACCTCCTTCAGGGCTCTTCGCCCCCTACCAGCCCAAGTCCGCACGTTCCCACCACCACGTGTTGGGACACCCCATGTGTTCCGGGCAGAAAGTCAGAGAAGTTCCCTCCAGCTGGTGCCACTTCTCACCTAAGCAGAAGGGACAAGTAAGAGGAAACCTCTCTTGGGGCTGTGGGGGGAGTCCCCTTAGAGCCCTGCCCGGTTGACCAGTCTTGGACACTGGACACTGGGGCCTTTTGGAGGGTGGGCTGTGGTTGTGTGTATTGTGTGGGAGGGGGTCTGATGGGTGTATGTGACTGTGACTGTCACCAACTTCCTGGTTTTGTTGTCACTTGTTCCAAGCCTCACCCAGAAAGAAAGGAGAAACAGTTTGTTACTTGTCCCCAGGGCCAGTCATCCTAGACCTAGAGCTCTGCAGGACAGGGCCCTCCTGTGTGTGTGCACGGTGTTGTCAATCAGTTGGCCAGCAGAGCTTAGAACACAATCTGCTACATTGCTGCAGTAACCAGCTGTAGCTTACCCCGGATCACACACCCAATGTGTGGGCACTAGGTGAAGTTAATAACTCTGGATACGCCAGAAAACCTGCTCTGTGCAAGCCCTGTATTCCTCTGCTAAGGGTGAGCGGCATCCCTGCCCATCAGAGGAAGGACTAGACGGACGAGACAGGCAAATTTATATAGAGACTAGAACAGGTAAGTGAGGCCTTGAAATATACTTTCACTCACCTCATCCCACAGTAGTAGCCAGTATCCTCTCAGGCCTTCTCTAGCTCCCTATCCTCAGTGATGCCATGCACCTCAGGAACCCAGAGGTAACAGGAGAAAACTGCTTCTTGGAGCACCGAGGCAGAGAGGAGTACAGGTCTGTCAAAGGAAAAGGAAGTCTGGAGCTGGTGGAATGGTGAAAAATAGTAGGCTAGTGAGTAATCAGAGCCCACAACCAGCAGGACTGACTCCCACCCCAAGCGGCATGAAGAGCTCAGGCCTGAAAAGATCATGTATGTCAGGCGCCTGAGATCAGAGACATCTTGACCCAAGTTCAGCTGGGAACAACCCGGGTGGGAGATGTGACCCTCGGCTTTGTCTGTGCAGTCAGGACCAAGGCGGTGAAGGGAGCCAGAGGCTGACTCAGCTCTGTCATTAATTTAGCAGTACAACCTTGGCCAATTCACATAAACACTCCCTGGGTGGGGAGAAAATGAGAAGGTGTAGATGAAAGTGCTTTGGCAAAAATCCAAAGATAAATGCAAGATATGGCAAGAGAGAGGGCTTTGCAGGTCTGAGTGCAAATTCTGCCTCTGCTGCTTCCTAGCTGTGTGACCTTAGTCAAATTAACCTCTCTGTGCTTCGGGTTCCTTCTGTGTAAAACAGAGCAGATAACTGCGACTCAATTTGACGTAAACAGCAATATTGGAAGTGGCAGTAGAGCTGGTTGCAGAGGCATGCACCTGGAGTTCCAGATACTTGGGAAGCTGAGACAGATTTCTGGAACTCGGGAGTTTGAATCTGATGACATATTCCAACATCCCCAGCTCCAGAAGTGAAAGTGAGTACCAGACGGGGTGTATACAGGTCAAGAGGGACATGTGAATGGCTGGGCCAGAGCTTGCGTGAACTTGGCCTCTCAGCTAGCCCCTGCCCTTCTCTGGGAAGGCCCAACATGTCATTTCTCCTCTGATGGGGATGAGAATGGGAATTTGAATAAACAAGAGGTCAAGTGCAGGGCAGTGCCTGTCTCTCTGTGGAGCTCAATGCTGTAATTGTGCTGTGTAAAAAGGCTTGTGTGGTGAACAGGATAGGTTCAGGCCCGGGAGAAAAGGGGTTGTTAGCAGACTTTTTCACAGTACCTGAGGTCCCTGTAGAGTTATTCTCTTATACCTGGCCCAGTCCCAGGTGGAAATCTGAAGGAAGGAAGAAGCCCAGTCCTCACCTTCAGCTCTGTCTGTAATGGAAAGCAAGGCCTAGACAGGCAGGAAGTGGCCTAGCTACACACCTCAGGCCAGAGGGATGGTGCAGGCACAAGGGGCCAGGCCCATGAGTCAGGAGAAGCATTCTGGATGCACAAGTTTGAGGACAGGGATTAAGGATCAGAAAGGAGAAAAAAATGGGATCTGGGTGTCTGGGCCTGTTGGTTCACCCTCCTCCTGTGGGGAAACTCCAGTGAGAAAGTTTGGGTAGGGAATGTAACTTGGGAGCAGGTAAACACTGGGAGCAGTGAGCCATACCTTCGTCTAGGAAGGCTGCTTGGAAGAAGAGTCTTAGGAGTAAGAATGTGAAAGAATGGAAATGTGGCTGCTAAGCCAGGAGCTAAGGACAGGACTCTGAAGGGAACAGACAGTCAGTACCACGCTTCTCATCAGGCTTTGAGGGTGAGTACAGACAGGACACAGACTGTCCAAGCCTTGGTTTCTGCCACAGTCAAAAGGAATATAAACCTGGCTTTCTGATTATGAAAGGGGGAGAGAGGCCTGAGGCAGAGTAGGCTGTCAGGCAGCTGCTGTTGATCCTTCAGATGCTGGTTGATAAGGACCTACTCACAGATGACTGGTATTGAGAGTAGAGAGGAAGCAGAGGATACTGGAGGCAGGGAGTGAATCAGCAGGATTTGGGAGTAGGCCTGGGGTAAACCCAAAAATGAGAAGGCCAGGGCCACTGAGGCCCTAAGTTCGCAGTATGGCGGGTTCCATATTCAGTTAGCCTGGGTGGAAGCTCTGCAGTCAAGAGCAAATGTAGGGGCTGGTGAGATGGCTCAGTGGTCTAAAGCACCTACTTAGAACAAGCTTAGCAAAACACAGGCACCACAGTTCGATCCCCCAGCACCACATGCCAGCCAGCCCCGCCTCCTGGTGGGCTGAGCTGGACACACACACACGCACACAATAAATGTAAAAAAATTTAAAAAAAAAAAGAAGTAGAGAAAGGAGAACCCCAATTCTACCCTCTTTCATCATCCCCTCCAATCTGGACATTGGCCCCAACCTCATCCTGCAGCCAGCAAATTGTAACACTGAGTTTCCATTCCTCTTTTTGTCTTCTCTCAAGCTGAGCCTTGCCGTCTTCAGGGTTCCCAGGCAATTAGAGAAGCCTACCTTATCCCTCCTTGGGAGCCTCTGTCATCCCTAGAGTTCTTGAGATAAGCACTGGCATACCCCTGCCCTACTAGGCCTGGAAATCCTCTGGGGGAAAGCCTGTGGACTGCTGAATTTCATATCTGGCCACCTTTTGTTTTGATTTTCAGTGACTTTTGCTTAATATAATATAAAAAGATTTAGTGAGCACCTGTTATCTTGCCAAACATTAATCTGGGTAGTCAGTGGTGAACAAAGTTGGGTTAGGTTTTTCTGTTGAAAATTCATGTTTGGATAATTTCAGCTTAACATCTTATATAAACAGAAATTTATTCTAGATGTGCTAGGGAAATTTTCTTTCTTTATTTATTTTTGAGACAGGGTCTCACTATGTGGTTCAGGCTGGCCTTGAACTCACTATGTATAGTTTAGGCTAGCCTCAAACTCACAATTATTCTACCTTAGCCTCCCAGCATGCCCAGCCTGGGGGAATTTTTTTTTTTTTTTTTGGTGGGACCGGGGATTGAACTCAGGCTCTTGTGCTTGCCAGGTAAGTACTTATTCCACTGAGCCATCTCCCGGGCTCTGCAAATTTTTAATAGCTTGATTACAAAATAACTTCCAGTGCATCTTTCTGGGAAAATAAACTATAGTACTGCAGGTCTTATCTGGGGGAAAAGGTAAAGTGTCTTGAAGGTATAATTATGAGGGAAAATGAAAAATCTCCCAGTCTTCTGTGGTCAAAGGATCAGAGGTAAGAAAGAGCTTTTGAGGAGGTAACTTGGGCCTCCTCACAGCAGGACTGTGGGAGCAAACCCTGTGTCTTACGAAGAACAGGTGTTGGTGGGGAACAAAGGACAATCATTTGGCAAGACAGCCCTGCAGTCCCCTCTCCCACCAGCAACTCCAGCGAACCTGCTCACTCCCTGGCATCGTGCCCAGCTCCACACACCTCTGCCCTCAGCAAGAGCAGTGACATCTCACTTTGCTTTTCGAAGAGGTCTTAAGCTCAACTCTGAGTAACTTGAGCAAACATCCCTGTGGTGATGGCGGTGACAGTTTGCTTCCTGGCTGCCACGTCTCCCCAATAAACAGGAAGAAACTTTGTTATAAAGAGGCCACCTGGCCAGCAAGGGTGTGTTCCAGGTGGCTGACACTGGCTTTCACATTTGACTTCCCAGTTTCCACAGGTTTAAAGCATCTGAATTGCTGGGTGGGAGCTGGGAGGAGAGCAGGTGCCATTGGGTGGTCTGGAGGGACTCAAGAGAGCACAGTGCCTGTGTGACCTCCAAGGGGCCATGGGCTGGGAATTGGGAAACAGTTCTGCTCCTGGAAGCCACTGGCTGTGTGTCACCAGTGAAGTCATTTCACCAAGCTAGCCTCACCCATAAATGAAGGAACTGTACTCAGAGCTAGTCAAGAGGGCAAGCCGATGTGTAACAGCAGAACAGAGCAGAACGCAGATGCTTGCTGTGGCAAGTGCTCGGTGCACGCCCGTGCTCCCAGCACTTAGGAAGCTGACGCAGGAAAAGCGTAAATTCAAGGCAGCCTCTACTCCTTAGTGAGATCCTGTCCCTAAAATGATAAAACATTATCTAGTGAAGTCAGTACTTAACATTTAAGTTAACCTCTGGTGCCTCATTTCATTTAGCACAAGTTTAAGGAACACTTACTGTGTGCAAAAACCATTGCTAGGGGCCGGGGAGATAGCTCAGTAGAATAAGCGCTTGCCTGGCAAGCGCAAGGGTCTGAGTTCAATCCCCAGTTCCGGAAAAAAAAAAAAAACAAAAAAACATTGCTAGACTTTGCCAGATGATAAAAAGGAGTCCATATGCCCTTTGAAATATCTTCTTTTCCAGTCATAGAAGTTAAAAAGCCAGTGATACAGTCTCATCCCTTTATGTTTCCTAGCCTTCTCTAGAAAGCCTTCTCAGATCTAGCAGAATTAACTTCTCCCTGCCCCTTAGCTTCCTGTTTTGTGTATTTTGTTTTGCTTTGTTTGTTTTGTTTCTCTAGCAATGAGGACCAAACCCAGGGCTTTCTGCATTCTAGGTGGGTATTTTACCATTGAGCCATAGCTCCAGCCCTGACCGGATTTCCCTTGACTTCTACCTGTAGGGCAGCCTGCTTTGGTCAGAGGCATCTCTTCTCCTAGGACTTGAACTCCTGAGCCTGAAAGGCTATGTCATTTCATCTGAAGTCCAGCACATAGTAGGTGTTCTATAAGCATACAGTTCCCTGGGGGAGGCTGTTGCCCAGGCTGACCCCAGCTGAGGCCTCAAACCCTCCTAACCTACTTCACCCTCCCTAAAAGCTGAGCCTATAGGTGTGATAGGTGTGGCCAGCACACCTGGGTAGTTTTAGGAATTTTGCATAATAAATTTTCAGTGTTTTATATCAAGTAATATTTGTCATCTTCATTAGACTAAAATGAATGTTAAAGTAAAAGTTGCTTATTCAAAATTCAAAAGACTAAGTAAAAGAAATTTAAAACTTTTCAATGATATGCTTTGTTAAACACAGCATTCATGCTTCAAAAGTTATTAAAAGTTCAAGCCTACACTAAGACTTCTGGTACATTCTGCATGTATTCATAATAGCTAAAATGAAAATTTAATAAAATAATACTCATCCATTTTAAATATACTATACTTTGGTATTTCCTTTTCCATCCTATTTTGGTCTGTTTAAAAATGTTTTTCATGCTGACTTGCCATACTGTAAAGTTACTTTGCAATACTGTATACAATGGGAGGTAATCAGCAGTCGGATAGACCCTGAATCTATTCCTTATACTGATGTGAGAAGCTCATGTTCCGGCTGGTGGCCAAGCTTTGCTCAAGGCGTCCCAGAAGAGGATTCTCATCATCACCCAGCAGAGTGGCAGCCCAAGGATGGGTGGAGGAAAAGGTCTCAGGAGCTAATGCCCAGCAGCAGCAGGCGGGGCGTGAGTGGGTGAGGCTGTGGGAGTACTTGCCAGCAACCCTGGAGGCCAGCTGTTAAGCCCTGAGGGGCAGGAGATCAGCAGGAGATGGAGTCCTATAAAGCCCTGCACTTGACAAATAGTAGGGGCTCTTCTTATCGAAGGCTAGTGGCAGGGTGACCTCTCTGCCCTTATTAATCACACTTGTGGGAATCGTCTCCTATGCAGAGAGCAGGAATCCTTAATCCCAAAGCTCCTGTGGGTTCCACTGGGTTGCTTGTCTCTTTGTTGCCTGCAAACTGAGCAAACAGAGTGAGTCCCGACTGCCAACTGCCAAGCCTAATCATAGGTGTCTCGTTTCTTTTCAGGATGTGGTTAGTACCTTCAGGAACTGCAGAGAAAGCCTTAGGCTTCCAGGTTATATTGAGAGAATAGATGACTTGGGGAGCTCAGCTTAACCCTGGTTTCCTTTCTCCAGGGGAATATAAGGAGCAGAGACAAACCCCACTGCAAGGGGCCACAAGGAAGGGCCAGGATGAAGAAGTTGGTGTGACCTGGAACAGCCGGAGAGTCCTCCTGCAGAAGGTAGGTCCGGACCCCGTTCTGCAGCCCTCTGTGTGAGGTTGGCCACAACACTTCCACAGCCCCCAGCACCTTGTTCAAGCAGCCCTGTGCTGACCCCAGCATAGCTCAACCCCCAGGATGGGACTGTAACCCTCCCCTGAATCGCCATTTCTGCCTTGAAACCCTCACTGAGCTCACAGAGAACTTTACCTTTCTAGCTTGGCATTTGCCACCTGTGCTGCTGTTATGTTCTAATTTTATTAACTTTTGAATGGGAAATGTAGTCAGGATCCAGAATACAAAGGGCGACTTAGTAAAAGATTTTTTTCCTGTTCTTGTCTGCTCCCAGGATAGGACCCTGTACTACCACTTCCTGTTTCCCAGCAAAACTTTTAAATCCCTCAGAGAAAGGAACAGAGCCCCACAGCCCTTTCAGCCTTCCTGTATCGCACCCCATCACTCAAGGGAGTTTTGCTAGCATCACATCTCCTCTCTGCCCTGGCACTGCTGTCTTGGGTCCAACGCCCAGGCCCCTCCTGACTCCAGCTGCCGAGCAGATCCATCGCGGAGATGCCATCTGCCAGGTATCATAGTGTTCTTCCTAGAATGCTGGGCTCCCAGCTAATCCTTTATTACGCCTCATTCCTCAGGTCAAGGGTAAACTCGTCAGCATGACAAACAAAGCCCTGATAAACTTGGCCTCAGTAGCCACTCCACACCCATCTTCTACTGCTTCTGCCAGACTTCATGCCCCCATTGCAGCAGACTGCTCGCGTCCTCGTCCTCGGGTTAGTGGCTCTGCCTCCCACCTGCAGGCCTTGGCTGTGTAACTTCTCCCCTCCTGGGCCACTTAGGATCAAGTTGGTGCTCAGCCCAGGCTTTTCCTCCTGCTGGGCTTCTTTGCCTTCCCCTTTGGCTGAGTTTCCTGCATTCCTTCGCCTTCAGCACCCAAGAGTGCCTCTTCATGCTGCCTTCAGGCTGAGTAATCTCTGTTTACAATCTGACTCCCTCAGCTGACTGCCCTCCCTGAGGGGCTGGCTTTGCTTGTGCTCTCCATCTTGCTGAGTCCCTGGCTGACAGCAGACAGTGAGTACTGGCAGAAAGAGCAAGTCTTCTCTCCCACGTCCTAGACAATACTTAAGACAAACCAGACAGTCAGAGATGTTTCTTTTATTTGATTTTTGTTTTGTTTTGCCTTTTTTTTTTTTTTTTATTGGCGGAACCGGGGATTGAACTCAGGCCCTTGCACTTGCCAGGGAAACGCTTATTCCACTGAGCCATCTCCCCAGCCCTTTTATTTGATTTTTGATGCTACTGAATCAAGATGTTATAAAAGAAACCACCCCTCCCCCAGCCCAGAGTGACCTTTGCTCTACACTGCGATAAGGCCAACCACATTTTCCTTGGACACAAGTGACTCTTACCATCAGTCTGCTCCACAGGCAGGAGATTGTGGGTTTAAATAACAGTATTAAATAGCTGAACTGGTGGGGCTGGTGAGATGGCTCAGTGGTCTAAAGCACCTACTTAGAACAAGCTTAGCAAAGCACAGGGACCACAGTTCAATCCTCCAGCACCACATGCCAGCCAGCCCCGCCCCCTGGTGGGCTGAGCTGGGCCCCCCCACACACATAAATAAATAAATAAATTAAAAATTAAAAAATAATAAAAAAGTAAACAGCTGAACTGGGATTAGTTTAAGCAAAACCGGCAAAGGGTGATGAGTGTGGTTTTGGCCAAGGACCAGATGCTTCAGGACAATTGCTGAGAAGCTGAGCAGGGATTTATTAATTACATTAAAAGAAACACTTGATACCATTTATTGAGGGCTTAGTAAATGACGGGTACTCTGCTGAGTATTTTACATACATTATTTGATTAGGTATTAGTTATTCTCACTTTATCGATGAGGAAATTGAGGCTTATGGGGATTAAGTAAATTGCCTCTGGGTCACACATGGTTGATGATAAAAACAAATGCTTTCTGGGAATTTACCATTCATGGAGATTGCCAAACTTTTTCCATGAATTTTTTTTTTTAAGTTAATCCTTATACCCTAAGAGGTAGGTGCCATTACTAGAAGGGACAGAACTGGGACTTCTGCCCAAGCCTCTTGCCATAAGCATCTAGTGCTCAGCCACTGAGATGCACACTTCCACAGCTTGGCACAGAAAGCTTTGCAAGCACTCATCTCTGAAGCCTGGAACATGGGCTCAGGCTGGAGGCTGGTGAGCGCCTCTGCTCTCTCTGGCCTGGAAGGGGTGACAAAAATCTCAGATTTATTTTATTATTATTTAGTTATTTATTTTTGCAAAAACTATGTAGATACAGAATGCAGTCTGTCCATGGAGACCATGGGTGTAAATTTCATGGGATCACTTTTGCACAAGGCTTTTCAACAATTTTGGCTTTTGGGTTTTTGTTTTTTATGTATTTGGTACATGGTCTACAGGGTCTACAAGGTCTCACTACGTAGTTCAGACTTGTTGCTATTCTCCTGTTTTCAGCCCCCCAAGTGCTGGGATTACAGGCACACACCATCACGCCCAGTCTCAATCATGGTGGGGCCGGCACAGCAGGCCGAGGATTGAACCCCAGCCGCTATGCTCTACCTGAGTAGGTGCTTTAGTCTGTTGAGCTATCTGGCCAGCCCTTCTAGGTTTTTCTTTTTGTTTTTTGGTCTTTTTAAGGCAGGGTTTCCCTACATAACTCAGGCCGGCCTTGAGCTCACTTTGCAACCTAGCCTGGTCTTGAACTTACAATGATGCTCCTGGCTCAGCCTCTCGAGTGCTAGGATTACAGGAGTCTGCCATCACACTCAGTTTCAACAATGTTTAGGAACTGTTAAGTGCAAGGTCCTGAGTTCAATCCTCAGTACCACAAAAAACAAACAAACAAACAGTGTTTAGGAACTGACAAACAAACCTCATAGCCTAGAAATATTAAA
>NW_004524669.1:3658079-3659918 GCF_000260255.1 Octodon degus | reverse complement strand
TGTTTTTGTAGTACTTGGGATCGAAAGAACCCTCACACTGAGCCCATTTTTTATTTTTATTTTAAGATAGAGTCTCACTAAGTCATCCAGGCTGCATTCAAACTTTCAGTTCTCCTACTTCAGAGTGCTGGGATTACAGGCATGCACCACCATGCCTGGCCAAAAACTTAAAAAAAAAAAAAAATTAAGAGTAGGAGAAAATTTATTGGAAAAATGGAATAAGAGACAGGAGGGCTCCTGAATGGGTTGCAAATGAGCCCACTTCTCAAAGGAAGTTCAGGCACTGGCAAAATTAAGTATGTCGTGAATGCATAAAATCTATGTAGATAATGATCCATCATTTGCTACCATAAAATATACACAAATATATTATAAAATAAATAATCTAAGGTAAAATTTATCAGAACTTATGCACACAAACACAGACCATACATGGTACCATTTGAAGTCAATAGAAATATAACAGATGTAGAGGTGCAATATTAAATTATAACGGGGGCCTAGGACGGTACCTCAGTGTTAAAGCATGTGCTTAGTGGGAGGGAGGCTCTGGATTCAGTCTAAGCACCAAATATAAAATAAGTAAATTACTAGTGCATAAGGGTTGGGGATGCAGCTCAGTGGTAGAGTGTTGGCCTAACCCATACAAGGCCCTGGATTCAATCCCTATGATTATAAAAATAAAAAAGTTAAGTTTAAAAGATCATAACTACATAAATTCCGCAGTACACACTGCACTACTGTAATAATTTTATAGCCAGCCCCTGTTGCTATTGTGGTAAGTACTGTGACTATCTGCTTAAAATGTCCTGTGACACTAATCATCTCCACATGAGATGTTCATTTCTGCAGAAAACTATTCTAGGGGGAAAAAAAAATTTTTTGCCATAGTTCTCGGGTATTACTCACTACCTGTAGTATATATAATGCAGTAAATATGGATTAGCTGTTTATGTTATCAGTAAGACTTCCAGTCAACAGCACAATTTCAGTAGTTAATTTGAGGGGGATTCAAAAGTTAAACTTAGATTTTCAACTGCGTGAAAGAATAGTACCTCTAACCCCCATGTTGTTCAAAGGTCAACTCTATTTATAAAATATGGGTATGGTAATGTTGAAAGCCTTAGGCCAGGACTCTAGAAAATGGTGATGGATGTCAGCTGTCAGGGTGTTTTTCTGCTGGCTTAAAAGAGTAGGGAACAACTCCAAGCTGTTGTCCACCCCTGTGTGTGAACAAAATGGCACCATGGCCTTCAGTGGCACCCACCATCATGGCTGCCAGCTGTAGGACAGTGTCGGAAGGGTGTGGAGCTCCAGGGAGTGCCCCTTTTCCTGAATTTTTCTCATCTTTTCTCCAGTCCTATGTTCCATTTGGTCCATGGAAGTGTCTCATTTAGCTTACCATAGTCGGGGGTTGGGATTTCCTTAGGCCTTGAGAATTTGTGTTCACCGTGGAGAAGAGACAAAGGAGATAGGAGTCTTCTCAGAAAAATATTGGATCAAAAGGCAATGTTTGTAAAGGATAGGATTGTGTAAAGACAGCAGCAATTTTGTAGCTGCTTTTTATCCATACACTCTAGAGAAGGAGTACTTGCATAATTTCGGTTGGTGTTCATGCAATCTTAATTTTTTCTTCAGTTAAGGAGCTGAGGTGTTCTTGCATTAGTCTCAAGAGGTTTGAGAACTATCAGTTACAATATACAGTACATGCAGACTCGGTTTCCCATATGACCTGTGTTGTAATCAATTTGAAGTCTTTAAGGAGCATTATAAGCAAGTCCTTTTTAAAATGTAAGACCCAAATAAAATAAAATAAAATAAAATAAAATAAAATAAAAT
>NW_004524669.1:3654501-3655842 GCF_000260255.1 Octodon degus | reverse complement strand
ACTGGGGGATTGAACCACGGTCCCTGTGCTTTGCTAAGCTTGTTCTAAGTAGGTGCTTTAGACCACTGAGCCATCTCACCAGCCCCTATTTTTATTTTTTGTCAGCACATGTTTGCAGTATATGATTGCATTCACTGTGGGAAATGTAGTGATTGGATAGTTTTCGTTGTGCGGTACATTTTGCTCTTAGTCTGTGTCACCAGGTGGCTTCTCTATCACCAGGCTTCCTCGCTGGTAAGTGTGTAGTTAAATGAACCACTGAATGAAAACTTTTATTGCCTAGCTAATTGTTTAATTCTAGTCTTGGTTCTTTTTTTTTTTTTTTTTTCCTAGTCTTGGTTCTTTGCAAAAGTGAATGAGATACAGCAGGAATTAAAGTTGGAAATGCTTTTGTTTTACCAAGCATAAGCTATATATGCACACACTACTATAACAGACTAATCTGAAATAGTTCATAAAGACATGAGAACAAAAATAAAATGCCCAGGGCTGGGGAGATAGCTCAGTGGAATAAGCGCTTCCCTGGCAAGCACAAGGGCCTTAGTTTAATCCCTGGTTCCTCAAAAACTAAAATTAAATTAAAAACAAAAATAAAATGCCCAAGGGGCTGGCCAAATAGCTCAGCAGATTAAAGTACCTACAAGCAGGCACAGGGGCCATGGGTTTGATCCCCGAGACTGGGTGTGGTGGCATGCGCCTGTAATCCCAGCTCTTGGGAGGCTGTAAACAGGCAGATCACTACAAGTCTGATCTAGTAGTGAGAGCCTGAACAGCTTTGTAGACCCTTCCCAAAAATACATAGATAGATAGATAGATAGATAGATAGATAGATAGATAGATAGATAGATAAAATATCCAGCACTTCAGAGGCTAAGGCAGGAGGATTGATCTGAGCTCTAGGGCAGCCTGTGCTACATAGAGAGTTCAAGGGCAGCCCAAACTATGTATCGACCTGTATGTATGATACATACAAACTATGTATGACCTTGTTTCAAAAAACAATACCAAAAATAAATAGATAACCCCAAAACCAAATAAAATCCAATGTTCATGGTGAGTCTGCATCATTCATTAATGATAGATATAGCAACAGTATGAAGATGCTGTATTGTTTTATGCTGGTGAGCTCATGTGACTGGCTCTCATCTGTAAAATGAGGTTATACTCTTATCTGGAGGAATGAAAACCTTTCAGCACAAGAAGTCACCCATACTTGAGCACATACCATGCAGTGAGAGCCTCCCCGTAGTTAGTTGCCTCTTCTTCTTCTTCTTCTTCTTCTTCTTCTTCTTCTTCTTCTTCTTCTTCTTCTTCTTCTTCTTCTTCTTCTTCTTCTTCTTC
>NW_004524669.1:3634981-3654401 GCF_000260255.1 Octodon degus | reverse complement strand
TCTTCTTCTTCTTCTTCTTCTTCTTCTTCTTCTTCTTCTTCTTCTTCTTCTTCTTCTTCTTCTTTCTTCTTTCTTCTTCTTTCTTCTTTCTTCTTTCTTCTTTCTTCTTTCTTCTTTCTTCTTTCTTCTTTTTTTCTGAGACAGGCCTTGGCCTTGAACTCACCATTTAGCCCAGGCTGGCCTCAAACTCATGGCAGTCCTGCCTCAACCTCCCAAATGGTGGGATTTCAGGTGTGTACCACCATGCCGGGCTTTAGAAACTGGTTTTATTGTTCCTTTAGTTTCCATAGATGGGACATGGGGACATGGGGTTCTCACACTCCCAGCCCTTTTTACTTTTAAAAATATATAGTCTATAACTTGCTTTTTTACCATGTTGCATGGAGAAGTAGGTCTTTGCCATTGCAATAGAGAACCCCATAGTAATGATGTTTCACACTTTATCATTCTACTCCCAATAGACTTGAAAGTTCTTACCAGTTTTTGCCATTTTAGCCAGTGCTACTCTAAACATTCTTGTCCAGGCTCCTGGCTCATCTACCAGACTTTATCTGGTAACAAATATGCTGAGCTGTAAAAGGCTCTAGTCAACAACTTCTGCAGATAACCCACTACTGTTGTGGACTGCTGGACTGTGTTGGGTTGTTTTGCTGAATTCAAGCACCTGTAGTATTTAGATGCCAATGGAATACCCACCTCTGACAGGACTAAACAAAAAAGGGGGATACAAAAGAAGGACCATTATGGGGCTGGGGAGATGGCTCAATGGAATAAGCGCTTCCCTGGCAAGTGCAAGGGCCTGAATTCAATCCCCGGTTCCACCCCAGAAAGAAAGAAAGAAAGAAAGAAAGAAAGAAAGAAAGAAAGAAAGAAAGAAAGAAAGAAAGAAAGAAAGAGAAAAAGAAGGACCATTTTGTATTTATATATACAGAATAGTTGGGATAGATATACAGCTACTTTCACTTTATTCAGTGAGAAAAAAGATTTATAGTAATAGTATTTGGACAGGATATCCTGTCTGCTTCTTGTACTATGGATAACCACTAAGAAGGTAACAATGTACAACGTATGAATTATTGAAAATGTCCTATTAATCAGCTTTGAAACTGTCTCATTGACATTTGTTTCTCAATAAAACAAAATAAAATAAGAGCTATTAAAAAAAGGAGGGGCCTGGCCCTAGCTCAGGCCTTTAAGTGGCTGCTTCCACAAAGCTGTCAGCCTCAGGTTGCTGGAGTTCGAACCTCACACCTCTCCAGCTGGCCAAAAGTGCCCTGAAGGCATTCGAGGAACCAAAAAAAAAAAAAAAAAAAATTCCCTAAAAAAAGGAATATAAAACCAACAGTGAAGTTGCTGATTCATAGCATTTGTTTCAATTTTGTTAGCACCAAATTGTTTATCAGAGTGGTTATGTCAATTAAATCTGTTTACCTAGAGTTTAATTGTTCTAGTCACCATAAAGCCACAAATGTCAGAGTGTTAGAACAGGAAGGAACCAGAGTTCAGTTTCTTTACATTGACATTGTGGGGTGATGCCACCATGCAGATCAGAGCCTCCACCTGAGCCCCAAACCCTGAGCCCCACTCCACCCCTCTCTTGCCTCATTTCTCCCTCATCCTTCCCTTCTCAGGCTGAGTTCCACAGGGTGACCCCCCACGACATATCAAGCTCTTTCCAGGGCCAGGCCAGGCCAAGGGCTCAGAACTGAATCTGCCAGGATCCCCAGGCTGTGGAGGATGAGGCTCCTCCGCAGACGCCGTATGCCTCTGCGCCTGGCCATGGCGGGCAGCATCTTCATGCTCTACCTCTTCATCCGGCAAAATGATGAAAGTGGCAGAGAGCCAGCCACAGAGAAGCCATGGCTGAAGTCCTTGGTGGGCCAGAAGGATCACGTCCTAGATCTCATGCTAGGGGCGGTGAACAACCTTAAAGATTCAATGCCCAAACTCCAGATCAGAGCTCCGGAGCTGCAGCAGCCTCCAGTCGCCATAAACCAGTCTTGCCCCCCTGGGTTCTACACATCAGCTGAGCTAAAGCCTCACTGGGAACGGCCACTGCAGGACCCTAACAGCCCTGGGGCCGATGGGAAAGCATTTCAGAAGAGCGAGTGGACACCCCTGGAGACCCAGGAAAAAGAAGAGGGCTACAAGAAGCACTGCTTCAATGCCTTTGCCAGTGACCGGATCTCCCTGCAGAGAGCCCTGGGGCCAGACACCCGGCCTCCTGAGTGAGTAGCTTCCAGAACCCTGGGGAAGGCCAGGGCTTTGTCAGGGTTGTGGCCAGTTGGACTGTGGCCACAGGCCCAATGCCAGCAACAAAGCTGTAGGGCATCTGAGAATATAGGTAAGGATTTTCTTTAAGCTTTCTTTTCTTTGACTGACCAACTGTCCTGATCACAGAGGCTGCAGTTCAGGCATATTATAGACAGGGCAGAGACACAGGAGACCTATGAAAGTAAAACAGTTATGAAGGTGGCAAGATAAAGAAGAAAGAACTCAGGACGTGGGACTAGGATCTGGCACGGGCACCTGGGAGGGGATGATACCAGGCTGTGGATCCAGTGGTCCTGCCCCCTGCTGAGGTCCACCCTAGAGCCTGCAGGATTCCTGTGCTGTTCTGTTAGGAAAGGGAACATCTCCTTGAAATATAGGAAGTAAAGCCATGTTGTTATGTTGAGCTGTGGGGGACTCAGGTCAATAATTTCTGACATTGCCAGTTAAACAGAAGACCCAATGCTATTATGGGCTTCTGTACTCTTTTAGAATATTTTGCTGAGTTTACACACCTATAATATTCAACAACGGAACTTAAAAAAAATTGGGGTATAACTATGAATGTCCATTTTGTATCTGTGTATTCAAAGTGGTTGGGATAGATATATAGTTGCATTCTCTTAATGAATAGAATGATTTTTTCTAATGGTGTTTGTAAGTAGGATCACAAGTCTGCATCTTGTACAGCAATTAACCACTAAGAAGAATATATGCAGTGTATTATTTGTTGAAACTGTACTTTCGATTTGATTTGAAACTGTCTCATTGCTATATGTTTATCAATAAAACTTTGAAAAGAAAAAAAAAAAAAAAGGAAAGGGAACATCTCTTGACTACAGCGCTGGAGTCAGTAACATCCCCACACCATCTGTGTTTCTTCAGTGAAGCCCCCCGGGCCAGGAAATCATTCCAACCTTTATTTGAAGTTATTTAGTTTTGGGTAGAAGAACCATCACTTTAATCTCTAAGGTTCTTCCATCTTACTCTAATGCTACTGTAACCAGGGCTCTTCATTCAGACTTAGACCAAGTATAGTGGCCCTGGAACAAGGAGCCACTTGGTGTTATCGGGAGCTCTCAGCTGAGATGGGCATTGGCATGTGGGCAGCTAAAAGAGCAAATTGGGTGTCTCTGGAAGGTCCATGAGCAATCTCTGTCCAATAAAGGGCCATAGAAGAGGTGTTAGGCACATGATTCCTTGAGATCCAGGATCACCACACGAGTTTGAGTGTCCAGGTGTCAGTGTGGCCAATGCCATGCAGTGGCTGCTGGAGCAGACAAGAAGAGAGAAAAGTTTGCAGGAAATTGAGTGTGATGGTAGAGTCAGATTACAGGGAGTTGGTGAGGAAATGGATAGTGAGGAACTGTAAATTACAACCAAAAGAGCCTTTTCCTCTCACTGAGTATGGAAATTATAGTCACTTTTCTCAGATGTCAGATTTGACCTTCATTACTTATCCTCTGGAACCTGTAGATTGCATTATAATTTATGTAGCATGCATATTACAGAAGAAGAGTCTGCCCTGGAAACTCCTAGCTTGATAGCAGCAAGCAGATGGATGAAGGCAGCAGAGAGCCTGGGCATCACAGCTAGAGGCCGGAAGCAGCTCTGGGTTGGTGTTTGACATTGGAGTAGGTCAGTAGGACCCACATGGAGACTTAAAGCGGGTGGGGAGAGTCCAAGACAGGAAGCAGCTGCTCCCAACTGCAACAGCTGTCTCCACTTCCTCTACTGGCTGCCCACAGAAGGCCGTTCTCTGCTAAAGAGCTCCCAGTAACTCCAAGAAGCTTCTGGTTCTAGGCAGTAATACTTTGGTCTGAGTTTGAGGAGCCCCAACTGTGGCAGCATTAGATTAACACGTAAGCATTTTCAAGACTGAAGTGCTGGTTTCACTGACCAAGGCTGAGATGATAAACATATTCAAATAAAAATTGGAATGACCATGTAGGCCAGTGGTTCAGAGGAGGAGTGGAAAATGATTTGGAAAAGCTTTGGACAGAGCTCTTCCCACCCCTGGAACTCTCAGGGACCGGGTAAGCAGTGCATATAATTTTGTCTTTCCAGGTGTGTTGACCAGAAGTTCCGACGCTGCCCTCCACTGCCCACCACCAGCGTCATCATCGTGTTTCACAATGAGGCATGGTCCACGTTGCTGCGAACAGTGTACAGTGTCCTACACACCAGCCCTGCCATGTTGCTGAAGGAGATCATACTGGTAGATGATGCCAGCACTGACGGTGAGGCCAGAGGGCCCTGAGCCAGGAGCTGGGATCCCGTGGGCACTCTGGGGAGGAGGGCAGGGCCTCAAGGGATCAGGCCTGTTGCCTGCATCACACTCATCACAAAGGCCAGGAGCAAGAAGGCAGCCAGGGATAGGCAGCAGGAAGACCACATTCCCAGAGTTTGGACTGTTTTCATCCTCCACCCAAGGAACTCCAAGAGGTTAGCGGCATTGGTCTTCCTGAGAGCTGCCAAGTCTAACCCTAAGTCAGAAATGCTGGGAGAGGTCCACGCAGAAGAGAAGGCCTTTTACTGTGTCCTGCCTGGCAGCCCATTCTTATGCTCTTGCTGGCTGCATTTCAGAGTTCCTTTTTGCTGTGGCTGTTAATAAGTGGGGCTGCTCCCTCCAACTTCCACCTGTCAGTCAGGCCTGACAGGTGGCATGACTGAGCACAGGAAATACCATGACAAGTAGATCCACTGTCCTGCAAAGGCTACCAATCCTACCAACCCTGATGGGTCACAGTGTTATGGTGAAAGGGCACAGACTTGAGAGTCCGTCAGAAGGAACACAAGTCCTGGCTTTGTGACCCTGGGCAAATACTTGGTCCTTCTCTTTTGAAAAACGAGGACAGTTGACTTCATTGGATGACACAGGAGAGGTCTGAAAGAGGTGATCAATGAAATAATTCATGGGGCAAAGTAATTAGCATAGAGTAACAGCTCCATGAGGTTAGATTTTATTATATTCTTTGTATGGGGACAGTATTCCATGGGTGCCTCTCTCTCTCTTTCTTTTTTTTAATGTATTAGGCTGTTACAAGGTCTCACTACACAGCCCAGACTCATAGTGATCCTCCTGTTTTCAGTCTCCCCAGTACTGGGATTATAGGCATGCACCACCACGCCTGGATTTGGTGGCTGGCTCAGCCTGCCCTGGGGGTGGAGTTGGCACGGCATGTAGTACTGGGTATCAAACCACGGTCCCTGCACTTGCCTAAGCAGCCACTTTAGTCCACTGAGCTATCTCACCAGCTCCCATGGGTATTTTTCTACCTGGATGTCTAGGACTGTTCCACTGTAGAGGCCAGATTGGAGCTGGATCTGAAAGGAGGACTGTCTAGGAAAAAGAAGAGTGTGAAGGGCATTCCTGGAACAGAGACCAGCATACGCAGAGTCCTGGAGGCAAGAGTATGTTTGTTGGGGAGATCTGGTGTGACTGAAGCTTAGGTTTCTGATAGGAAATGAGATTAAATAGGTACTGCATTAACGTTCACACCAGGCTAAATATATTTATTTAGAAAGAAATGAGGGGGCCTGGCCGTAGTTCAGTTCTTTAAGTGGCTGCTTCCACAAAGCTGTCAGCCTCAGGTTGCTGTAGTTCGATTCCCACAACACTCCAGCCAGCCAAACCACCCGTGAGGGCATTCAGAGAAAAAAACAAAAACAAAAACAAAAACCCTTAGAAAGAAATGAGACTGAGGATGTAGCTTAATTGTCAAGCACCAAGAATATGTGAGGTTTTGGGTTCGATCCTCTGTGCTAAAAAGAAGGAAGGAAGGATGCATGGATGGAAGGAAAAAATGGTCCCTGAAGTGTTTCAGCTAGACAATGACCTTATTTCAGAAGAACGGCTGCTTTGGGGGAGAGCAGTTGGCAGGCAGAGAGGCAGAGGATGCGGCATCTAGAGTATAAGTTCTTAGAACCGCTCGAGAATGGGGTGATAGGTCGGACCCAGGAAATCGGCTGTGGAGGTGCCACCCAGATATACTTGGGGCTTCTGGGAGCTGAGCCCTGCTCCCGGATGGCACATGGTGTCTGGGGCCCCGCGCCCGGGGCCCTGTATCAAGGGCAGCTCCATGATCCCCTGCTGGCATCCTGGTCGCTCCAGTGGAGCTGGTGCTTCTCCTTACCTTCCCCAGTCTTTTCTGCCCTGAGGGTTAGGGGTGAGAACACTGTTGAGCTCATTTCTTCAGGGAGCTCACATTTGCCCTGGCTAGACAGACTTGCTAAATGTGGTTGTGCACACCGGAAATCCCAGAATTCAAGAAGGATGAGGCAGGAGGATCACCGTGAGTTTGAGGCCAGCCTAGTCTACCTAGTGAGTTCAAGCCTAGCCTAAACTGCATAGCAAGACCTTGTCTCAAAAAAGAAAAAGCCCCTTGGTAGCACTCACAAAGCAAAGGCAAGAACAGGAACGCAGTGAGATCTGGGGGGCAAGAAATGTATACCTTAGTCTTCTGGAAATGGAGCGGCAGAGGTGAAGACTGAGGAGCATAGTGTGGCTACACGGGGTAGAAGCAAGTGTATCAGCTGCTTCCTCTCAAATCGTGCCCTTCTGTGACCCTGCTCTCCCAGCCCTGTACTACCTACCTGAGCACCAGGTGGTGAGAGTTCCCAATGCTTTTACCATCACCCGGGACCTGGTGAGTCTGTCCTTAAGGAGCAAAAGCCAGGATAGATAAGTGACATTCCAGGCTGGCATGGGAAGCAGCTACAGGGCAGAGCAACCTGTGCCTAGCAGGGCAGCATTTCCAGTAACCTACTCACCTCCCCGAAGGACCTGCTTCTAGCAGCCACCAGCATGTGCTGGTCTCCTCTCTGGCTAGCTCCCTCTTGTGGTCCTGGATTCTTTCTTACAGCATCCCTGAATCACCTGCCTGACAAACCTGAACCTGTCCCTCTTATTTTTCTGAGTCATGGACAGTTTTGAGACTCCACTGAAAGCTACCCTCCCTCCCTAGAGTAGGGTACACTGGCACACAACAGTATGCACCCCCTCCCCATTTTCCCATGTAATGCCAGGGAATTTGTGCATTCTAGAATAAATCTTCCTACCAGGAGGATTCTCAGACTCTAGAGATACTTTAAGTGTCATTCAGTAGGGAAAGGAAAAGGCCCTCAGATTCATGGTCATAAATCTCTCAGCCCACAGCAGGATAAAATTTCCTACACCATTGACCATCCAATCAGGTTAACTGACTGTCATTAGACACACAAACAAGACCTGTGTCTCTGCTGAAACCAAGCCCCTACTTTCTGCCCTCCCTCCCATCAGGCATCTGGCAGCAGCCTGATGTGAGTATGCTCACATGTGAGCATATGGGCATTCGATGCCAGGGCCAAAGGAGGAGACCCAGTGCCAGGCAGAGGACCTTCTGTTTCCCAGCACAAGTCAGACCCAGGGCATCGGCTTCACTCCTGAATGGGCTCTGTCTTCTTAGAGCTTACTTTTTTTTTTTTTTTACTTGGAAAGACAGAAAATAAGTAATTTTAAATAATAATAATAATCACATGAGGAAGTCAAAGGTAAAGGGAGCGCAGAATGCATGTGCTAAGCTCATGTGAATTCAGGGAGCTCCTTTAGTAGAGGAGCAGCAGCCCAAGGGCCTGAGGTAAGAGGAAAGCCAGCAGGGCTGAAAGGAAGTGGGCAAGGAAACAGAAAGAACAGCACTGTAACATGAGTTTAGAGAGAAGAGTGGGGCTGAATCATTAGACTTCTGGGGGCTTTTGGGGGTTTTTTGATTACAGGAATTGAACTCAGCAGCTCACTCTTGCCAGGCAGGCGCTTGTGCCACTGAGCTATCTCCCCAGCCCAGACTTCTGTAATTGATAGGCTGTGTTTGGGTTTTTTACTTGTGGGGTGAAATGTACATGTGTAAAATTTCCCATCATCTCCAAGTGCACATTTATTAAGTACATTTATTACAGTGCAGCCGTCTCTACAGCCCGTCCTCCCCGTGCTGGTGGCCCTCTCCTTTCTCTCTACAAACTCGATTTCTTTGGGAATCTTACGTAAGGGAGAGCAGGCAGTGTTTGACCTTTTGTAACTGGCTTCTCTCATGCAGGGTATCTTCATCTGTATTGTACCATCTGTCAGAACTTCCTTTCTTTTTAAAGCTGAATAATATTCTATTATATTTTACCACATTTAGGTCATACCCACTCATCTATTGATGGACTTTTTTTTTAACATGTTGGGGTTTTTTTTAATTTTTTACTCATTTTAATGAGAAAAAAATAGCAATGAAACAGTTCCAAAACAGGTTAGTAGGACAGTTATAGTAATTAATACATTACATATTATTGTCTTCATAGTAGTTATTCAGAGAACAAGATGCAGACATGATCTCTTGTCTAAACAATATTAGGACAAACCTTTCTTCTCATTGAACTAATAGAAAGTAGCTGTATATCCTAGCTATTTTGTATATACATATATCTTTTTCACTACAAAATGGTCATTTATTTATTTATTTATTTATTTATTGCAGAATGGGGAATTGAACTCAAGCCCTTGCGCTTGCCAGGCAAGCACTTATTCCACTAAGCCATTTCCCTAGCCTGGTCCTTTATTTGTTTATCCCCCCCCCTTTTTTTTTTTGGCGGAACCAGGGATTGAACTCAGATCCTTGTGCTTGCCAGGGAAGCACTTATTATTCTATTGAGCCATCTCCCCAGCCGCCTATATCCCCCTTTTTTGTTTTGTCACAGTTAAGTGTCTCGTTGTTGGAGAAGCTATATTTGGAGAAGTCTGTAAAGGACCTTTTCATACTTGATGCCAGTTCAAATATTGTAAGTACTTGAATTCAGCAAAATATATAGTCCAATAGTCCATAATAGAAGTGGGTTATCAGCAAAACTGGCAATTGTCTGAAGTTGTAGACTTGAGCCTTTTACAGCTCAGCATATTAATATGGCATTACTTTTTATACCTTGTGATTATACTTTTCTACTGGATGGTTAAGACCAAGTTAAAGCAAGACCTATATAAGTAAAAATGTAACTTTTGTATCTGACAAGGTCAGTCAAATCCCCTCAGGATTTACCCTGAAACCATGTACAGCACCTTTTAGATCTTTTGTCAGTGTCAGTCATCTGGATGATTGGGCCATTGCTTGACCAATTTGCTCTCTGTAAAAGCCTGAGAGAATTTTTTCTCTCTAGCTGACTCTCCTTAGGCACATTAAACATCATCAATCACTTTCCTCTGTGACCTCATAATCTCCTTGATCAGAAAATTTGGGACACCACTGAGTTACAAGATGTCAAAGCACAGGTTCTCTTATGTCCTGAGTCCTCACTGACCTTGAAGGACTAGGGCCAAAATATTGGCTATCCTTGTAGCCCTTCTTTTTCTCTAATTTTTAGTCTGCAAACTTTAATTGTTAAACATCCAGAAGAGAAGCTTAATGATACTATTACCCTGTAACAGAGGCAGTTTAGCTTAACATCACTATCTGTCTGAATATCGAATGCCTTAGACATAACATGGAACTGCTATTTTCTAGCAACCATGGATATTTTAAACTTTAAATCCCTATAGAATGTAAAAAAAAAATATTGGTGGACATTTAGACTGTTTTCACCATGGCTATTGTGAATAAGAATGCTATGAAGATGAATGATCAAATAGGTTTTTAAAAAATTTTTCTTGGACAGGGTCTCACTGTATAGTCCAGGCTAGCCTTGAACTCACAGTGATAATCCAGCCTCAGCCTCCCTGCTAGCATAACAGGGATCCATGACCACTCCTGGCGCCCTCTCCCTCTCTCTCTCTCTCTCTCTCTCTCTCTCTCTCTCTCTCTATATATATATATATATATATATATATATATATATATATATATATATATGTATATATGTGTATATATACACACATATATATAATTTTATTTTATTTTTTAATGTGTTATAGTACAGGGTCTCGCTACACAGATCAGACTCATAGTAATCGTTCTGTGTTCAGCCTCCCAAGCGCTGGGATTATAGGTGCGTGCCACCACTCCCAGTCTCAGTTGCCATCTTAGCATGCCCTGGAGGCAGGGCTGAGAGCGGCACCTGGGAGGATCGAAGGCCCATCCCTGCATCTGCCCAAGCAGGCACTTTAATCTGTTGAGCTATCTGGCCGGCCCTTAAATATCTGTTTTAATTCTATGTATTTTTTTATCTTAAGGAAACTACTTAGATTTCTTATTTAAGAGCTTTTTTATTTTTATTTTTTCCAGTGGTGGTGGTGGTACTGGGGATTGAACCCAGGACCTTGTACATGCCAGACAGGCAAACGCTGTACCACTGAGCCACATCCCTCAACCCTTTTTATTTGAGACAGGGTCTCACTAAGTTGCCCAGCCTAGCTTCCAACTTGTGATCCTCCTGCCTTAGTCTCCCAAATCACTTAGATTATAGGCATGTGCCACACACCCATGGTATATTTTTAACCCACTGTTTATGAGTGAGTGTGGTAATACATACCTTTAATCCCAGCACTCAGGAGGCTGAAGCAGGCGGGTTACTGTGCATTCAAGGCCAGCCTGAACTACATAACAAGACCCTGGCTCAAAAATAAATAAATAAATAAATAAATGTAATTTTAAAAAATAAACCACTATTAGTGAAATGGTCTGGCTTGGAGATAACTGCAATTCTCTGTGTAGACTAGGGAGCTGGGAGTGGTGGTACACACCTGTAATCCTAGCACTCTAGGAGGCTGAGGCAGGATTGTAAGTTTGAGCCCAGTCTGGATAACTTAGCAAGACTCTGCCTCAAAGTAAAAAACAGAAAAACTGTTAGGGACATAGCTCAATGCAAAGGCACTGGATTCAGTTCCCAGTGCTGCCAAAGCCAAAACCCAAAATCCAAACTAACAAACAAAAAGATAAGAAAGAGTAAAGTTGAGACTAAAAGAGTAGTAGTAAGTGACACATTATCACATGGTGGCCATGGGGAGAGAGACTGAACTGGCTCTCCTTGCTGATGGGCTGATTGTACACACACACATAATAATAATAATAATATAATAATAATAATTAATAATAATAACTAATAGGGCAGAGCATTGGGGGGGGATCCAGCATTAGGGCAGCTGGGGGATGCTGGCCTCATGTGCTGGAGTTGGGGGGTCTAGGAACACTAGTGGGGAGAAATTCTGTTGGGAGCACGTTAGGATTAAGGTTCGTCAGGTGTGCGGGGAAGGTGGAAGGCCGGGCCAGGAGCCATCTGCATACTGATGGGCCCCTTGAGACATGGGCGTTGAGTCATGACGAGCTTGTGGATTTGAGTTGTGCGGTGGGACACCAAGTTGGAGCAGTGGAGCACTGACCCTAAGTTAAAAGACTGTCGTCCAAGGTGCATGAGAGCGTGAGGGAACTTGTCTGCACATTTAGCTCTGCCATCTGGTTCCTATGTCCAGTGAATCTAAGGGCGAGACAGGGGAATGGGTAACAGGGATATTTCCTAGGGGAGTTATCTTGCACCCCTAGAATGGTCTAAAGCCTGGAGCTGGGTGCCTCTTGGACTCAGAAACCCCAGGTCCATGCAGCCAAAGCTCTTGAGACTAACAGGAAGGCATGAGAGAACTTTGTAGAGCTCAGACTCCCCTGAGGGGTACGACTCAGTGCTTCTCAGTCCCTCACCACAAAACCCACTTCCTATGACGTTTTTGCCCCTGGGTTATCTCTACTACCATGGGCTTCCTGTGAGGAGAATTAAGGCAGTTCTCAGGGGAAATGTCAGCCACACTGAGAATGTGAAGCTCCTGGCTGGGTTCCTCCCTCTTTCCTGTCACGGCCAGCACTTGGGGCTGTGGAGTTCATGAGCTACTTGATGGCAGGATGCAAACCAGCCATCACTCTGCAGGACAGTGTCTGGCACGTGGGCAGAGCACAGCAGATGTCTGTTTGTGGCTTCCGGGCTGAAGCTGCACAGGAGGCTGGTTTTGACTCCTTAGGTCCTGGCTCCAGGGGCCAGAAACCTCCTTTCTGGAGTAGGACACAGCCCCTTTCTCAGGGGGCTGCCTGAAGAATTCCACATACAAGTCAGCCTTGGGTCAGGAGCTCTTGTCTATCCAAAAAAACTGAAAAAGAAAAAAATAATTTCTTTCCCATTGGAATCTGCCCTCTACAACAGTGACCAAAAGAATGGCCTGACAAAGCCCCTTTCTCTCATCTTCTCTTCTTGGGGTCTCACATGAGGTCAAGTGGCAAGGCCTTTAGATGACAGGAAGGCTACAGAACCCACTCTGAAACCTATGTACATCAAGTCCCGCCCAAGTGGCCTAACTGCTCCTGGGAGAACAGGGTGACACAGGCTGGTTAGGACCTGCAGTGGCTCTTTGCACTTGCTGTGACGCTGGGATCATCACTTGTAGTTTTCCATCTGTTAACACACTGGGGACAACACTCCCTATTCCACAGAGTTGTCACCCTGCTAGGAAAGACTGAAGAAGGAAGTCAACATAAAAGCACCAGGTTCAGTGACTACACACAGAAGGTACTCAAGTGTTCAGGGAGAAGGTGCACGTGCGCTTGTGCATATGTGTGTAAGAGATCTGTGGTGACCCACTCAGTTGATTTCAGGACCCACAGTAGGTAACACCACGCTCAGAGCGATGGTCACTCATCGCTGATCACTAGGCTGACTGAACAGTCTGAAGTGCAAAGCACATACTGTGCACATTGGTCACGTAGGTGTGCCCTCCACCCATGAAATTATTGGCCACTCCATTCCGCAGAGTTGAGAAAAGAACAAATAAATCAGAACACTAGTTAATAAAATAAGATTTGGCTCTCAGGTACAGACTTCTAATCCCAGCACTCAGTGAGGCAAGAAGATCCCAAGTTCAAGGCCAGCCTTGAGCATAACAAGACCCTGTCTCTAAAAAAACCCAGAAGATTTAGACTATGTTTCAAGATGAAGCCTTCAAAATATGTAGTGATTTTTTTTTAATATCCTAAGATTTTGGGTTAATACCATGTCATTAGGGAGCTCTTTTATCACAGTAGTGGAGAAAAACCACTCTGAGTGTTCTCACAAAGGCCCTGAGGCTCGGCACATGCACAGCACAGTGAGAGTGGGGTTGTGGGGCTGAAGGGAGAGAGTGAAAAGGGAGCAGGCTGCTGCTGCTGAGAAGGTGTGGGCAATCTCAGCAGATGCCGTCCCTTCAATGTGCTTTTCCATGGGCTGGGGAGATAGCTCAGTAAAATAAGTGTTTTCCTGGCAAACTCAAGGTCCTGAGTTCAATCCCCAGTACCACACACACACAAAAAAAAAGTGCTTTCCCTGCCACCCTCAAGTGGGATGGTTGGCCATTTTGCTCCGGGCAGTTTGTTCCTTACGACAAATGATTGTATGGCAGTGCTCACCACTGTATGCCAGCCTCCAGCACTGTGCCAGGCCCCTGGAGGTGCTTAGTGCTCAGGGCTTTATTGTTCTGTTTCAAAGTTCTGAAATGAACCCAGAGCCTTGCGCTCTACTGAGCTACGTGCGCTGCCCCTTTAACAATATAACGTGGCCAAGCATGGTGGTACATGCCTGTAATCCTCACCGTCTGGAAGGCTGAGTTTGAGAGGGCTGCAAGCCCAGTTTCAGCAACTTAACAACTTATCAGGAACTTGGCTCAAAAATAGGGGGGGAGGTGCGGCTGGGAGATAGCTCAGCAGTATGCCTGGCAAACACAGGCCCTGAGTTCAATCCTCAATCCCACAGAAAAAGTGTGTGTGTGTGTGTGTGTGTGTGTGTGTGTGTGTAATTTAAAAACTGGCTTTTTTTTTTCTTTTAACATTTTTATTTATTTGTGTGTGTGTGTGTGTGTGTGTGTGTGTGTGTATGTGTGTGTGTGTGGCCAGCTCAGCCCACCAGGGGGCGGGGCTGGCTGGCATGTGGTGCTGGGGGATTGAACCACCGTCCCTGTGCTTTGCCAAGCTTGTTCCAAGTAGGTGCTTTAGACCACTGAGCCATCTCACCAGCCCCCGTTTGGCTTGTTTTCATCTTCCTAAAAAAGTTTCTGTTCAGAGGAGGTAATCAAAGGGATTCAGGCAGAGCTCAGCCTCTGTGTGTACTTCACCAAACAAACTCATGCTGAAGAGCGTGGGAGATGGGAAAGCACAGACACGGGGCCATGGCTGCACCCACTAGGTCTGAGAGAAAAGCCTGAAAGACAGCTCTGAGAGAAGCAGCTGAGACAAGAGAAATCTTGGGCATCTGAGAGCCTTTGGCAGAAGTTTGGACTTGATTTGAGGCCAAAGAAACACAACTCTTCGAGGTGTGTCTCAGATGATAAAGAAGGTGCCTGAAAGCAGGAACAGGATCTAGCACTGCAGAGCTGGTGTCCTGACAAGGAGGCTCTGGCCACAAGCAGATCCTCCTCTCCCTTCCACTGTCTTCCCCCCTCCCTATTTTAGCACCTTTGTTTGAGATAAGGTCTCACTATGTAGCTCAGGCTGGTCTCAGAATTGCAGCAGTCCTCCTGCCTCTACCTCCTGAGTGCTGGGCTTATGGGTGTGTGCCACGACGCCCAGCTCCCTTTGGCTTCTGTGGAATGGCTCTGTATAGGCGGTGTGGGAGGGTTGACATTCCAGGGAGCTGGATGCTTGGGAGCACCTGGGCTTGGGTTGAGGTTTGCAGCCGTGTTGGCCTGCAGCAGTGACCCCATCTCTTCCAGAATACCTAAAGGACAAGCTGGAGCAGTACGTGCGGCAGCTGCAGATCGTGAAGGTGGTGCGGCAGGAGGAGCGGAAGGGGCTGATCACTGCCCGGCTGCTGGGGGCCAGTGTGGCACAGGCAGAGGTGCTAACATTCCTGGATGCCCACTGTGAGTAGGAGACACCCTACGGGGCACGCTGGACTTGTGTCACCTGCCCCTCTGCTCCCCCTGGAAGAACTGAGACCAGTCTGTTCTGTTGTGGGAGTGAAGGAGGCATGGGAGCTTCTCCCTTGTCCCCCATCCTTACCCCAACTCAGGAATGTTTTGTCAGGTGGCACAAATGGCCCTCCAGCAAGTGCTGACCCCAGATCCTGGACATGTGCCCTGGAGACACACATGCTCATCCTTCCCCATCTATACCTTGTTCAGAGTTCTGTCCCCTCACAGAGGCCTCCCGTTTGGAACTCCTGCTCCACTGGTTTGGAACTGGTTTGCATAGGGCTTTCCTATAAAGCTATGTAGAACCAGAAAGACCTGCCTCCTACCCAAAGCCAAAACATCTCCCAACACTGTCAGGGAGAAGTGACTATTCCTTAAAGGCAGTGACATATATTGGGGAAAGTTCTAGAACTGGTGTGAGAAGCCCTGGTTCCCATTCTGCCCCTAACACATACTGAGCTTCAGTTTCCTCGTTTGTAAACTGGGAAGGATACCAGGTGTGGTAGCACACAAGCCTATAATCCTAGCAGTCTAGAGGTTGAGGCAGGAGGGTTGCTGTGAGTTTGGAGCCAGCCTGCGCTACATAGTGAGTTCAAGGCCAGTGTGAATTACATATTGAGACCTGTCTCAAAACAGAAAAGGGGAATACCAGCCTTATTTACCTACCACAGCTACTACTCCAGGAGCCCATTGAAATAATGTACACAGAAGTTCATTGAAAATCTCCTAGGGTGGCTTTGGCGCTGAAACTTGAGATGCAGATCCTGGGAAAGAGAACACCTCCCAAAATCCACATTTAAGAGGGGAGCTGGCCCTGTGGGGAGGCTGGGAGCACTGAAGATCTGCACCCAGAGCCTCTTCTGTACTTCTGCATCATCTGAGTTGAACGGGTTACTCCCCCACTCCCACCTAGACCTCCATTCTCCCCTCCAAAGCAGCCTCCACCTTTCTGGGGAAGAGGCAGGAGGGTTTCCGATTGCAGCTCTCTTCCTTACAGCTGTGGAGCTAATTGGTATCTGCCCAAACCAGAGTAAAGAAAAGGTCCTTCTGATCATCCTGGGTTCCCCACTGGGGTGGGGCTTGGGTCAGCTGTGGGCAGGGCCTAGACCACTACCCCCTTACCTGGGTCTGCAGGTGAGTGCTTCCATGGCTGGCTGGAGCCCCTCCTGGCTCGAATTGCTGACGACAAGACAGCTGTGGTGAGCCCAGACATCGTCACCATTAACTTACACACCTTTGAGTTCTCCAAGCCTGTCCCTGGGGGCAGAATCCACAGCCGGGGCAACTTTGACTGGATCCTGACCTTCGGCTGGGAGGCTCTGCCTGCACATGAGAAGCAGAGGCGCAGAGATGAGACCTACCCTATCAAGTAAGGACCAGCGTGGCCTCCGTGACCCCATCCCACCCAGTTCCGGGGACCTGTGTCAGCCCGCACCAGTGTGTATTGAGGCTCAGGCCCTTGACATTTAATTAATCCTCACTCCTAATGAGGTAGGTAGTCTAGAACAAGGGCTTGGGAGTGTGGGTCAGTGACAAAGCACTTGTTTAACATGGGCAAGGTGCCACGTTTTATGCCCAGCACTGCAAAACAAAAACAGAAACAGGTAAGCAGCGAGGCTCATTTATGACAGACAGCTAGTCTCGGGGCTGGGGAGATAGCTCAGCTGCATGAGCACCTGCCTGGCAAGTGCAAGGTCCCAAGTTTGATCTCCAGTACCAAACAAGAAAAAAAGAAAGAAAGAAAAGAAAACAGCTAGCCTCAGAGCATGCAGCTAGCGCATAGTACAGCGTAGACACTTATCCCTGACCCTGTCTGGCCCAAAGCCTTAGCCGTAGTACTGTACGGCCTCACCATGTACCAACTTGAGCTTGTTCACTCATTTGCTGTATGCCATGTGTACTGGACCTCGTGTATTCCTCCCCTCACCTGGAAGGTCATGACTGGTGCTTGCAGGGCAGGTGAGCCATGGTAGGTGGAGGCCATTGTTGAGCTGCATTGTAGTAAGTAGGAGTGGTGTATGCTCCCCGATCACCATGTTTGGAAAGACTCAGAGTATATAGTAAGAAAGCCGGGCATGGTGGTGCATGCCTGAAATCCCAACATTTGGGAGGCTGAGGCAGGAGGATTGCTACAAGCTCGAGGCCAGCCTGGACTACATAGTAATTTCAAGGTCAGTCGGAATGATACAGTGAGACGTTATCTCAAAAATTTAAAAAATAAAAAGGTATAGTAAGAGAAAATAGATAAATTTTGTGCAGTCTAAAATTTGTTGCAGGGCCGGGGAGATGACTCAGTAGGATAAGCACTTGACTGGCAAACACAAGGATCTGAGTTCAATCCCCGGTTCCACCAAAAATAAATAAATAAATAAATAAATAAATAAAATTTGTTGCAATTGCCCTGAACCTTTTCAGTAGGGGACCACATAGGAAAAAACAAAACAACAACAACAAAAAAAAAAACCCTCAGGCTTTCCCACCCAAAGTCTGTTGCATATTTTTCTTTATTTTTGTTTTGTTTTGAAAACATGAAAGCCATTTTTTGCCACAGAGCTCTATAAAAACAGGCAGGCACAAGACCTGATTTGGCTGGACCTATAGCTAGGGGGTGGAAGTTGGATGTTAAGCCACCAATTTAAGCACCCCTGGGCTTGCCTTCCTTGCACCCAGGCTGCCCTGTCCTCTGCAGATTGCCTGTGGGTGGCGTTATGGGACCCAATCAACCTTAACAGTTATCTCAGACCACCTGGGTTGGGGAGTGAATTTTCCAGAATCCTATGACTTGGATTATATGTGCTGCTGTTTTCCTATCCTGGCCAGGAGACATAATGGGTCAACTAAACATACGTCAGGAACAGAGGGAAGTGGAGGTGGGAGTACAGCGGCCAGAAGTGAGAAGAAAGGCTTGAAAGGAAGAGAAGGTTATGGCTCCTCCCCCTCCACATTCCCAGAAGCCTAAGAAATACTGCCCAGAGTATCAGTCTGGGCTCATGTGGGTATCAGAGAGGAATCCTAAACAGCCAACTGCTCTGTCGCCATTAGCAGGGGAGAGTAAAAAGAGAAGGCAGGAAAGAGAAATGAAAGTAGAGCTTCCTACTAACTCTCCGCTCACTCATGTGTGCTTTTGTTTGGTGTACACGGCAACAGTCCCACCCCTAAGCCAGGGCCAGACACACAGCACACAGTCTGGGACAGGGCACCTGAGCCTTCTGCCCATCTACGACGTCCCTGGCTCCGACTTTCAGGAGCTACACAACTGAAGGGCAAAACTCCAGCGCTGGAGGGTGAATTTCTCCTTGGTTCACGTGGCTTGCCCAGAACACTTCCCATTGTGGCTCGCCAGGAGCACTGTGAGTTGTAGCCTCCTACTCCACTCTCAGGAGGAAGCTAAGCTGAGTGGAGGACTCAAGGGCCTGAAGGAGGCCGGAGAATACTAGTTGTTTACTAATGATTGTCTCTCGGTTGTGAGCTCCAGTGAAGTATAAGGTTTATCCTCATAGCTAATTTGTTGAATTAGCTATGGTGAATTCCCAGCCTGGAAGATCTCAAAGAGGAGACAGGCCCTGGGGTGAGTGGGTGGACTCCCCAAGAGCAAATTAGCTTGAAGGATTCCCTGAGCCTTGCTGGGTACTACTTGGGCTGGCTTACAACCCCTGAGAGAGGACAGAACCAGCAAGCAGAAGCCAGCCTGAGCATGTTTCCCGACTGAGATTCCTTCCCGAAAGTAGTCACAGGATCCAACTTCAGGGAGACAAGAGCAGCCATGAGGTGGGGATCCTGTGACAGATCAATCCATGAACGTCAGTTGAACCCCATTCTGTTTAAGGCATCGTCCTAGGTTCTGTGGCTACAGAGGAAGTCACAGCATTTTCTGCTTGCTGGTACCTCATGAAGCCACTCCCCAAAGGTATCCAAGCCAGCCAGGCCTGGGCACAGAAGCCAACAGCTGAAGCGTCGTTCTCCCATGTGCTTCTCCAATGCCACCACTTTGTTTGCCCATCTTTTTTTTTTTGGCAGAACCGGGGATTGAACTCAGGCCCTTGTGCTTGCCAGGGAAGCGCTTATTCCCCTGAGCCACCTTCCCGACCCCATGTTTGCCCATCTTGTTGACATACACACCGGGCCCTAACCCTCAGCCCAGCCCCTCCTGCAAGCAGTACAGTATGTAAATTCTATCAAATGAGGGCTGGTGAGATGGCTCAGTGGTCTAAAGCACCTACTTAGAACAAGCTAAGCTAAGCAAAGCACAGGGACCGCGGTTCAATCCCCAGCACCACATGCCAG
>NW_004524669.1:3613046-3634881 GCF_000260255.1 Octodon degus | reverse complement strand
CAAGCTAAGCTAAGCAAAGCACAGGGACCGCGGTTCAATCCCCAGCACCACATGCCAGCCAGCCCTGCCCCTGGTGGGCTGAGCTGGCCACACACACACATAAATATTTAAAAAAATATATTAAAAAAAAATAAATTCTATCAAATGAGATATTTTTATACACTTATTTGTACTTCCTGGCCTTTGTCTGAAAGCCAAAATCTTTTTATAGCCTTCTACGTGTTCCCTGGGGTCCAAACATTGAGTTTAATCTGGCTTTCTCCCCCCAAGGCTTTCAGGAGCACCTCTTATCAGTTTGTCCTGCTCAAGACAGCTGGCAGCTTTATGCCAAAGCTCCAGATTCTCAGGCACCAGTGAACACCAGGGCTAAACTAGTACTGTGGCCTCACGGTCTCTGACACAGACCCACAGACCCTGACAGAGAATGGGACCAGCCCTTCTGATCAAAGGCACTCATTTCTTTTATTTGTTCCTGGCTTGAATCCTGCCTGTTTTCAAAAACAATTTCACATTGCTTCTGAAAATTGAGTATCTTACTCAACTGTAGTCACATTGTGCCCAAAAGCAGCCAGTGAAAGTTCCCCTCTGCTACCAGCCTGTGTTCTCAGGAAATGAGCTTGTTCTTGTCGGCTCCAGATGCCCACCATGCAGCATGGGCCCTAGAGGCTGGTGTTTCATGCATTCTCAGTGGAGTGAATGAATGAAGGCCTTTGAGAGGCCAGAAACAACAATTACATCTCTCCTTAGCCTGGCCCTAGAAGGAAAAGAAGACGTAGCTTTGCAAACAAGTGACTTGGTGGAAGGAGGGCTGCCCATCCCAGGAACGTGCTTCTCCCTCTGTCTCTCTAGATCCCCGACGTTTGCTGGAGGCCTCTTCTCCATCTCCAAGTCCTACTTTGAGCACATCGGTACCTATGATAATCAGATGGAGATCTGGGGAGGGGAGAACGTGGAAATGTCCTTCCGGGTGAGAGAGAAGAGGGCTTTGTGGGGAATCACAGCATCCCAGGAGGCAGCCGGGGCCTTGGGGATGTTGCCTCTGAAACTGAAATGGTGACCGTTTCCTGGCATGGCTCTGTCCTGCTCCCCTCCCTGTCCATGGCCATAGGGCTCTGGCAGTTAGATTGGGTCACTTAGAAAAAACTTAGTGGACTGGGGAACAGCTACAGTTTCTCAGAGGAAAAGGATAATGGGAGGCATTAAGGACTGACCATCTGGAGATGCTTGTGCAATCTATGGGAAAGGTTAGGGTGAAGGTAGAAACAGGTCAGTAACATATCACTGTTTTTTCAACAATTGCATTCCCCTTTTGAGGCCAAAAAGCACATCCTAGGTTGCACTCGGATTGTCCCTCTAAATGCTCAACAAGCTTTTCGTCACTGTGGGACAAAGTGGTGGCCCCAATTCTGGTGGGCACTAGAACTCCAAGGGATTCTAAGAATTGGTTAAATCAGGACCAAAGGACTGTTTCTCTATGAAACCTCCACAAATCCCCATGCCAGTGGAAAAGTAATGCACACATGAGCTCAGGTATAAAGTCACCTTTCACAGTGTCATGTGCATATTCAGCATATAACTGGTATCTGCTGGTACTGTGATTATGTGCTTCTGTGTTACCATGCTATGAATGATCTATAGTTTCCAATAAAATCCAGAAGAAAGCAGGGGGAAGGGTGTCATAGGCCAGTCCACTGGCATGGAGAAGGGTCATTTGCCAGTCATCACAACTCCAGGTTTTCTGATTCTAGGTTTCCCCAGTGAGCTTGTGATCTGTTTTCACACTCCCTCCTAGGAAACTGGCATGCTAAAGGCTCAGGTGACTGGGACAAGCCACCTGGCAGTTACCTGTTCTTGCTATTTACTTATACACTGATGCTCTGATTTGGGGAACTTGAGTTTCCAGTTAGCACCTGGAGAGGCTGATAAAAATCACATCTCCAAGCCAGGTGTGGTGGTGCACACCTGTAACCCCAGCACTCAGGAGGCTGAGGCAGGAGCTCGAGGCCATCCTGGGCTAAATAATGAATTCAAGGCTGGCCTGAACTGCACAGTGAGGTCCTGTCTCAAAAATAAACAAAAACAAAAAAGTCACATTTCTAGGTCAAAAAGACAAGTCACCAGAGCTCAGAGTAGATAGATACATAGCACAAAAGCAACTTCTGTTCTCAAAAGTGGGCCGTGGGCCTCATGGCTCTTCAAATCTCCATTTGTGTAAACCAAAATCAGAAAGCCTGGGATTATGAGGTCATGGCCTGGTGGGAAGCCTAGTCACTGTCCCTTTCTCCAGGGAGAGATAACTATTTGCCTGGGTCATTGGACCTGGGCTCCAGCATCCTGGGAACAAAACAGCGGTGCTTTGGGGGAGACTGTCCTGTTCCCCTGCACCTTGCTGAAGGCCCCACCCTGTCTCCTCTTGTACTAGGTGTGGCAGTGCGGGGGCCAGCTGGAGATCATCCCCTGCTCTGTGGTAGGCCATGTGTTCCGTACCAAGAGCCCCCACACCTTCCCCAAGGGCACCAGTGTCATTGCTCGCAACCAAGTGCGCCTGGCCGAGGTGTGGATGGATGACTACAAGAAGATTTTCTACAGAAGAAATCTGCAGGCAGCAAAGATAGCCCAAGAGGTGAGAGCAGTGGTGTTGGGTTGAAAAGAAGCACAGAATCTCAGAGCTTGGCCAAGGGCCTGATGACAGAGTCCTCCCCATCTCTACCATCCAGTGCCTCACTCTACTGCTCAGGGCCCTGTGAGGTAAAGCCCATAGGAGGGCCTTGGGCATACAGATTGTGAAGGCTAGAGAGGAGCCTTGGTTGGCCTACCTTAGAGAGGAGAGAAAGGAAAAGATTCAGAGAAAAAGAAGCTCCTACAGGAGAGGTGACTCTGATAAGCTAGAATCAGGGAGCAGGATTGCTGCTTGGGGGTCTTGGGAGGTGAAGGAGCTGGTGGGGTTTGAGCGGGGGCTCCAAGCCAGTGCAGAAGGTCTGGGATCAGATGTGAGGTGGCACCTGAGCAGGAGTAAGCAGGCAAGCAATTGGAGCTTTGTGCTATCTGGCTGGATGTCAAGACTGGAATTGACCGGTAGAAGGGACTGGCTTGATTGGCAGAAATCCTTTGGTGACATTTCGGAGCGACTGCAGCTAAGGGAACAACTACACTGTCACAACTTTTCCTGGTTCTTGCACAACATCTACCCAGAGATGTTTGTTCCTGACCTGAATCCAACCTTCTATGGAGCTGTAAGTTTGAGAACCAATATGTCTACCATAATCATAGTGCCCCTGTAAAGAAGTTCAGAACCCCTACCTTACCACTGAATGGCAGTCAGTAATTAACCTTCACTCTCCATCATTTTTCATCCAGAAAGGGGATGGAGGGGCCACTTCAGGGCTTCTAGAGATAGCTAAAAATTTGGCAAAAGGAAGGCCACCCATAAAGTGGTTGTCAAATGTTGATATGCATCAGTCAGCAGGAGTGTGGCTGGGCTCCGCCCTCAGAGCATCTATTGAGGATGGGGATGGGATCTAAAAATCTGCATTTCAACCAGGTCCCAGGTGATGCTGATGGTGTGGGTGGCATACTGTGAGTGTCCTGAGTAGTTCCCCATCTTCCCCCACAGAGGGTGTCCAGGCCTGGCTTTCTTAGGCTCAGGAGCTGTGCACCTCTCTTTGCTGTTACTGTCATGTATCTGAATTAATAAACAGGAGAGCAAAAACTACAGAGGAGAAATCCTGCCCTGCAAATTCATCCCAGCTTGGGTGGCCCCATAACATAACTAGGAAACTCCCCGCTGCTATCCTCGTTCCCCTTTTACTTACATTCCGCAGATCAAGAACCTCGGCATCAATAAATGCCTGGATGTGGGTGAGAACAACCGCGGAGGGAAGCCCCTTATCATGTACTCCTGCCACGGCCTTGGCGGCAATCAGGTAGACAGCCCGTGCGTGCCAGGCAAGCAGGTCCATGAGAGGCCTGTCTCTAGGGCACCTCCTCTCCTCATGGGCTCCTTTCCTGTACCCTAAGTACTTTCCTGAAGCCTGGGGTGGAGGACACCCAGAAGAAGAGGAGGAGGAGGAGTACCATCCCCACCTCAGGAAGCACCAAGGACTGATGTCTCAGCTTGGGACAGAGAGCGAACACTGACATCAGTGCTGGTACTGCACAGTGATGGCAGGAAGCACTTATGCAGAGAAAGCCCGCTGCAGGAGCCCAGGGGCTGTGTGATATTTACAGATGGATGTGGAAAAGTTTTTCTCTCTATACAACCAGATATAGCAAAAACCGTGAAGGCAAAACAAGTTACAAAAGTCTTGGCGTGGCCCTGTCCACTTCTTTCCTCCCTTGGGGTCCGCCCGTGGTTGGCATTTTAGGGCAGGTGGCTTTGGAAGGTGGTGGACAAACTCCCCACCTGTTCCTCAGGACCTTCTCTTGACTTCCAGTACTTTGAGTATACGACCCAGAGAGACCTGCGTCACAACGTTGCTAAACAGCTGTGTCTACATGCCAGTGCCAGCACACTGGGCATGAGGACCTGTCACTTCACTGGCAAAAATAGCCAAGTGCCCAAGGACGAGGAATGGGAATTGACCCAGGTGAGTTACTTGTCCAGGAAGCTCAGAATTGAGCTGGTAATGCCTGTCTATAGTCTCACCACTTGAGAGGCCGAGGAAGGAAGATGACTGCGAGTTCAAGGCCAGCCTGGGCTACATAGCAAGTTTAAGGTGGGCCTGGACTATATGGTGAGACCCTCAAAACAAAACAAAATAGACTTAGAATCAAGAACCTGAGGCCACATTTGCCCCATCCTTGTTTTTTATGTCTTCTGCCTGAGACACGAGGGTGGATTGGAGCAAGGGAATAGCAGTGTGGGTGTGGTCGCAGCAGAGTTCTCAGGACTTGAGTATGAGTTGATGTTGGCTGGTTCCGGCTGGTGCAAACATGGAACCAGAGAGCAGGGCTCGTGTCCAGTTCTGCCGCAGCATAAGCGTTTGTTGGCCTTTTAGCATTTCTAGTAGATAATTATGTAGGGTCATTCATGGGTCCTTCCTGCCTCTGTGTGGCAGGTGCAGGATGAAGCAGTTACACATTAGCTTGGTTCATCTTCCAGGGGCTCTTTCCAAGTATGCAGGGCCCCATTCCTGCCAAGTGAAGCCCAACAAATTTGTGCCTGGCCCAAGACCCAAGTCCAAGACCTAATAAATGGCAGAGTAGGGCTCAGACCTAGGTAAATTTGACTGGAAAGCCTTTGGGTTTTCCATGGTGCCATGCTGCCTCAGGATAGGCATCACTGCCACAGGACTGAACCCACTGGAACTCCATTCCACTCAGGGAAAGAGGCTAGCCTGGAGGACACAGGAAGTATCCTCAAAATATCAAATACACAAATGGGGAGTGGGCAACAGTGGCCTCAGGTCTTTGAATTTGGCCATGAAGGAGGCTTTGAAAGCATTTTTCTATTGGCTGTGGCCTTGCTTTCTTCTACTTGTCTTCCAACCACTCAGGCTAAAGCTGGGGGTAGGGAACTGGCACCCAACACAGAGAAGCTGGGAGATGTATCTCTCAGAGTCTGCATTCCAGGGATGGAATTGGAAGTGTCCTCTTTGTGCCTGGTTGGGCCTCCTTTGTCTTGTATCGGTCCCCCCTCACCCCCAGTAACACTGTTGGAGTTCTGCAGCCCAGACTGACCCTTTACTGTGTTGTTTTTAGGATCAGCTCATCAGGAACTCAGGATCTGGTACCTGCCTGACATCCCAGGACAAAAAGCCAGCCATGGCCCCTTGCAATCCCAGTGACCCCTACCAGCTCTGGCTCTTTGTCTAGGCCCATGATCTTCCCCCGTGATCTCCTCTTCTGCCCCAAGTACTCTCAGGAAATAGGATGGCCAATGTGTGGAATCCTGGTCATCAGCCCTCTAGGCCTTCAGGATGGCTTTGTAAACCAAGTGGAGGTCAAGGCAAACCTTCTTGCCCCTTGCAACAATGAGCCCATTTTCTTCTACTCTGATAGAAGAAACTATTCAGACATGCCTAGAACTTCCTTCTGATTTTGGAACAAAGTCCTCCAGAGCAGAGGACAGGCCAAGGGCAGCAACCCTGAGGTCAAGAAGAATACCTCTGCAGCCCTGAAGTGTTAGTCAGCCAAAGCACTTGCAGTATTTAGTGAAATAGTCTGATCTAATAGAAGATGTTGAGGTCAAAGAGAGCCTCCCTCTTTAATAATACCTGGTGTGTAGAACTGACTGCAATTTACCAGAAGCACCCAGTGAGGTATCCTTTCTCTTATTTCATTTGCACAATTATGCTATGAGAAAGATCGGATGAGATCTACTGTGTCCATCCTCCAGGTAAGAGGGCAGAGGCAGAGATACAGAAGCTTGTCCACAGTTGTGTAGCTAAGTGGCTCAAGCTGATCTTGAGGCCCAGTCTCCAGCACTGAACCATGGATCGTTCCGCTGTGCCACAGAACACTAGACACCTAACCAGGTGTTTCCCAGTCCCTGTTTGCCCTTTTTTATCACTGAGGTACTGTCAGCCAGAGGAAGTTAACAAGAGTCCTGGCAAAACTGAGAAGCAGGCCAGGCATGGTGGTGCACGCCTGTAATCCCAGCACTTGAGAGGCTGAGGCAGGAGGATCGCCATGTGTTTGAAGCCAGTCTGAACTGCATAGTGAAACCCTCTCACCAAAGGGTTTAGGGGGAAGACCGAGGAAGCAGGGACACTGTGCAGTCGAGCATATCTGATCCCATCTTCTGTGTTTGTACCAAGTCCTGGTGTGAAGCGGACTGGACGTCTGTACTAGCTCTTCTCCGAGCAAGGTGAACCCTGCTGCACGTGGCTGCTTTGTCTGACAGCACACCCCTCTGAAAGCTAATGAAAATTCTGACCAGGAAGTCTTCCGACGTCAATAGCAGACTGCGGCCGCATGGAGGTGCTGTGGGACCACTTCTGCCTCCAGCTCGCACACAGCACGGCAAGCATGCATGGGAGCCGGTAGCACCCAGTGAAGGAGCCGCTCTGAGGTGCCCCAGCCAAAGGGACGGAAGAAAACGGCCAGGGAAGAGCCCGTTGGGAAAAGGAGAAAGTTCTGTCTCTAAAAGAGAAGAGTTGGACATGGGAGCCCAGTGGAAATAAAGGTTTTATGGCAGTGGGAGAGCAAGTGTGTGTTGGGCTTCTCTTCCCCTGGCCGCGCCTTAGCCGAGTCAGTCGGTTCGGGCTCGGAAATACCGCGTACGCTTGAGAAGCGCCCCCCGCCCCCGCCCCTTCCCCCAAATACCCTCTGCCCCAAGTCCGGCCTGCGGAGTGGGCATCAAGCATGTGAAGCAGGCAGGGACAGAAGATGAGGTCCTTCTGCCGCAGAACTCCTGGTCCGAATGTAGAAGGGTCGTGAAAGCCTAGAAATGTTCAAAAATGTGCTCAGTGAGCTCTAAGGAAAAATCCTTTCCACTTCTAGGGATCAGCAAAGGCCTCACGAAGGCAATGACGTTTGACCTCACTGATAGAGAAGTCAAGCACTGAACGTGGATCATCCCACTGTGCAGCCGAACACTAGGCACCTAGCCAGGAGTTTCCCACGCCCTCTTTGATAGAGAAGGTGGGAAAGACTCAGGAAGCAGAAATGTCACGCAAGCAGCTATCTATCATGAGCATAGCCACAGAGGGACAGAAACAAGTGGATCTAAAAAAGCAAGACCTCGTGGCGGAGTGGGTGTGTGGAAGCTAGAGGAGGGCTGCATTTTCACTTCGGTGGGCACTACCCCTGCTCTCCTAAAACAAAGAAAATTATATTTTGTGAGTGCACTGGTATAAAAGTGAATATAATCCAGATTCTTATGTATTTTATTCTGATCTTAAAATAATCTAAAACATTCTGTGCACCCCTTAGGCGTACTGCAGCCCAAGGCACTGTGCCACAAGGCAAGTGCCCTATGGAAGAGTGCACTGGGGCCCAAATGAAAAGGCTTTGACTCCAGTTCTAATAACTCAGGTTAGTGAGAGTCGTAATCCACGATCCTGACCTCATTCTCAGTTGCATTAAGCATCCAAACAATTTCCAAGCAAGGGCCGCTGGCTAGTTGTCCTGGGGGCTCGTCATGTCTGTAGCATCACCCAGTAGTCCCCAAGCTCAGTTATCTTGTGTCTAACCAGGATGCTGCTCCTTGTGAGGCCAAGAAGCTGCCTCACACCTGCACCAGAATAGCGTTTCCTAAGTGAGTTAAGAGTAACTAAGCTGCAAAAGTTAAATAAATAACATAAAAAGAATAACTCAGCTGGACATGGTGGTACCCTCCTCTAATCCCAGCACTCAGGACGCTGAGGCAAGAGGATCACCACAAGTTCAAGACCAGCCTAAGCTACATAGCCAGACCCTTTCTCTCTCTCAAAAAAAAAAAAAAAAAAATCAAGGCTCAGGGGTGCAGCAGGAGACAGGACCACATGCCGTGCCCAGGGGAGGCCTGGACATGAGGCCGGGGGAGTCCAAGGAAGGGAGGAGGTTAGAAGGAAGGGGGTGCTGACCAAGTGGTGGGAAAATTGAGGATGTAGGTTCTTGGCCTTCCCCCTAGCCACAGCTAAACTTGCCCTACCTCAGCACCTGCATTATTCCCTTAAACCCATCTAGCCCCCTCCCCGACCATTCTCAGCACCAACCAAGGGTCTCACCTTTTAAAACCTGCCCCCAGCTCTGTGCAACTCTCCCAGCACAATAGCACTGAAGCGCTGATCCTTTCTGGGTACTTGAAGAGTACTGGGCCCTTGCTCCAAAGAGTAAAAATATCCCATTGTTTATTATTTTTAATTACAAAAGTAATACTGTAGAGAAAAGTCAGATAATATAGAAAATAGGTTGAAAAAATCTTATCTGGGAGTGGTAGCACATGCATGTCATCCAGCACTCCGGGAGACTAAGGTACAGGATTATAAGTTTGAGCCCAGCTGGGGAGTTTAAGTAACTTAGTAAGATCCTGTCTTAAAAATTAAAGAAAGAAAGGAGACAGAGAGGGAAAGAGAAAGAAACTTATCCTCAGGATGCCCCATACCTATTGATTTATTCTCTAGAGTCTTAACTGTTTCCAGCACAGGTGTCCAGACTTTTGACTTGCCTGGTCTGCAGAACATAATTGAAAAGGAATTCTCAGGCCACATATAAAATGTATACTATAGTTTTATTGTTACTATTTTTTTGTTTTGAGACAGGGTCTTGCTATACAGTTCAGGCTGGCCTCAAACTCAAATGACCCTCCTGCCTCAGCCTCCCAAGTGCTGAGCTGTGCCACTGTGCCCAGCTTAAAATGTGTAATACAGTTAATGTATATCAAGTCCCAAAATCCCCTTGGTTTTTATATTTTGCCTTATTACTTTACAAAATAACAAATTCACATTGAATAAATAAGAAAACGCATGTCTGCTTAGTAACAATAAACACCTGTCCTCTGAGGCGCAGGTGTAGATAGGTTGACATCCTGTCAGGAATTGCTGCACTTTACTCACCAAGTGCATGTAACAGCTGCAGGAAGAGGGTCGGTGTAACTGCATGGTGGCCGCGGGAGGCAGTCAGCACTGCACTGCGCCCTCTCTGTACAGCCTTCCCCTGTCACCTGTGCAGTCCACGACTGAGCATTGTACAGTAGGCTCAAAAGCTCACAGGTGAATGTCAGTTTATAATCTTGGGAGGACACGCTACTAGCTGTCCAGGGCCACAGCTTGCTTTAGAGACCCTCCTCTGCCATCTTCTGGTGATAACACAAATACACTAATACACAGTACCATATTGTGTGGGACTTTGGTTTGTTCACTTTGGATATTTTCATGTCAGCTCATTTAAGTCTGACCTACTGTCTTTTTTTTTTATAATTTGCTCTTCATCTTGAGACAGGGTTTCACTGTGAAGTTCAGGCTGGCCTTAAACTCACTGTGTAGCTTAGGCTGGCCTCAAACTTGTGGAGATCCTCCTGACTCAACCTCCTGAGTTCTGGGATTATAAGCATGCACCACCACACATACACACAATTACTGCTTAATTTACTGTTTTAAAGCTACATAGTTATTTCACAGTAGGATTAGAACTAATTTATTCAATGTATAATTCACAGACTTGTACTTTTGTGTGTGTGTGCCTGTGTTTATTTCAAAAGAATATATGGCTAGCATTGGGATTACTTAAAGAAATATAGTGCCTGAAAATTTAAGCCAAGGCCACTATGTATGCCTAATATATAAATGAGCTTTGCAATGTGGGAGATTAGGCACCCATTGTGAGGCTTTAAATGCAGTCCTAGAGTTTGGTTTTTAAGCAAATACAGATTGGGTTTCCCTGGGTCAGGCCAAGGGTACAGAAACACGTATGAAATAGGCCCTGCCCTTATAGGTTCACAACTTGGGACTATGTGATGTCAGAGCCCTCAGCCTCCTCTTGGGTTCCTCTCCTGGGCTAACAGAGAGAGGCTGGGAAGTAGGAGGAGAAGAGAAAGGCCCTGGATCCCTCCGCCCAACTCGGGCTGCCTCTCTGAGGTCTACTTTGTCTCTGAATGCAAGAGACTGGAGAGAGAGCCCTACGGGCGACCGGGGCATGAAAGCGCAGCTCTGAGCAGCCCACGTGACCTGTGCAGAGCCCAAGTGCCCTTCCCGGGCCTCTCCCATCCCAGCAGGCATGTGGCCTGGTTTCTGCGCTGTGTGGACAGCAGAAGCCCAGGGGACCAGGGGACTTTCCGGCTTCCAGGAAGCCCCGCCCACACCCGAGTCCCCCACTTCACTCCTGCTGCACCACAGCCTCCCCCCCCGCCCCCGGGGCCTTCAGGGACGCTGACCACTGCACCTCGCGCGTGTCTCTCCTCTGCTGACCATAAGGGGCAGAGCCCTCACCTCCTGCAGGGCCTGCCTGCCCCTTGACTCCGTGCCCTGCGCCCCCAGTTCTCCTAGTCCGCAGGAAGTCATCCTGTCTGGAAGTCTCCTGTCCTGCTCCGCATTCGGTGGATCTAGGAGCGCTCTTCCTGGCCTGAGTCTCCCCACCCTGTTTCTCAGTATTTGCTCCCGCTAGATTCTCCCCAGGGGGCGTTTGCTTTACCTCTGCCTGCATGCGCACCTGTGTGCAAGGGGCAGCCCTGTCCCCAGTGTCTTCCTTTTGCTAATCGTCCTCCTCATGCTCAGTGGGACAGTGATGGATGCTGGGGGTAGAACAATCAGGTGCACCCTCCAAGGGAAAAGGGGTCTTGGTTCTCCATTTTATTTTATTATATTATTTTTGTTTGGTTGGGTTTTTTGAGACAGGCTTTCTTGCTATGTAGTTCAGGCTGGCTTTGAGCTCACTGTGTAGCTCTGACTCCCCTTGAATTTATGGTGTCCTCCTGCCTCAGCCTCCTGAGTGCTGAGATTACAGGTAAGCACCACCACCCCCAGCTTCCATTTTATTTTTGAAAAAGGGTTTGTTGGATGCTTTTCAACTGACAGCAGATAATTAACTGAGCTCCAACCTTGATCTGTCTTTGAATTACAGATAAATTAGTTGACTTAAAAAGCAATCGTTTCATTTGTACTTCCATGTCACCTGCGACTTTCCCTGCCTTCCACCCACAGCCCTGTCAGCTGGCAGGAAGAAGGTCAGCAAAGCTGCTGATAAGAGGAGGATAAAGAGGGCTTGGTTCATGGCAAGAGGGCAGCGATCTGCTTCACTGGCAACATGCTGCGCTTCCTTGTGCTCACCACCCTGGTCCTTTATGGTAAGTGGATCCTTTGGCTGAGTTCTAAAGGGAGGGAGCTTTTGCACAAGGGTCAGAGTGTCTTCCCTCAGCCTAGGCTGGCTCCCTATCCCAGGGGAGGATAGGATGCTCTGCCTGTGATTCTAGCAAAAATACTAGATACTGCCCTGGAGCATAAGATGGAAAAGATGGGGTCACCACCATCCATGCAAGGCTGTCCTGGTGAAAGATCCTAGAACCATGAAGCAGAAAGAAGCCCCTTTCTGAGGGGCCAGAGCTTCCCTACCAGCACCTTGACAGGAGGATATCCTGAGTGGCCAGCTGGATGTGCCCTGCTGTCCCTGTCCAGAGGAAAATCCTGCCAAACATCAGGGGAGGAGTTCCCTCAAATGTAGCAATCCAAGGCCCAGGGGCCTCTGGGGCCCCCAGCTGTTGATTCCAGATAGGTCCTTCCTACCAAGCCCCAGTTCCAGGCCACCTGAGAAAAGCTACTCAGGTGCCCCGGCTTTCAGAAGGGGCTCAGAGAACTCACAGCAGGGCCCCTCGGTTGTCAGAGAAGAGCTGTGAATTTGCAGACAGGGCTAGCATTCCTCAAAACACAGTAGCCCTCCCCCACCCCACGCAGAGCTGCCCCCGTGCTGAGTCATCACCCACTTTTCTTCTGCTCCACAAAGGACACAGCACCCAGGACATTCCAGAAACAAATGCTCGAGTAGTTGGAGGGACTGAGGCCCAGAAGAATTCCTGGCCCTCTCAGGTGGGTGTTTCTTCACAGCCCAGACTTGCAACTGAATGCGTGTTGCTAGGCACCTACAACAAGTGTTATGTACGCTTGTGTGTATTCTCAACCCGCAGCTTGCCAACTGTCTAGATCGCAGGTTTTAAAGATGGATGGGACCAGGCTTAGTTGGGTTCTAAAATGTAAAAGCTTGGCAGCAGGGACTTAACAGCAACCGACCTCCCAAGCATATCCCCAAACACAGACTACCTCTATAGTACCCACCACATTGCTTGTGCCGTGCTGCAAGACCACGTGCCAGGCCCATACATGTACTCCATCCAGCCCACTTCACACACGCGCGCGCGCGCGCACACACACACACACACACACACACAGAGCAGTCACTTCTTTGGGTAAAATGCTTCCGTTTTTGTAACAGGGTGGCTGGGCCCTGCTTTAAGCTAATCTACATGTGTAAAACTGGCCACTTAACAGGTGAATAGCCACACTTGGAAAGAAATCAATGCAATTGCAATTAGATTGAAGTCACCACAATTTGAGCCCTGTTTTTCAGTGGAGCTATTGTAAAATGTGAGGAAAACCCAACTGATGGAAATGAACATTCCATTGTGTTTCTGAGTATTCCCTCAATGGGGTGGGGACAGTGTTTTTGAGAACGCTAAAAGGATACTTTTCCAAGAAGAAGCCATGATAAAAGGACCTGGGTTCTGAACCAACAACCTAGAGCAAGCATGTGAAATACACTCCATGGGTGCCTTTATTCCCCCATCCACGGACACAGCAAACATCCCCCAACAATGGCGCTTTCTTGTAAGCTGACCCCAGAGGCATTGACACTGGGTAGCCACTACCAACCAATCTATAGCAATTGGCAAGTCAAATGAACCCTATTTGCTATCCTTAGCTGAGAAGGTTGGAGAATGTTTTGAGGGATATCAGGAATTTTCCTGTGAGGCAGAGCCTTTTGAGAAACACCGACCTATCCCTCCTTTCTTTCCTTGCCACCCAGATTTCCCTCCAGTACTCGTCTCTAAATTCCTGGCATCACACCTGTGGAGGGACCCTCATCAAACAGAACTGGGTGTTGACAGCTGCTCACTGTGTAGACAGGTGAGAAAATGAGCCCCTGAGAGGGAGGATGCTGAATTTTCAGAAGGAATGTCTAATATGGGGCCAGGAGGTGGCTCAGTAGAATAAGCGCTTCCCTGGCAAGTGCAAGGGCCTCAATTCAATCCCTGGTTCTGGAAAAAAAAAAAAAAAAAGAACAGCGGGCCACTGGCCAACCCACCTGTGCTTGGAAATCGTTGTAACAAGGAGACAGTTTGGAAGAAAGTACAAGTTATGGAGTCAGGCTCGGGCTTCCAGCTTGCCTCACCATCTTCTACCTAGTAACCTTGAGCAACTGATTTAGCTTCTCTCTTCTCTCATTCCCTTATCTCTAAAATGGGATGATAATACCTACGTGGTAGAGTTGTGAGGATTATTTCAGTGCCTCGTCAACACAGGACTGGAAACTATGTTTTCGCTTTTGTCATGGGCAATAGTTCTCAAATTTGAGATGTATGAGAATCGCATGGAAGGTACAGATGGCTGAGCACCACCAGGCAGAATTTCTGATTTGAGAAGTCCACAGTGAGGCCTGACAATAGGCATTTCCTTTTTGCTTGTTTGTGATTTCAGGATTAAACCCAGGGGCTTTGCCTGGCAAGCTCACGGGCCCAAGTTCAATTCCTAGTTCCATAAAAAAAATAAAGAAATAAAAAATAATACACCCGGGGGCTTCACACTGAGCTACATACCCAGAAGTTCTTATATTTTATTTGAAGACAGGGCCTCACTAAAGTCACTAAGTTGCTTGTGTAGAGCTCAAACTTATGACATCCCTGCCTCAGCCTCCCAGAGTGCTAGGATTGCAGGCAAGTGCCACCTGGCTCTGACGATAGGCATTTCGCTCAAGTCTCTGGGTGACTGCTCGTGCTTGTGGACCTGGGCCACACTTTAAGAATTACCAGTCCATGCCACACATGATGGCTGGTGAATCCTATAATCCCAGCACTGAGGTGGCTGAGACTGTGAGTTTGGGGCCAGCCTGGGCTACACAGTCAGTTTAAGGTCAGCCCAAACTGCATAGGAAGATGCTGTATCAAAAACAAAACAGAGGAGCCAGGAGAGATAGCTCAGTAGAATAAGCGCTTGCCTGATAAGCGCAAGGGCCTGAGTTCAATCCCTGGTTCCACTAAAAACAAAAAAAACCAACAGGGCCAGGGAGATAGCTCAGTAGAATAAGCACTTGCCTGGCAAGAACAAGGTCCTGAGTTCAATCCCCAGTACTGCAAACAAACAAACACGTCTAGACTTCCCTCGAATTGCCTTGTGGCTCTTAGCCGTTCTTTCACTCTTGCTTACCACACGCGTCCCAGAGTATGAGGTGCAGAAGTGAAGCCCATAGTGCTGTTCTGTCTCACAAGTCAGTAAGTCAGAGAATGGGGGCTTTGTTCCTTATTTGTCTTTGAGGTGCTTTGATCCTCCTCTGCCTGAAACAGATCATAAGGAGTCCCCTCCTATGGATAAGATACGATGGCTTGCCAACCTTTCTCTAAGGGGACAAGAGAGTTCCCTGGGTCACTCAGGGCTTCCTTCTCTCACTCCAGTTCCAGGACCTACCGTGTGGTTGTCGGAGAACACAACCTGAAGCAGACCGATGGCTCCGAGCAGTACGTGAATGTGCAGAAGATTGTGGTACACTCCAAGTGGAACAGAAATAACGTGGCTGCTGGGTGAGCCTAGGCTCGGGCTGTCCTGGGCAGGGAGGAGAAGAGTCTTGGTGTCCATCACATCTTCTGCCAGAGGGTTGCAGGGTCTGAAACTTGGTCTGTGGTTCATAACTGGACCTTTGCATGAGGAGCCAGTTGAGCCCTAGAGAGAACATTGTGTCTCACTGAGAAGCAATGTGTAGGCTCATTCATCCAGTGGACTTGGAGAACTGGGATTGGGGAGGGCTTCAGAATTGGAGAAGATCTAGGGCTGGGAGATGGCTCAGTGGAATAAGTGCTTCCCTGGCAAGCACAAGGGTCTGAGTTCGATCCCTGCTTCGGGGGGTAGGAGGGGAAGGATTTTAGAAGCTCTTCAGGATTTGCTTGATGGAAGAGAGTTTGCATTATTTGGTTGCCTGAAGTCTCCTCTGTATAGATCTTAATGTTGCTTTTTCACTTTTGATGTTAAGTGTAATTCATTGTATAGAACAGACTCAGCAGTAGAAGAAAATTTCCTTCGTTCTTTGTGCTAGAGATTGAACCAAGGACCTAGTAGACACTAGGCAAGGGCTCTCCCACTGAGCTACACCTCCAGCTCAGAAAGAAATTTCCTAAAGTGAGTCTTATACAGGAGAACTGCAAGAGTGAGTTACAGACTTCTGGAAAGGAAATCATTAAGCGATGGCTAGGGCTGAGGTGGGGTTTTAGCTCCGTAGCAGAGTGCTTGCCTAGTATGTGAGAAACCCTGGATTTGACACCCCCAACCCCAGCACTGCCAAAGAAAAGAAAAAAGACAGGGGTTTGTGCTAAACATCATGGGGATAGAGTTCAAATGACTCAGGGACTTCTGCAGAACTTTCAAAGCCACACAATATTTCATGTCTTTCTTCTTTGAGAACATTGCCACCAACACGCCAGCACCTGCTCTTCGCTGACTGCTTGCCCCTTCCCTGGTTTGCGGACCTCGGCTCTAGCCTGCAATGCTGCCCTTTCACCAGCAGGTGCTGCTGTTAAACACACAATCTCTGCAGCTCACCGGCTCAGCAAGCTATCCGCCTCATTCAAATTTCCTTTTCAACCCCCTGGGGACACAAAGGCTCAGTGACCTTAGTGCAGGTGCTGACCTGAGGTAAGGGTTGAGTCCAGAGTGAGTTCTCTCTTCCTGCAGCTACGACATCGCCCTGCTGCGCCTGGCCAAGTCAGTTACCCTCAACAGCTCTGTGAAGCTCGGTGTTCTGCCTCAGGAGGGAGTCATCCTGGCTAACGACACTCCCTGCTACATAACAGGCTGGGGCCTGACCAAGAGTAAGTCACCTATGTGGACACCCCTGGGCTCTTGATTGGTAGCTGAGCTACTAGGGCATGTTTTTCTGTGGCAGTAAGTACTTAACACAAGAGACCATTAATCTAAGGTAAAATAGCTGATGGGTGAAGCCAAGCTAAATGGAATAGCTGAGTCAGAGAATCAGACTCTTGGAACTAAAAATGTTCTTAGCAAGGAGTGGTTATTATGGGGGACAGGCATCCTGGGGAATGAACCTGAGGTCTTTGTGCTGAGTGATATTGCCAGGACTTATTCTTATTATTATTATTTTAATTGTGAGACGGGATTTTACCAAGTTGCCCAGGCTGGGCTTCAATCTGTGATATTCTTTCCTCAACCTCCCATAATGCTGGAATTACAGACATGTGTTACCACATCTAGACCAAAGAGTCTTTTGTATCAGTTCTCATTTTGTACATGAGGAAAATGAGAACCAAAGAAATTGAAGGTCAAGATCATGTGACTAATTAATGCTTAATTAGGGCCAGAACCTAGATGTTCTGCCTCTCACTTTGGTGCATAGCAAGACCTTGTCTTGAAAGAAACAGAAGAAGAAAAAGAAAAGAAAAGAAAAAAGAAAAGAAAAGAAAAGAAAAGAAAAGAAAGGTGGGAGGGCTGTGGGACAGAGAGGAAGGACAGAAATATTCAGCTCAGCACAGAAGACTGGTAGCTGCCAGGCAGCAGCTGGGTTTCTGGAGGGCAGGCCCAGCCTTGCTGTGCGCAGCTGGTCTGCTGGAAAAACCTGGAGCTGAGAGACACCCTCCTAATTTTTGGCTCTGCTCTCAGTTCATTTAATGTCATTGTGGTTCAATTTCTTGACCTATGACATGAAAGGGTTACTGTAATTTAAAAAAGATATATATGCAAAGGCTTTGAAAAGTCAAAAGAGCTAAGGCAAGAAAGCTGAACCAAGTTCTTATAAAATGGAAACAGGTAGGCCCATCCTAGTTCTGCTTGTGAGGCCCAGAGTGTAAGGAGCAGAACACAGAGGAGTTTTAAGCCAGGAAGATCTTTCTCATTACTTACCTAAGTTATCCACAAGTGAAAAGGGCAGGGTGGGACGGTTGGCTGAGAACACTAAGAAGCCTGTAGTTGCCATATAAAGAGAGAGAAGAGGACCTGAGACATACCACAGAGGGAAGGAGTTTGCCCTGAGCTTGGGAAGGTTTGGCCGGTGTGAAAGGATTTTTCCCTGGACAGAATCAGGGCTGACTTCCACTGTGTGTCCTGTTCAGCCAATGGTCAGGTGTCCAACACCCTGCAGCAGGCTTACCTGCCCAGCGTGAGCTACGCCATCTGCTCCAGTTCTTCCTACTGGGGCTCCACTGTGAAGAACACTATGGTGTGTGCCGGCGGAGACGGAGTTCGCTCTGGATGCCAGGTGAACACATGTGGAAGGGTCGGAAATCCCGTCCCATCCCTTTGCTCTGTGCCTTTGACCCTCCCTCCACCCTTTGCTCTCTCCCTTTTCATACCTACTCTTGTACCTATGTACTGACTCAGCTTTCTATTTTTGCAGCTGAGAATGATTCTGTGTTAGTAACTCTGTATTCATGGAATCTCCAAGTTGAAGAGAGCCTCAAAATTTGCCTTGCTCAATGCCCCCACCTCAGAAGCTTGTGGGTGGCCCAATATTTGTGTGCTGGCTCATGTATGTGTTCTTTAGATGTTCGTGACCCAGATTTGGGGCTGGGTCTCAAAGGGTGGCTGTAATTGTGTGTAAGGTAGATCCCAAGCCCATCTTTTTCTTGTACGTCATCCATTACCACTTTTTACCCCATTATTTATAGGATTGGATACAGGTGAATAGTATGGAAAAATACACAAAGCAACTTTATATTGGTTTTTATATAATAGAGACAATTCTTTACTTATTTTTTTGACAATTATTTACTTAGACAAGATCAAGTAGCAATAAACCATATTAAAGATTTTCATCCAGGCATGGTAGTATACACCTGTAATCCCAGCACTTGGGAGGCTGAGGCAGAGGTAACACTGGGAGTTTGAGGCCAACCTGGGCTACAAATGAGTTCAAGGCCAGCCTAAACTGCATGATGAGACCCTGTCTCAAAAAGGAAAGAAAGAGTTTCTAATGAAGTTCAACAAATGTTCAATGTGTATCTACTATATATCAGGAACTGTGTTAAGGACACAAAGAGGAATCAATGTCAGTGTGCGCCTCTGCTCTTCCACTTGACATTGTTTGGTTTCTCTTGCGTCACTAATATGGTACCTGGCGTATAGGGGAGGGGCTGAGGAGCAGACACGCTCTATGTCGTAATGCAGTGTGGCTAAGTATTACAGTAAAGACATGTATAGACTGGTGTGGAAGCTCAGGGACAGGTACCACTTCTATTTGCTAAAGACAGGAAAGACTTGTCTTTCCTAGGAAAGTAAAACCTACAGCAAGTTCTGAGGGTTCAATAGAAGTAAACCAGGTAAAAAAGGGAAAAGACATTCAAAGAAAGGAAAAAGCATGAGTAAAAACATCAGGTCAAGAAACAATATTCCTGGGGCCAGGGAGATGGCTCAGTAGAATAAGCACTTGCCTGGCAAGCGCAAGGGCCAGAGTTCAATCTCTGGTTCTGCCATAAAAAGAAAAAAGAGAAAAAGAAACAACATTCCCACTGCTAGAATGGAGCAGAGGCTGGAGGTCCATGGGCTAAATACAGCTGCTGCCTATTATTGTATAGCGCACATGTTAAAAATAGTTATTACATTTTCAAATGGCTAGGGGAAAAAATCAAAAGAATATTTAAGGACACATGAAAAATACAAGTTCGCAGCATTTATAAGTGACATCAATCAGGTCATAACCACAGTTGTTCATTTACTTACTCTTTTTTTTGAGACAGGATCTTGCTGTGTAGTTCAGACTGACTTTGAACTTACTATATAGCCCACACTAGCCTCAAACTTCACAGCAATCCTCCTGCCTCAGCCTCCTGAATACTGAGACCAGTGTGTGCCCCCATGCCAGGCCCCTTATTTATTTTTTTTGGTTTTTTTTTTTAATTTTTTATTTTATTTTGGTGGAACCAGGGATTGAACTCAGGCCCTTGAACTTGCCAGTGAAGCGTTTATTCCACTGAGCCATCTCCCTGGCCACCCTTATCTATTTTTTATGGCTGTTTTTGTACTATAATACAGAAGTTCCTAAAGAGACAGTATGGTCTGCAAAGCCTAATCTAGTTACTATTTAGCCTTTCCATAGAAAGTTTGCTAACCTCTAGGTTAGAAGATAAGCTATTACTTTACTAAGCGTTGTCAGGAAACTGGAGAGGCTCCTGTGACTTAACAGTTCAAATTCTATGCTTAAGAATCTGTCCTTGGTGCTGGAGAGATGGCTCAGTGGAATAAGCCCTTCCCTGGCAAGCGCAAGGGTCTGAGTTCAATCCCTGGTTCCACAAAAAAAAAAAAAAAAAAAGAAGAAGAAGAAGAATCTGTCCTTAAGGACTGGCCAGATAGCTCAGTGTACTAAAGCATGTGCTTAGGTAGTTAGGCAGAGGGTAGGGACCTGGGTTTGATCCCCATAGTGCAGTGCTGGCCCTGCTCCTGGGGCACACTGAGATGGCAACTAAGACTGGGCGTGGTGGCACACACCTGTAATCCCAGCTCTTGGGAGGCTGAAAACAGGAGGATCACTATGAGTGGGATGTATGGAGTGAGACCCTGTAGATCCTGTACTAAAATACATTTTAAAAAATCTGTCCTTTATCTCCTAAACACTGGAAAATCATAGAAGACTTGTAAACAACACAGCACCATGAGATGTGTCTTCTAGAAGTGTTCCCCGGTGATGACATAGGAGTGGTTTTTTAGAAGGGAAAGAAAGGCAGGGCGACAAGCTAAGGAGCTATTGCAATGATCTAGGCAGGAAATTTGAGGGACTGAATTTGGGCAATGGTGACAGGAATGGAGAGGAGGGAGGAAATGGAAAAGAGAGAGGAAATGAGGAGGATCTGGGATGATTTCCTGGTATTGGGCTTAAGTGATCTGAGGGTATGGAATTAGTGCCTCAAACAAGAAAAGATGGAAAAGATTTGTACATCCAGGTACAACCAGTACTTCCCTCTGCCAAAAAAAAAAGGTTGTGGAATAAGAGAACACTAGATTAGGGAAGAACTAGAAAGGAAAGCATAGACACTTGAAGGTCTTAGAGGTATTCTGAAGAAAAAGAACCAACCAGCGAGTAAGAAAGGGCCAGGAGTGAGAAGTAAAAAGCAATAAAGATTCACAGGTGTAGTATGCAATGCAGCCAAGAACCACAGTGGGAAAGAAGATGGCTACTTTGTACCTGTTGGACACTGTTGTTCATGGAAAGAGTCATTTTAGTGGGGTGGTGAAGACAGAAACTAGAATGAACAATGAAGGATAAACATGCAGTAAGATATATAGCAGGGGAAAGAGAAATACAGCAGGAAATGTAGATTACTCTCCCAAAAATCTTGGATGAAAAAGAGGAACAGAAAAGATCTGGTAGCTTTAAGAATAGCTAATCATGGAGGAGGTGAATGTTTAAAAAGGGAAGAAAACTGAGTGCATTAACAGGCAGAGAGGAGAGTATCTGGTACAACAGAAGAAAAGGAAGAGATGGAACCGGCAGCACTGACTTTGGCCAGGAAGGGGGATCCCCGACAGGCTTCTGGACATGAGTCTTCCGGGTGGGTGGCTGGAAGTTGGCAGATGTTTTGAATTGTTGCTTCTGGTCATTCATGAATTAGGAAGGTCCAGTTTGGCTGCAGAAAATGAAGGTGGAAAGGTTGTATAAGTTTGGGATTGTTAAGGAGAATGGGAGGATTGTCTGGCACGGTATTGAGTTTGGAGACGAGGCAATGACCGCGTGAGTGTGTGCTTCATGCCATCTTACTCAGATGCCAGCTGTAAGGAATGGATTAATCCAAGGCTGGGTTTTCCTGCAAGATGACAGCAATAGGACATGACTGCATGTCAACCGCAAAGTTCAAGCTATGCAGAGGGGAAGAGAAGTCGTTAGCAGGAGGCTGACAGGCTGGTTGAAGTAGTGGAATGAAAGAATTAAAAGGATTTTGTGAATCCAAAGAACTATAAAAATAAGACAACCAACACATCCCAGGTTTCCTGGGACTCTCCTTTGTTAAAACTTAAAAATCCAGGGGTGGGGGAGACTTGCTCGCCACGCAACAACTTCTAGGCCTTCATCAGCCAGCCAGCCAGCCAGCCCCACATAGAAGGGGCAGCCTTCTGAGTTAATTCCCATCCTTCTACTCCATCACAACCTTCAGTTTTTTTTTTTCTTTCTTTCTTTCTTTTTTTTAACTGAACAGCAATAATGACTTTTTTTTTTTTTT
>NW_004524669.1:3611856-3612446 GCF_000260255.1 Octodon degus | reverse complement strand
AAGTCCCTTTTGACTGGAGTTTCCCAAATAGTGGGTCTTCTGGGATTTCAGATTTCTGAGTCCCTTTCTCCTCAAAGTAGATGCACTGCAACACGCCCAGTTCGATCTATTCCCACGACATTCTTGTCTAGTTCTTCCTTCTGCTGTAAAATCCTTAGTCATGCCTTCCGGGTCTCCAGAGCATCAGTCAATCTCTTTTCAGGTCAATTAGCATATGACAGTAATACTCATGACTCAATTCTCTTCCTTTCCTCTAGCTCTGAAAAACTCTCAGGCCCCTTTTAGGATATAGATGGGAGACAGGTAGATTGTTTTGAGTACAATAATTTATTTATTTTTTTATTTTTTTTTTATTTTTTCAGAACTGGGGATTGAACTCAGACGCTTGCACTTGCTAGGGAAGTGCTTATTCCACTGAGCCATCTCCCCGGCCCTTGCATACAATAATTTAAAGAAAACACATTTTCCCAACAGCAGTTGGGATAAAGTATAGCTAGATCCCCTTTAAAACAGTTATCTCCAGTTTGAACTTTTGGTCTTTTTTCCCTAGTTGTTGTTCTTGTTTTTTTTTTTTTTTTTTTTTTTTTTTT
>NW_004524669.1:3608993-3611436 GCF_000260255.1 Octodon degus | reverse complement strand
CCCCCCCCATGTTGTTCTTGTTTGTTTGTTTATTCTTTTGTTTTTTGAAATAGTGTCTCATTCTGTAATGTAGCCTGGCCATGAACTATGTAGCCCAGGCGGGCTTTGAACTGGCAATGACCCGCCTGCCTCAGCCTCCCAAGTGCTGGGATTACAGCCATGTGCAACCACACCTGGCCTATTTCTTCTTGTTTAAACTTAATTCTTATGGAAGCTATACCTACTAAATGGGCAAATACTGTAAGACCATGAGACTCAGTAGTAGAAAAGAATAGTCATTATGCCAACTCTTCTCATCCAGTTCTCCTTCCCCAGAGGGGATAGTTTTCAACTTTTTTTGGCTGATCTTTTGAGGTCAACTGGTAGACTATATACATATACATATACATATACATATGCATATATATTTATTTTTTTAATTTTTAATTTTAATTTTTTTTTGCTACTTAATTTTTCAGTTCCAGTATTATGGGAAGTGTAGATCTGTCTTCCATATGTACACACCTTCTCCCACCCCTACCCTCACCCACCCAGCATGAACTTTTCCCTTCATCCAGTGTTCATTCAGGACTATGAAAAATGCTATTCATGTAATACTTTAGGATTACTTTTCCTTTCTTACATGATTTATTTTATTGTCCCTGGAGTTCATAGTTGCCTTTTTTCACTTGCTTAATACATAATTAATTTGTCCCTAATTCGGCCTCACATTCTCGACTAATCGACAGGTCACCTGCCTCCTATCTCTTGACCCTAGTGCTGTGACCTCCCATGGTCTGCCCAGGGATGTGGGTCTACTCCTGTTCATTGTAACATTTAGTGAGGGTTTTTTTTTTGTTGTTGTTTTGGGGGAATTCTAGACCTTTGATTCTGAAATGTTCTTTGTTTATTTCCTTGCTTCCATTTTAAATTTTCTCTTTCTAGATTTTTTTTTTTGTTTGTTTGTTTTTTGTTTTTTGTTTTTTGTTTCTGGGCACCAATGATAAAACCCAGGGCCTTTTTTTTTTCCAGAACTGGGGATTGAACTCAGACCCTTGCGCTTGCCAGGGAAGTGCTTATTCTACTGAGCCATCTCCCAGGCCCCAAAACCCAGGCCTTTCTGCGTGCTGGCCAAATGCTCTATCACTGAGTAACACTCCTAACTCTCTTTCTAGAATTTGTTTTATTCATGTGGTTACCTTCTGGTCTTGTCCTCTATATTTTGTTTCTTTGTTTGACTTTATGTTACAAACTTTGTTTAAAGAAGTTTGGACAAATTCTTCCAAACTTTCATTTCTATTATCAAATTTATAATTTCTTAGAGGATCCCTCCCTCCGGTTGTCCTGTTTAATGACACATTGTTCCTGTATCTTGGATGCAATATAAATTATAGTTCTATGGTTTATTTTCTTTCCCCTACTTAGGCTTGCTTGCCTTCATTTTTTTATTTTTGTAGTTTTGTTTTGGTTTATATTTAGTTTTTGTAGTACTTGGAATTGAACCTAAGACCTTGGGCATAGAAACACAACAGTCAGGGCTGGGGCTCTAACTCAGTGGCAGAAGAATGTTCAAGGCTCTGGGTTCAATCTAGCACCACAAGAACAAACAACAACAGAAAGCTTCTATGTTAGCACTGTGGAGAAGAAAGCTATCAACAACGTCTAGTTCCAGGGCGGGGGAGATGGCTCAGTGGAATAAGCGCTTCCCTGGTAAGCACAAGGGCGAACTCCCTGGTTCCACCAAAAAAAAAAAAAAAAAAAAAAAAGGTCTTCCTGGCTCAAGAAGCTCATGGATATGTATGAGAAACAAATCATGAAACCAAAATACAAGGCAGAATATGACACAAGTGCTGCAAAGGAGGAAGAAATGCTGTGGCTACTGTAGGAAGCAAGAAGAGATTCATTCTGACTGCTGGACATGAAGGAAGTAGAAATTTGAATAGGAGCTTGAAAACTGTACAAAATTTCACAAGTAGGGGTGGCTGCAGTTTTAAGACTCTGTGTCTCTTCCCTGCAGGGTGATTCTGGGGGCCCCCTCAACTGCTTGGTGAATGGTCAGTATGCTGTCCATGGAGTGACCAGCTTTGTGTCCAGCCTGGGTTGCAATGTTGCCAAGAAGCCCACAGTCTTCACTCGTGTCTCTGCTTATATTTCTTGGATAAATAATGTAAGTCCTCTCAAATGATGGGTTAAAACAGTCACATGGAGGCTCAAGTACTGCATGGGTTAGGAACAAAAGATGCACTGGGGAGGTCATCATCCTTACTGCGTTCACACCTCCATCTCTTCCCTTTGCCATTTCATAGTGCATCTTAAGTTCTCCTTCATGTAACTACTGAGCAGACTTCAGCATACTGGCTTGGTTTTTTTTTTTTTGTTTTGTTTTGTTTTGTTTTTTGCGGAACTGGTGATTGAACTCAGGCCCTTGTGCTTGCCAGGCAAGTGCTTATTCTTTTTTTTTTTT
>NW_004524669.1:3605155-3607847 GCF_000260255.1 Octodon degus | reverse complement strand
CTGGCATGTGGTGCTGGGGATTGAACCGCGGTCTCTTGTGCAATGCTAAGCTTGTTCTAAGTAGGTGCTTTAGACCACTGAGCCATCTCACCAGCCCCAGATTTCATTTTGAGCCCTGAGAAAATAAGAAAAGAGGTAGGTAGAATTGACTGTGGACATAATTATCTTTTCTTTCAGGTCATTGCCTCCAACTGAACATTTTCCTGGGTCCAGTGGCCTTTCCAAGATGGCTTTTAGATCTGCATGCAATAGGACTTGAGTCAACAAGAAAAAAAATAGAGCTGAGTTTAGAGCTCAGTGGTAGAGTGCTACTGTAGGATGCTCAAGGCCCTGGGTTACATCCTCAGAGTGTGTGTGGCGGGGGGAGAAGGGGGGAGGAGAGACGGAAGCAGGAGATCACAAGTTTGAGGCCACCCTGGGCTACCCAATGAGTTTAAGGCCACTTTGAAATACATGGTAAAACCCTGTCTCAAAAAAGTGCAAATAAAATACAATGTTCATTATCACTGTGTCTTTCTGCTTGTAATTAAGCCCTCTGGAGGAAATGCAGTTACAGGACCCAAGTTAGATTTCACCACACTTGTGGGCTGGTTCTTCCCTTTGTTACTATCTTTACCAATCCACAAACTAAGCCCAGCGAGAGTGGTTTTACATTATCCATTGTAGATTATTTTAGGATGCACTCATCCCTTAATCTGACTCCTCTCCTAGGCAAAGGCATAAAGTGCTTTTTAAAATTCCTGAGCGACTAAATGTACCATAACTCTGTAAGATACACTGTGGGCTCATCTTTTGTTCTCCCTGTCAATGCCTGAAACAAGTGCTCCCCCCAACTTCTGGCTGACAAGAGCTCACTAAGGTACACTAGAGGCGGAATTATAGGGATAGAATGGACAGTCACATGCCAGCAGGCTAAGGAACGGACAAATTAGGGGATTGCAGAAAATAGCAAAAAGGGAAAAGAGGATACCAAACAAAGGAGAGAGTTGAGGGAGAGAGACGGCGTAAAGGAAGAGGCAACAGTATGGGCCGCAAGCTATGTGTGAATCAGCATTTCAAGGCTGAGACTGAAATAGAGGACCGGATCCTGGATTCTATAAACCACAAAGAACTGAGAAGCTGATAATTCTGCTCTCTGCTGGCCAGAGTTCAATATGTTAAAAGTGGCCTGGGAGAAAGCAAAACGGGAATTGAAAGGAGAAGTCTAAGCAGATGAGAAGCAGTTTTTCTAGCAGTTACTAAGATGAGATATAAAAGACTAAAGTAGTAAACATTCTAGCCAGAGAAACTGGCTGAGACAGGATCTGGAATTGGCCCCACTATGTTGGCAGAGGCTCTGAACATGGTATGTAAGAGACCTGGCTAGAGCCAGGACTCTCGTGTCCTTTCCCAGTCCTGAGAAGTGGAGTAACTGTAAGCCAATCACCAGCCTTCTCTGAGACTTCATTTTCCTATCTAGTTAGTAGTTTGTTTTGTTTTGTCTTTTGAAACAGGGTCTCACTATGTAATTCAGTCTGGCCTTGAGCTCACATGTATCCCAGGCTGACTTTAGATTCTCCAACGATCCTCCTGCCTCCGCCTCCTAAGCGCTGAGATTACAGATGTGCCCCACCACACCCACCCTAATTTCTAAGGGATGTTCCTTCTGTAATACTAGGTGTTTTGGTGACTATCACTTTATTTTTGAAATCAGATTTTATTGGTACATTTTGGATATACATGATAATCACATTCATCATAGCGCATTTGTACCTGTACATGATATGGCTTGGTTTTTTCCCCCACTTCCCTTCCCTCCCTTCAACCCCTCCTCCCTTCCCCATTTACGAAAGCTCTTTCCATTTTTTTTTTTTTTTACTTCTCCCTTCTTTCCTTTCCTCCTTCATTTCTCCCCATTTGAACATTTTCTTCCCATTTCACAATGCCTATTACACATTTTGATCCTTAGATACACTTTTGGTTTCTCACACCAGAGACACAACGCAGTATTTACACATGTGTGTCTGATTTATTTCACTTAAGAGTATGCATCCACATTCAAGGTGCACCCACTTTCCTAGAAATGTCTCGAGTGAATGGCCATCAATGTCAATTCCCAAGATATTGCCACTAAAGAGGGTTTCTTAGGAGGCAGTGGCTGTAGTGTACTGCTTGAAGTGCTATGGAGTCCCGTGAGTGACCCAGGTAGAAGCCTCGTTATGACATTCCTGTTGTCAGCATCATCTTCTCTGGGTATTCCAGAGCACCACTGCCCTCTAGGTTTATCCTAACAAGAAGTCCTCCTCCATTGTCTCACTCAGCCTTGCCAGCCTATCACCAAAGCTAACATACAGAACAAATGCTAATCACCTACTGACTAAAAATTTTGCATCACATTGCAGTATAAGGGGATTATCACCATTATATCTCCACCTCCCAATTGTAAGCATCTTGAGGTCAGGGATTGATTTTATTCATCCTTGGCTTCCCCATACTCTGCTGACCTCAAGTGCAGTCCGTCTAGTTGGGGGAAAGAAATGGAAAATAAACTGGGCACGATGGCTCACACCTGTAATCCCAGCACTCAGGAAGCTGAGGCAGGAGGATCATTATGGGTTCCACACCAGCCTTGGCTAAAGTGAGCCCAAGGCCAGCCTGAGCTGCATAGTGAGATCCTGTCTCAAAAAGATGAAAGAAAGGAAAGGAGGGGGGG
>NW_004524669.1:3595794-3604005 GCF_000260255.1 Octodon degus | reverse complement strand
TTTTTTTTTTTTTTTTCCAGTGGGCTCATCGCCTTTCCTGAGGACTCCTGTTTTCCCCCAACTAGGTCCCTCCTTCCTTCCAAAGCCAGACCTGGGGGCCTGCCTGTACTCTGCCTCTCTGGTAGTGATTAAACAGCAAGCTGAGGGACCTAGCCTGAATGGACACCCCTAGAACGGAAAGCAGCTTTCAGATGCAATAAATATTACTTGGTGGAATTCAGTTGTGTTTTCTGTCTCCTGTCAGTTCTTTCTCTGAGCTATTTCACCTTCTCGAAGGATGAGCCTGGACTTACACTTAGATACCAAGTTCAGTGCAGCCTACTGTTCTCCCGCGGGGCCCAATTTATTTTTATTTTTTTGAGACAGGATCTGGCTATGCAGCTCAGGCTGGCCTCGAGCTCACTTTGTAGCCCAGGTTGGCCTCGAACTCGCTGCGATCCTCCTGCCTCGCCGGGATTACAGGCGAACACCCCCGCGCCGGGCGGGGTGCGATCTCAGCTTGGCCTAGAGCGGCGCCCACTGCGGGCAGTCCTGCCCCACCCTGGCCCGGCCCACGCCTGGGAACAGCAGCACCCCTGGGCATCCCCTGGGGCCCCGCGGCTGCTTGGGACCGTGGTGGGCACCCTCACACGGCAGCCGCAAGGGCCTGGGCTCGCAGCGGGCGGTCCCAGTGGACCTTCGAGGTGGCCGGGGGCACCCCCGCAGGGTCAGCCCCGGCACGCACGGGGAGCCCGAGCCCGCCCCTGCCCGAGCCGGGCCGCGGAGCATGCTGGGAGTCGCACTTCCTCCTCGGGGGGCCTGCAGAAACCACAGGGCGCACAGCTGGTCAGCCGTCCCGGAGCCGGAGGGATGGCAGAGGGCAAGGCGGGCGGTGCGGCAGGCCTTTTCGCCAAGCAGGTGCAGAAGAAGTTCAGCAGGGCCCAGGAGAAGGTAGGCAGCTGGGGTCCCGGGAGGCCGAGGCTGGAGGTGAGGGTCTCCGGCTGCCCCGCAAGGGAGGAGTGGGCCGCTTCCCAGGCTGCAGAGAGGAGGGAGCCCACCGCTGCCTGGGACGGGGAGGTGGACGCGGGAGAGGGGAAGGACAGGACTAACTTTGGTGCCCAACGGTAGCAGGGTTTGGCCTCCCAGGACAGGGAGGGTGGTGTTTTATAGATGTGGAAATTATAGAGGGTTGCTGGGTGTGGTCGTGCGCGCCTGGATACCAGCTCTCGGGAGGCTGAGGCAGGAGGATCCCCGTGAATTTGAGGCCAGCCTGGGGCTACATAGTGAGACCCTACCTCAAAATAAAGAACTAAGTAAAAGAGGTTAATTTCCCCAGAGCAAAGGCGGTGATAACCAACAGTGGTGCCGCAGAGTGCCACTGTTTAGCTTGGGTTGGGAATCTGAGGACTAAATTCTTCACAATTCTTTTGTACCTGCTGCCACCTGACCTCTAGGTGCTGTTTAAACTGCTGTGAGCAGCAGTATGTCTGCTTCCTGTACCCTCCCTTTGGTATTAGAAAGAACCCCACCCAAGAGGATGAATGAGCATCTTTTCAGTTATATCTATCCTCCAGGTGATAGGGCTACTTGAGCACTAGCATTTAGGTGGGCGGCTGCCCCCTCTCTAACTTACCAGTCTTTCTAGATTATGTGTACATTGTTTGCATATTTTTTCTTTGCATATTTTAATGGCATTTTTCATTTATACCTGTGTATTTTCTGTGGTTCTAACTTTTACCTACCAGCACCCCAGTAGACGTGGTAGTATGGAAAGACAGATAAGCCAGGAAAAAGGAAGGTGCAGAGACTTCAGACACCGCACTGTAATGGTTTTTAAGGGTTCAGGATCTTAGAAGGGTTTGAGTGGCACATGCGTGACAAGGTGAAGTACTGCCTTGGGCCCAGAGAACAATGGAAGGCTACCTGCTCGCTCGCCCAAGGGGTATCAGCCAGGAGCTAATGAAACACAGGTGTGGTTTCTGACTTCTAAAAGGCCTCAGTGGTAGGAAGAGGGTTATACACTTTTTTCTCCTTTTATTTTGAATAGTTTTATATCTTTTTAGGTCATAGGAGAGAGGAAAAGGGAAAGGCTTTGTGTGGCCAGTCTTTGTTACTTACTCTACACCTTGATCATTTTTTTTTTTTAAGACTCTCTGAAGACTGTCAGATTACAAATCTGAAGACCTGAGAGAGTGGCTGTGGGAAGGGCTAGCCGGAAACAGTATGGAGAGCCGGAAGGTCCCTCAGAGAAAGCTGCACTGGGGCTGGAAAAACAAAACACTCCAAGAGACGAGTCAAGGGCTGGTGGGATAGCTCAAGGATAGCTCAGGAGCTTGCCAGCATGCAGGAGGCCCCGGGTTCCATCCTCATCACCACAAAAGATTAAGAAAATAGGGCGGGTGTAGTGGTGCATGCCTGTAATTCCAGCACTCTGGGAGACTGAGGCAGGAGGATCAAAAGTTTGAGCCCAACTTGGACAACGAGAGACTGACTGAGACCCTGTCTCAAAATACAGATAGACTGGGGATGCCGCTCAGTGTGAGGGCCTGGGTTTCAGACCCCAGTGCCCCAAACGCTAATAAAGACAGAGCTGGGGTGTAGTTCAGTGATAGAGCACTTGCCTAGTATACATGAGGCCTTAGATTCGGTCCCCAGCACGCCATAAATTAATTAAATAAAAGAATAGCAATTGATTTTTGCCTCACTTGCCCTCTGTCTTCAGCAGTGGTGGTGAAACTATGGCATTCATGCCACTGTGAGCTGTTTATATCATTGAAAGCTCTGGGGTCAGGGAGATAGCTCAGCAGTACAAGTACCTGCCTGGCAAATGCAAGGCCCTGAGTTCGATTTCTGATATAAAAGAAATCTCTAAAAGGTTTGCCATCACTGACCCTTATTTTGGGCACAGTGTTAATACAGACTCAGTGTATTAATTGAGCTTGGACTCCTTTCTAAGCTTTGACTCCAAAACCTGAGGTAAATAATGTCCTGCTTTTTTTTTTTTTTTTTTTTTTTTCCAGGGATTGAACTCAGGAACTTGTACTTGCCAAGCAGGTGCTTATGCCACTGAGCTATCTCCCCAGCCCAGTGTCCTGCTTTGGACCTCAGATCTTGTGTCTGTAAATGGAGGTTGATACTTTTTTTTTTTTATGCTAGGAATTGAACTCAGGACCTCATGCTTGCCAGGCAGGTGCTGTGCTGCTGAACTGTATTCCCAGCCCCAGAGGTTGATATTGTTTATGAAACCCAATTTGGTAATGCCAGGTTGAAAAGGGGAGGGGACTCCTTAAACCTCAAAGTCAAATATTTCCTAAGAAGAAAACTAGTTACACAGTTAGCACCTGTGCTTCCTGCCTCAAGCCCTCAGAAGGTAAAGAGAAGGCAAGCCTGTGTCTGCCTGTGGGACTCCATATTCAGACAAGATACTCTGAAATCAGACACAGGAATAGGCAAACACTGAATTGGAAGCAGTGCCTAGAGGTGCTGCCTGCGTGAGGGGCAATGGCAGGGGGTGGGGGCGCTTGCTCAGCTCCGTCAGCCAGAGCCAGAGTTCTTGAGTCTTGGGAAGTTGCAGAAGGCAAGGTAAAGAGGGAGGCTGTTCCAGTAAAAAGAAAAGATGCTGTAGAACACTTTGACTTTTCTGTAAGCAGTTGAATAGAGTCCTCTGAGTAACGTCCCAGATAGCCAAATGTGTCAAATACGCAGTGCCCGTGATGGACCAGGGGCAGGGATCTAACAAGTCCTGATCTCTCCCTTTTGAGCCAACATTCTAGCCATATGATCTCACTTCATACTTTAAGCAGGTTGTTACTGTCCCAATTTGTGTGTGTGTGTGTGTGTGTGTGTGTGTGTGTGTGTGTGTGTGTGAGATGCAGGAGTTAAATCCAGACCATACAAGAGCTCTGCCACTCCCTCTTCAGCCCTAGTATCCCAATTTTAGAAATGAGGAAACAAGTTTGAAAAGAGATTGGTAAATGGCAGAATTATTATTGAAACCCAGGTGTCCTGCCTTTGACTTGTAACCTCAGGCTGCTCCCTTTGAGGCCGATAAGCGGGCCTGACATCTGTGCCTCCCACTTCCTGCTGATCCTTGTCTCAGAAAGAGAGGGGCTGGTGTGGAAACAGCTTTGCTCTGAAGAGCTGGGAACGAGTATCTGGTGTCTGTTAAACACAAGGAGGAATTTGGGTGACTCCAGCACTTATCCCAGATTTTCCAAAAGAAAGAAAGAAAGAAAGAAAGAAAGAAAGAAAGAAAGAAAGAAAGAAAGCAAGCAAGCAAGCAAGCAAGCAAGCAAGCAAGCAAGCAAGCAAGCAAGCACGCACGCACGCACGCACGCGCACACACACACAAGGAGGATGAGCCATTCTTTTTGTTTTGTTTTCTCCTTCCCACCCAAACTCATCACAATACTGGCTTCGGACCAGCTTTATTGTATCTTTACAGTACAGTACAGCCTCTTGTTTCAAACTATTGCTTTCACCTTCTGTTCCTGATTTCTCTGTGGCAGACCTCTCAGATCTCCCCTGAGCAAGGGCATTGTTTACTACTTCTTTGTTGATCTTTGCCTCGGTTAATTTTTATTCAACTTATATCCCAGAGGGTTTAATTCACCAAATATTTACAGAAGATTCCTTTGTTTGGGCGGCTGGATTGAATTTAGGAGGGAATTTAGAGGTGAATAAGAGGCATCTTACCTGCCAGAAACTTACAATCTAGTAAAATAAAATAAAAAATAAGTGACCTGAGGGATAGGAACATCTGTGGGAATTCAAAGGATGGAAAGATTTAGGGAGAGCTGAGGGAGGTTTTATGGTGGAGACTGAATTCAAAGCTGGAGTTGTGCATGATTAGGAGTTTCTCAGGCCAGTGGTGAGAGTGCTGAGGGAGTCTGGGAGGAGCTAGAAGTCTGCAGATCCCCTGAGGCCGACTAGTGAGAAACAGCAAGCACAGGGCTTGGCTGGAGAAAGGGCTGAGCAAAGTGTATGGAAGACACAGTAAGGACAGTCTACTTTAGCAGTTGACAGCATTCCATAATATCATCTGATAGCCAGGCCCTATTCAGATTCCCCAAATTAGGATAATTATCTAAAATGTAGTAACTGATTATAGGGAAGGATCATGGTGAGGAACTGTAAGCTACTGAACATGTGTGCAGTGATTTTGAAAATAAAACCCAAGCTACAGAAAAATTAAAAGAGTAGGTGAATGAACACTGGAATATTGTTCACCCAGGTTCACCCAGTGCTAGCGCTTTGTTGCATTTACTTGGTAGCCTTTGCTCTCGCTCTTTCCCTAAATATCTAATCCTAGTTTGTTAACTCCCAGCCCAGGTAACAGAAGCGGAATGTGAAGGTAGGACTTTAGGAATTGATTGGCATTATGTGCATTTTCAATAGGAAGCAATCCAAAAATAGAATTGATTTATTCTTTCAGCAAACATTGGTTGAGCATTTGTAAATGCTGTTCCCCTAAAGATTTCTCCTTGGGGAAAAAAAGCACCTAGGACTGTGAGGACAACCCTTTAGAGCCAAGTGCCTAAACTGCAACCTGGAACCCACTTATTGACAGAGTGCCAGCATAGCAATTAAACCCAAATCCTGAAGTTTTACGGTTTTTCTTTTTTTCTTTTTCTTTTTCTTTTTTTTTAGCAGAACCAGGGATTGAACTCAGGTCCTTGCACTTGCCAGGCAAGCACTTATTCTACTGAGCCAACTCTCCAGGCCCCTGAAGTTTTAGTTTTAAAACAGCAGCTCATACTATCTTCTGTCTTTAAAAGGAAATGGTGCATGCTGTGAATTCACCAACACTGGCCTGGAATTTAGTATGTGTCTGACACACAGACCTGTTGTTTATAGCAACAAAGGCTTTTGGGCCCAGAATCCTGAGTTGTCTTTCCAGAGTGTTAGCGTTTCTTTTTTTGGTTTTTACAATTGAAGGTAGAAGGTTTTCTCGTCATCCACTTTTCAAGTCTTCCAGTCTTGAGCCGTTTAGGGTTTGGGGATATTGGCCTGCCCTAGCCATTCCCTACAGTGGCTCTAAACTGAGTTAGTTTTCTCTGTCTTTTCTACCGAAGAAGAACCAGGCTGTGTGCAAAGGAAGGGAGTGGTAGCAAAAAGGAAGTAAGAACTGTACTTAGCACTAAAGGAGGTGGTTTTGCAACTTTCTGGTTGAACACAGTGTTTTGTCAGGGGAGAGGGTGGAGCCAGGGAAGATGGTTCTGCACATCCTCAGAAGGATGGTAAAGAGGTGGAGTTAGAGATAGACAGACATGGCTGACCTGAAGAGGAAATACAGGCGGTGATAAGCACAGGGGTAAAACTAAACATAATGATAGCAGCTATCTATTGAGCATTCACTGTAGGGCAGCATTGAGGAAGCAATGCAATGAATAATCTCAGTTAATCTTTCCAACAATTCTGGAAGATATCTTTCTTTCTTTCTTTCTTTCTTTCTTTCTTTCTTTCTTTCTTTCTTTCTTTCTTTCTTTCTTTCTCTTTCTTTCTTTTTCTAGACCAGGGATTAAATTCAGGACCTTATGCTTGCCAGGCAGGTGCTTATGCCACTGAGCTATCTCCCCAGCCCCAGAAGATAAATATATCTTAAACGGAGAAAGAAAACTATAAACTTGGACTCAGGAGTCTTTTATTTTTTGAACTCAGGATCCTGTGCTTGCCACGCAGGCGCTTATTCTACTGAGCTATCTCCCCAGCTCATCAAGAGTCTTGTTTTATTGAGTTAGGTTCTTGCAATGTAGTTCATGATGGCCTTGAACTCTATACTCCAGGCTGGCCTCAGACCTGTGGCAATCATCCTGTCTCAGCCTCCCAAATACTCAGATTATAGGCACCTGCCACCATACCTAGTGCTCAAAAGAATCTTAAGTGACTAGCCTAACAGCACATAGCCAGTAGGTAGAAAAGCCAAGGTGCAGCCTAGGATATAGCTCAGCAGCATAAGTGCCTGCCTGGCAAGTACAAGGTCCTGAGTTTGATTCCTAAAAAAAAAAAAAAAAAAAAAAAAAAGGCTGAGATGTAGGGCCACACTGTGAGGCCCTGAGTTAAAGCCCCAGTACTGGGGAGGGAAAAGAAAAGTCCCCAAGTCTGGGGAGTGAGAAGGCTGTATGTGCAGTCTCTGACATGGAAAGCAGAAAGGAGATTACTAGACAAAAGGAAGACTATCAGGGCAAGAGGAGGAGGAAGAGCAGAGGAAAGTAATGCAGAGTGACATGATCAATCTTACTACAAGGACAGGGGAGATAACTCTCACTTTCAGAGAGGATCTCTGTAGTTAATCCCAAGGGCCTTGGAGTCACACATTAACCTTCAGGGTTTGGATCTGGGATGTGCCCCAAAGGCTCAGATGCTGAAGGCTTGGTCGCCAGCTGGTGGCGCTACTGGTAGGGGGTGGAGATTTTTGGAGGCTGGGCACAGAGAAAGTAGGTGAGTGGGAGAGTGGCCTGAAGGGCACCAGAGCTGGGGAGAGAGCTCAGCAGCTGAAGTGCCTATCTGAAAGGCACAACAGACCCTGGCTGGGAGGCGCACATTCCGTCACATTTCCTCTTCTCTCTCTCCCTCTTGTGCTTCCTCCCTCACTCCCTTCTCTTCCTCTTCTTCACCCATGGCAGCCTCCTCCTGTCCTCTCCCACCGTAAGGTCAGCATCCTTGATCTAATGCACTCGCTGCCAAATGATGTTCTGCTTCACCACAGGCCCATAAACAATGGGGCCAACTGACCATGGACGGAAACCTCTGAAACCACGAGGCAAAATTAATCTTTTTTTGTTCAAGTTGTTTCTCTCAGGTATTTTTTTTTAATTTTATTTATTTATGTATATGTGTGTGGCCAGCTCAGCCCACCAGGGGGCGGGGCTGGCTGGCATGTGGTGCTGGGGATTGAACTGTGGTCCCTGTGCTTTGCTAAGCTTGTTCTAAGTAGGTGCATTAGACCACTCAGCCATCTCACCAGCCCTCTCTCAGGTATTTTGTTGTGATGAAAGAAAACAGACACGTTAGTTCTCAACTTGCTTTTTTTTTTTTTTAATGTACCAGAAATTGAACTCACTGTGCCACTGAGCTATCTCCCTGGCAGCTCTTTATTTTTTTATTTTTATTTTTATTTTTTTTAATTTTTTTTATGTGTGTGTGTGTGTGTGTGTGTGTGTGGCCAGCTCAGCCCACCAGGGTGCGGGGCTGGCTGGCATGTGGTGCTGGGGGATTGAACCGCGGTCCCTG
>NW_004524669.1:3581391-3595694 GCF_000260255.1 Octodon degus | reverse complement strand
GGTCCCTGTGCTTTGCTAAGCTTGTTCTAAGTAGGTGCTTTAGACCACTGAGCCATCTCACCAGCCCCTACCCTTTATTTTTTGAGACAGAGGTCTCACTGAGTTGTTCAGGATGACCTTAAATTTGCAACCCTCATGCCTTAGCCTCTTGAGTAATTAGGATTATAGGCATGCACCATCATGCCTGTCTTTTAAGTTTTAATTTGTATAAATTCTCAGGGGTTTTTGTTAGCGCATATTAATTATATACAATATTACATTTACTTGTGGAATTTTCGTGCATGCCCATAACATACTTTGATCATGTCACTCTGCATTACTTTCCTCTGCTCTTCCTCCTCCTCTTGCCCTGATAGTCTTCCTTTTGTCTAGTAATCTCCTTTCTGCTTTCGTGTCCAGACCCGGCACTCTTGGATGTGATTCAGAGCCCTTCATGAGGCTTCATTTTCACTATCCAACTCCACTGCCCACCACTCCCCACAAAACATCCTAAGTAAGCCAGGGCAGACCATCGCAGGCAGCTTCTGTAAAATTACATACTCCCATGACTTTACGAATACTCTTGTCTGCCTGAAATCCTCTTTCCACTCTCACAGTATTTTTTTCTACTCTTTATATTTCAGTCTACCAAAATCCTACTTCAAGGACCAGCCCACTCTCCCCTTCTGTATCAGTCTCACTCTCCTTCCTGTTAAAATGACCAAGCATCTATTAGTTGGATACTAAGAAATTTAAATGAGTAAAACAAGAATTCGATTCTTAAGGAATCTTAATTAAGAAGACATAAATACAAGTAATAAAGCAATCATGGAAATGTAGGAGAAATGCAGAGGTTGTGAGCACTTAGGAGAGAGGGAATAACTTGCTTAATAAGTAGATAAATAATATAATGGGTCTGCAGTATGAACTGAGTTTTTCTTTAGCCAGTTGCCTGGCAGACAAGGGAATTCCAGAAAGAAAGAATAGAACCTATCACAAGTAATAATCTGTCTTCTTCAGGAAACTAAAGAAAGCTGTCATGTAGGGAGACGCGCAGGGAGAAGGAATAATGAGAACTGACCCTTAATGAAGGGTCAGATTATTGGGACGTGTACGTGCGCTGGAGTGTAAACCATCACTTAATAGATACATAGTAGGCATTTAATAAAAGTTCATTGTAATTTAGTGAGGACCCATAAAGCGGTTTTAAGCAGCACCATGGTAGACCTGTTGCAGCAGGCCAGGTAAGAAACAATGAGCACATGGAAAAGACTGTGGCAGTGAGACCAGAGAGCACAGAATGTTTCCAGAGGCAGTGTGGTGTGAGGAGTATTTGAAGGCAACTCCTAACATTCTGAATTGGGCCTGGGAAATGATGGTGCTTCCCTTCCAAGAGGGCGTTATAGTAGGAGACTCAGGTTTTTCTTTTTTTTTCTTTTTTTTTTTTTTTGGTGGAACCGGGGATTGAACTCAGGCCCTTGAGCTTGCCAGGGAAGCGCTTATCCCACTGAGCCATCTCCCCGGCCCCTGACTCAGGTTTTTCTTACCTCACAGAATCACTTGTTTATAAGTGAGTGTCCCTTGTAAGGACAGTGTTGTCCATGGCCTTCTCTTTTATATTACCACTGAGATTTGTAGGGTAGTTGGCTGTCACGTTTCCTAGTTAAGAGGAGATGGATGGTGGCATTTGTTTCTAGCTAAGTTGCAAGTGTTTTGTTTGTTTGTTTGAATTTTAGGGGAGGATCTACAGGGTATTCAAGGTCTCACTGCTAGATCAGACCCATAGTGATCTGCCTGTTCACAGCTGGGCCACCACGCCCTGTCTCTTGCAAGTGTGTTATATCGGGACTTCTCCAAGTTCCCACAGGGGCCCCAGTGAGTGGAATCACCTGTCTACCTCACTAACCTCGTCTCTCAGGAAGGATATATGGCTCTCTGGCTAGAAGAGTGTCTCTTCATTAAAAACTGGATTCAAGGTTCATGTTTTGTCTTAAAAGCCGAGCACATTTTGCATGCTTCTTACTAGTCCATGTTTTAATATAATACTGTCCTCCTTCTACCTTAAAAAAAGAAATTGTTTTTTAGCCAAGCCTGATGACCAGGCCTGCAGTCTCAGGATTTTAGAGGCTGAGGCAGGAGTATGATAAGTGTAAGCCCAACCTGGGCATCTGAACTTAGTAAGGCCCTCTCAAAAAAGGTGAGGGGGCTGGGGATTAACTCAGTGCAAAGGTCTTGGGGTCAGTCTTCAATGCCTGTACACACACACACACACACACACACACACACACTTTTAAAAATTTATTTATTTATTTGGTACAGAGTCTTACTATGCAGCTTAGACTCATAGTGATCCTCCTGCCTCAGCTTCCCCAATGCTAGGATTACAGGTGTTTGCCACCACACCTGGTTTCGGTGGCTGGCATGGTATGCGGTACCAGGCATTGAACCTGGGTCCTTGTGCTTGCCAGCCAGGCACTTAGACTGCCAAACTATCTCCCCAGCCCCCACATACACAAATTTTTATATGATCCTGGTGAAGTAGTTCAGTGGTAAAGTAGTTACCTAGCCTGCAGAAGACCATGTGTTTAATCCTTAGCACCACAATAAATAAATACATAAACACATTTTTCTGGCCTGAAGTGTAGCTCAGTAGTAGAGCATGTATTTAGCTTGTGCAAGACCCTAAGTTCAGTCACTAGCCACATCAAAAAACCCCACTTTTCATTCATTTATACATTGTTTTTTTGTTTTGTTATGTCTTTTTGAGACAGGGTCTCCCTATGCAGTTCAAGCTGGCCTTGAGCTCACTTTGTAGCCTAAGTGGGTCTCAAACTTGCAACTATCCTCCTGTCTCAGCCTCCTGAGTGCTGAAATTACAGGTGTGCACCACCATACCTAGCACTCATTGCTTTGTTTTTTTAATTTTTTATGTATTTGGTACAGGGTCTCACTATGCAGCTGACTTACAGTTATTCTTCTGTTTCAGCCTCCCCAGCGCTGGGATTACAGGCGTGTGCCACCACACCCAGTCTTGGTGGCCAGCGTGACGCACCTGTGGCAGAGTTGGCATAGCATGTGATACCAGGGATTGAACATGGGTCCTTGCACTTGCCAGGCAGGCAGGCACTTAGACCACTAAGCTATCTCTGAAGCCCACTCAAGGTCTTACTGTGTAGTTCAGGCTGGCCTTGAACTCAATATGTAGCTCAGGTTGGCCTTGAACTTTTTTTTTTAAATGTATTTAGTATAGAATCTACAGAGTCTTACCACACAGATTGGACTTGTAGTGATTCTCCTGCTTTCAGCCTCCAAGCGCTGGAATTACAGGTGAATGCCACCATGCCCAGTCTTAATCACTGTCTCAAAGAGTCCCAGGGGCCAGGCTGGCACAGCATGCTGGGATGGAACCCAGTCCCTGCATCTGCCTAAGCAGGCGCTTTAATCTGCTGAGCTCTCTGGCTGGCCCCAATTGTGTTTTTAAATTTTTTTATTTTATGAGGTTGGCCTTGTACTTATTGTAGTATAGCCTCAGCCTCCCAAATTCTGGGATTACAAACATGTACTGCCATACCCAGCTGGTAAATACTCACATACACACATATACACACATTATATACATATACATATTATATATGTATAATATGTATATATATAACCTCTAGCACACTGCTGCATATCCCTAAGCCCCAGCTTGAGAAGAACCACAAAATTTTATTAGCAAAATATTACTAATCCTTTTGGGCTGATAGGAGTGTGAACCTTTAGTTGCATCTACTATAAGACTCAGAGAGGTGCCGGGGTGTATGTGGCCAAGAGTTAAGGAGAGATTCAGCTGTAACCTTATAGGCCTTTCTGTCCTGTGTCCCCAGGTACTGCAAAAATTGGGGAAAACCGTAGAAACCAAAGATGAACGATTTGAACAAAGTGCTGGTAACTTCTACCAACAACAGGTAAGGGGAAGGGCAGAAGAAAGAAGGCGTGAGGGCTGAGAGGCAGAGGAGCGGAGGTGCTGCACACCAAGCGTGCTCACCCACCCTCCTCTCCCAGAACTCAGCCCCAGGGTGACCTGCTGCTTATCCTTCCTCTAGGAACCAGACGCTTCCTCTTCCTGTTCCGATAGACTCAGGATTTGGGGAGATAGGAATTTTCTTTTCTCTTAGTTGATTCCCCTCAGGACTGCCAAGGTTCTGTGGCACCACCAGGTCCTTAAACAACATCAGATTGAGCCCTCGCTACCTAAATTTTGGTGTATACAGCCTCCCAAGGTGCTGCTCCTATTCTAGGTCTCCTCTCATCTCAGTTGTCCCATAATTTCCTTGCTTCTTTTTTTGGCTTTATCTATGCCACGCCAACCCTTTGTTCCACGACATTTCCTCCATCTTTTACTGGTCTTTTCCACCAGTAAACCTCTTGTTTTCCCTGTTCCTTTTATCTTAACAGGATATTAAGGATTGTTTCATACAGAAAATTACACTAAGACATGCATAGCTGGATGTGCTTGTATTCCTAGCACTCTGGACCGTCCAGGCAGGAGGACAGCATGTACAAGCCCAACCTTGGCAACTCTGCAACTGAGTGAGAACCTGTCTCAGAATAAAAAAAAAACAAGGGCTGGGAGTATAGCTCAATATGAAGGCCATTTCCTACTACTGAGGGGGGAAAAAAGTACATAACACATTTAATCTCCATGAGATATTTACCTTACCTTTTAAATTTTCCCCTTGTACTGGGGACTGAGCCCAGAACCTTCGCACCAAGCTATATACATTGTCATTTAAAATTTTTGTTTTCTTTCTTTGAGACAAGGGTCTTGCTAAATTTCTCAGGTGCGGCTTGAGCTTGCAATGCTCATTCCTCAGCCTCCCAGAGTAGAGTTACAGGCATGTGCCACCATGCCAGGTGGATATTTGACTTTCCATCTACCATGTGCAAGACATCATGTTCAGTGCTTCCAGTGTCATTTAATGTTTATACAGCATTGGAATTGTTGCCCCCATGTCTTAGTCTTCTCTCTTTGCTAGGACAAATACTCAACACTCAAAATGAAGGAAAAAGTTTATTTAGCTCACAGTTACTGGAGGTTTCAGTCCATACTCAGCTGGCTCCAAGGCAGAGCGGCACACAGCAGAAAGCAACCTTTCGTGGTGGTGGCAAAGAGCAAGAGCGCAAAGGGAGGGGTAGCAGCAGCTCAAGCAGCTAGCTTCTCTTCCCACCTTACATTGTAATGCAAATTACCTGCCCCAGGGCAGGTGCAGTATCCACACCCGCAATAAACAATCACAAACTACAGAAGGTGCCCCAAGACTGCATGAGGCTTTGAGGGGACAACTATACACAATCCATAACACCCCCCTTTATAATAGAAGAAAGCTATTCATCCAAATGACTGCCTAGCTGCAATGGAGTTCTGACACTATCCAGAGTAAGGCCAGATTTCACAGATTAAGGGCACATCCCACACAGCTGCCTCACTTCATTTACCAACTACAAGCTCCTGGGTTCCAGGCCACCTGGACTTCTGTTCAACATGACATAAATTTGGGTGTTTCTACTTCCTGCTCAGGTTTGATGATTCATTAAAATGACTTTCAGAACTGAAGATAGTACTCTTGTTTGCCATTATGATTTTTAATATAGGATACAAATCAGGACCAGCTGAATGAAGGGGCAACTAAGGCAAGATCTGGGAAAGGGCCAAACACGAAGTTCCTGTGGCTTCAACTCCTGTGTCTCAGCCCATTAGTGTAGGATTATTAAAGCAGGCTCTGGGGTCCAGAGTTCGCCTAACTTTTTTTTTTTTTAAAAAAATGTATCTGGTGGTTGCAGGGTCTCACTATGCAACAGGGACTTGTGGTGATCCTCCTGCTTTCAGCCTCCCCAGTTCTGGAATTACAGGCGTGTGTCACTACTAGGCCCAGACTCTGGCTGGCTCAACCTGCCCTGGGGACAGGGCTGGTGGGGCATGTGGTGCTGGGGATCAAACCACCGGAGGTCCCTGTGCTCTCCTAAGCAGGCGCTTTAGTCCGCTGAGCTATCTCACCAGCCCTCTAGTAACTTCTTTATATGTTGAACCACTGGCTATGTGACTGAGCACATTTCTAGCTTCTCAGAGATTGGGTTATTGATAATACCTGTCTTACAGAGTCTGGCTACTCAAATCACATGGTTCATTTTATAGCCTAACCAGTAACCATCGTGAGTCATTTGATTCATATAAACTCAGTTATGGGCCAGAGGGGATCACCATGAATAATCAGGACTTAGAATGTTGAAGTTATTGCCCAGGACCCAGGGACAAAAGCGGCCAAATTCTGTATATATATTACCAGTTGAATTATTTGGAAAATGATCATTATAGTTAAAGGATATTAACTATATCCTTTTTTGTAATTCAGTAGCTGGCTATCAGAATCATTTGGGAATTTTAAAAATAAAACTTCTAAGAGTCAGGTGTCGTGGTACATGCTTGTAATCCCTACACTTGGTAGGCTGAGGCAGGAGGATCATTGAGAGTTTGAGACCAGCCTGAGCTACAAAGTGAGCTCAAGGTCAGACTGAACTGCATAGCAAGACCCTGTCTCAAAACAACAAGAACAAAACTTTTATTAGTGTGTTTGTAGTACACAGTGATTAGATTCACTGTGGGGAGTAGGTACATGTATATAAGACATTGCAATTCTTTTTCACTTCCTTTCTCTCTTCCATTTCTCCATCCCCTTCAACTTGGGAAATATTTAAAAATATAAAGTCTTACCTGAGTGCATTGGTGCTCCTGTATAATTTCAGCCCTCTGAGAGGCTGAGGCAGAAGGATCACAAGTTCATGCCCAGCTTTGGCAACTTAGCAACTGAGTTAAATCCTATCTGAAAATAAAAATAAAAAAGGGCTGTATGTGCAAAGCGCCTGGGTTCAGCCTGTAATGCTCCATCCCACTCTCCACCGCAAAAGAACATCTCTGGAAATAGAGCCTAAAATCTTACTCTTAAACTCCTTTTTTTTTTTTTTTTTTACATCAGACCCTCATGATGTAATTCAGGCTGGCCTTGAACTCACTATGTAACTACTTGTGGCTTTGAGTGCAAGACAGCCCTCCTGTCTCAGCCTCAATGTGCTGGATTACAGTAGTGTGTTACTACACTATTTTTTACTAGAAATTTTCAAATACAACAAAGAAAGAGAAATTGACATAATGAACCCAGCTTCAGAATTTATCAAATCATAGGAAATCTCATTTCATCTATATCTCTACTCACTTTTTTTCCTGTCCTTGATTTTTAAAAAAAATTTGGATATATATATATATTAAGGACAGGGTCTGCTGGGTCTATAGGGTCTCACTATGTAGATCCGATTCATGGTGATTCTCCTGTTTTCAGCCTCCCAAGTGCTGGGATTACAGGCCCACTACCACACCCAAAGTCAGTTGCTATCTTAGTGTGCCTCGGGAGTGGGGCTAGCACAGCAGGCCGGAATCGAATCCAGGTCTCTGTGCTCTGCCTAAGCAGGAGCTTTAGTCCACTGAGCTATCAGGCCAGCCCTTGGCAGAACAGTATTTTTTTAATTCTTTTTTTTTTTTTTTTTTTTTTTTCTTTTTTTGCGGAACCGGGGATTGAACTCAGGCCTTTGCACTTGCCAGGGAAGCGCTTATTCCACTGAGCCTTCTCCCTGGCCCGACAATTTTTCACTAGTCCATGTTTGCAGTACAAAATGATTACCTTCATCATGGTGAGTTGGTGCATGTACATACTCTTTCTCCCCTCCTCTCTCCTTCCTTTCCTTACCCCTCCCTGCATCTCTTGGATCCCTTCATCATTTTGGACATGTTTATAGTACAAAATGATCACGCTTTCGTGAGGAATTCACACACACACACACACACACACACACACACACACACGTTTCATTTTTTTTTTTATCCCAGGCCCCTCCCCTGCCTCCTGCCTTCTCCATCTTTTTTCACCTTTGTATATACAAAGGCTACATCTTACTATCTCCTATTATCAATCTTTTGGGTTTTTTTCTCTTTATATTTTACGTTTCTCATGCAGTATTTTGGTTTCGTTTTTTTGATTCTTTTGGAAATAGGGTTTTACCATGTAGTTTCAGCTGGCCTTGACTGAGTCATCCAGGCTGGACTCTAGCTTGCAGTGATCCTCCCACCTCAGCCTCTAAGTGCTATGATAACAGGCACTCCCCACACTCCCAGCCAGATGTTGATTCTTGATGTTATTTCTTATACAATTGGTGTTCTGTTCAGAAAGTTCTTACCTGTGCCTATGTTTTCAGTAGTTTTCCCTGCTTTACCTTTCAGCAGGCTGTTTCTGTTTTAATATTCAGATCTTTGACCCATTTTGATTTGTTTAGTAGACAGTGAGAGAAAAAGATGTCATGTCAATCTTCTGCATGTGGATAGCCAATTTTTGCTAGTACCCTGTCCTTGATTTTTATAGTTATCATTTCATTCATAAAATTTTCATTCTCCACCTGTAAAGATTAAGACTGTTAAAATGTAACTGCGATACCTGAAAATGTTTTTCTATAAAAACATTTACTCACTACAGCAAAGCAGAAAGTACATCCAGAAAAAAAGAGAAGTTTGGCATTGATAAGTAGAGCAGAGACCTTGCTTAGCATATAGGAGAGGCTCTAGGTTAGATTCCCGACATTGCAAAAAAAAGAAAGAAAATGAACTTAGGAACAGTAATGAGTTCACACTTCCTAAGCTACAACCATTGTTCTCTTATATCCTTACAATTATTTTGTTATATATGTATGTGATATCTAAATCTATGCAGAATAATTAACGTAGGTTTACTAAAATGAGATTGTGCTATGCGTGGTGTTTGTTTTGTTTTATACTGGGACTGTAGGCAAGTTATTAAAGTTGTTTTCAAAGGTATGCATATTGTTTTTAAAAATTTTTTTTCATTCATATGGTTTTGCAATCTTCTTCCTCTTCTTCTTCTTCTTCTTATTATTATTATGAGATAGGGTATCACAATTCAGGCTGGCTTTGAATTCACGGTGTAGCCCAGACTGGCCTCAAATTCCTAGTGATACTCCTGCCTCTGCCTCCCAAGTGCTGGAATTATAGGTGTGAGCCACCATGCCCGGCACTTTTTTTTTCCATTTAATAACACAAGTATCATTTCAGCTATCCCAAATTCTTCCACTAAAATCTAGGTTTTAGTGCTATCTTAAAAAAAAAAAAATCTCTCAATATAAAATATCCAATTCAGCCAGGCCTTGTGACACATAGCTATAAACCCAATTACTGTCTTAGGCAGAGACAGGAAGATTGTAATTTCAAGACCAGTCTTAGCGATTTAGTGAGATATTGTCTCAAAATAAAATTTAAGAAGAGCTAGGGACATAGCTCAGTGATAGAGTGCATTCCTACCGGACAGAAACCCCTAGGTTCGGTTCCTAGTAGCAGACACACAATTGCAATCAAGCGGGTGTTGCTCCATGGAAAGATGCTTGCCTAGAATGTGAAAGGCCCTAGGTTCCATCCTTAGCACTGCAAGCAAAAAAAAAGCAAGATAAAACAGCCCTGTTCCAATTCCCCTGATTGTCTATGGTCATACCACCCTGAACGCGCCTGATCTCGTCCAATTCCCCTGATTGAGTCATCTTTTTTTAAAAAGCAGCTGAAATCAGCAGTTTTGGGGCCGGGGAGATTGCTCAGCAGAATAAGCATTTGCCTGGCAGGCACAAGGGCCTGAGTTCAACCTTTTATTAATAGTTTCTCCCTGAACTCCCAACTTCCTAGCTTAGTTTCAAGGCCTTGCCCCTTGCCTATGTGCCTGGTCAAATTTCCATAGGTAGATTTTCTTTGAAGCTCTGCTTGTTTCCCCTTTATCTTCTCTTCAAAACATACTGCATAGCAAGAATTATTTTCCTCAAGCAGCACTTAATCTCTTACTTCTGGTACTGACAACTACTTCCAATTTATTGCCTTTAAAATCTAAAGTCTAGTTTCATCTTTCCCTCCTGAATCTCCTTTAGAGCATTTGATTTGGGGCTTGATCACACTATGTTTGTTTGTTTTGCTGAGTAGGTTTCTATGTTCTAGCAAATAGGGAGCCACCGGACAAGGACTTCTTCCCTATCCTCAGTACCTTGGTTTCTCAGGATCTAGCTCTTTCTGCTTATGACAAAGTTCCACAGTCCCTGGCTCATTAGTTGAGGGCTGTGACTGTTTGTATAAGGGACAGGAAGGGCTGACTCAGACTCTTTATGACAGTAGCAAGAATTTGGCAAGGTTTCAGAGAGCAAAAGTGATAAAATCATCAGACCTCCAGTGAGGAATGACCTTAGCCTGCATGTATACAGTATTTATACTTATCTGCATTTATACAGTAGGTGAGGGAACTGAAGCCAAGGTAGGGGAACAACTTGAGAGTTGACAGAAGAGCCAAGTTGCTTGACTTGTAGATGAGGGTCCCTAGGATTGAGTGTCACATCTGTCAGGAAAGGAGAAGGTGCTGGAATTAGTTAACCTGGAGCCATTTCAGATCTGAGAGGTAAAATAACCAGAGCTGTCCCATCTTCCTTGACCTTTCCTCCTGCCACACTGACCTCCCCACATACCTTCCCATACTTCATCTCTTCAGACAGAACATAAAGGCAAAACTTGGTGACCAGAAGGCATTTCTCAAACACAGAAATGGAAGTGGGCTTTGTGAGGTGCAGCGGCAGGAAGAAGGCATTCACACTTTCCAACTATGGAGCAGAATAATACAAAATAAATAAAATGAACCAAATAAGTCTCCAAGATTTTTTCAAAGCTCTTCAAAAACTTTGCTATCACAGTTTAAAAACTCACAAACTTATACCTGTCATATTCATGTTTGTTTAATTTGAGAGAGTCTTACTATGTCAATCAGTCTGGCATTGAATTCACTGTACTGCCCAGACTGGCTTTGAACTCAGCAATTTTCCTGCCTTACCCTCTGAAATGTGATTGCAAGCATGTACTATGATACTCAGCTGCATATTAATGTTTTTTTGTTTTTGTTTTTGTTTTGTTTTGAGACAGGGTCTCACTGTGTAATGCAGGCTGGCCTTGAACTTGCTTATGTTGCCCAGGCTGGCCTCAAACTCATGGGAGCAATCCTCCTGCCTCAACCTCCCAAGAGCTGGGATTATAGGCATGCAGTGCCACATCCAACTGCATATCTATGTTCAAAAGACATTGTATAAAATGTTACTTAACATCTTAGGCTCTGTAAGCTTTTTTATGAGAATAAAAAAGCAAGAAGGAAGTGAGACATCATTCCTGGTGAGTCCCATTTCTGAATTTTGTAAACTGTCTCCATTATACTATTGAAAATACTTTCTTAACATCACTAGTGACCTCCAGCCATCCAGTCTGGTAGCTTTATTGATTTTCCCTGCATTTGGACCTCGCTGTAGCATTGCACTCTTTGCTGATCATTTCTTTAATGTTCTCTTGATCCTCACTTGCTGTGATACACAGTGCAGTCCCACTTCTCCTAGTGCCTTCAGCTCTGTGGAGTCTCTCTGTGCCCTGTGGCCCTTCCGCTTGGCTTTTAGCCAGAGGGACTTTCAACCTCAAGTATGGTTAGAAATTTGGATCGGCTTAGAAGTACACTCTGCAGGCAAGATGACAGTTGAAACAATTAGCCTTGTTTCCTGTGTTTATTTGACCAAGAAGACATAGGTTTTCTGTTGCTAAAATTAAAGAATAATGACCTTTCTCTCCCAGGGGCAATTAAGTCATTAGATAGATTTTTCCGTATTTTTTTCTTTTCTTTATAGAAATTATTTATACTTTTGTTGATTGATAGCCTGTCTGATAGTTAAGTTCACAAAAAATACAGTATTTCCTAGTTTACTGTATAATATACCTTTTTTTCAAACACTCCATCCCCTAAACTGGTCTGTTCTGATCAAGGTGAGCTCTGTACAGTACCCTATGAGAAAAAACATGCCAAAAACTGTCTTCAAATATGTGCAAAGGAGAAAATAGATCTCTGTGGGTACGAAAGACCAACCTAAGATTTTTGGGCAAAAGTCCTAATAGGAGTATTTAAAAATGAAGTTGTAGGGCTGGGGAGATAGCTCAGTGGCACAGCGCCTTCCTGGCAAGTGCAAGGTCCTTAGTTGGATTCCTGGTACACCCCCACAAAAAACAAACAAACAAACAAAAAAAGAAATTGTAGCTGGGCCTTGTTGTAATCTCAGTCCTTGGAGGCTGGGGAAGGAAGATCAGGAGCTATATAGCAAGACCCTGTCTCAAAAGAAGTAAACAAATAAAGCAAGTGCTTGTCAGGCAATAGGTTACTAGTTTCTATTCCTGGAAGTATTAAAGAAGCAAAAGCAATAAACATCAGTTATAATAAAAGCATTTCATTATCAGATGGAGGTATCTAGGTGATACCTTCCTCCCCTTTTGCCACTTGTTTGCTAATTTTATTTTTTTGAGACAAGTCCTCTTAATGTTACCAATACTGGCCTCGAACTTTCTGGGCTCAACTCATCTTCCTGCCCTAGACTCTTGAATGCCTAGGATTGTAGGGGCACCATACCCAGCTCCACTATTTTTAGAAAGAGGAGACCTATTCTGAGTTTGGGTATTCTAGCCTCCCCAAAATAAGAAAATTCAGACATAAGAATAAAGGTAGAAACAGGGATAGTTCAGTAGAACTATAGAGGGAGACACTGGGATTAAGCAGAAGCTGAATCAGTGAGTAGGCTTGTTGGAGAATAGGCAGGTGACCGATGAAGGGTAAAGCAAAGCATGGTGAAAGATGGCAGGAAGAAGAAGAGGGTCTGTGTGAGCACCCACAGCAGGAGCTGACCTCAGGTCTGCACAAAATGGTGGCAGTTTGCCCTGAGAGCGGAGTGTGAGACAGAGGGTCACATAGATCTGTGGCACACGTGCCTCAGCAGGCTGTCTGTATCATTGAAAGCTCTGAAAGGTTTGCCATTGCTAACACAGATAGTATCAAATAGAAGACACTTAAATGTCAACAGAAGAGCTTGGGCATAAGCTCCTGTTCCCTGGGAGGGACAACTAAAAGAAAAAAGAAACGTCAATGAAACTCGCTACAACTGCCCAACTTAAGAGTTGATCTGTAAACAGGCGGATCACTATGAGTCGGATCTAGTAGTGAGACCCTGAACACCCTGTAGACCCTTCCCCCTGCCCAAAAAAAAAAAAAAAATTTGATTTACAACTTCAGATTGAACCCACGCCCTTGCACTTGCCAAGCAGGCGCTTAGACCGCTGAGCTATCTTCCCAGCAGGATTCTCTGTGGTTTTCATCCTCTTGCCCTCTTGAACATTTTATGAAAGTTTACTTATGAAGATTAGTTTTTTTTGTGTGGGTTTCATTTTTGTTTTGTTTTTTGAGATGGGGGTCTTGCTATGTAGTTCAAATCAGCCTTGAATTCACTGTGTAGCCCAGACTAACCTAACGATTAATGTATAATAATTGTGAATTGTTAAAAAAAATAACAGGGGTGAGTTATATATTTGATGTACTTTTCAACTTTGACCTCTAGAGTATCTTTTAAAACATATTTCTTTTTTTTTTTTTTTTTTTTTGCGGAACCAGGGACTGAACTCAGGCCCTTGCACTTGCCAGGCAAGCGCTTATCCTACTGAGCTATTTCTCTGGCCCCTAAAACATATTTCTTTATAGTCACTAAAGCTGCTCTTCTCTTTCAGTCAGAAGGCCACAAGCTGTACAAGGACTTGAAGAACTTCCTTAGTGCAGTCAAAGGTGGGTACTATAGCACAGGAGAATCCAGAGGGCATTTATGCAGATGCCGGGAGGCCTGGGGGAAGAAAATCAACCAGCCCAGAGACTTTAGCACTTGTTTGCCCTTGGCTCTTGGAACTCTCTGGGCCTAGAGGGAATGCCATTTCCCCTCAGAGCCCTACCAGCTAACCTTTTGAGTTTGTCCTTCTAAGCCACTGATTTATCACCTATATGATTACGTCAGATAACATTTTGGAAAGCCTGATGGTAGAACTGAATTCTCTTTCAGTAATACACGAAAGTTCCAAGAGAATGTCAGAGACACTGCAGGAGATCTATAGCAGCGAGTGGGATGGGCACGAGGAGCTGAAGGCCATCATAGGGGTAAGGGGAATCTGACTCTGTGACCCTTCACTGTGGACTTCTGTACTCATCTTGACCTGACCTGAGCTTCTCCATCCAAGAAAATAGGGAAACAAAGACTCTGGTTCACATTGTCCATTTGTGTAGTCACTAGGTGGTAGGAAAAAGCTGCAGCATTAAGATCAAAATAAGTTGTCCCTTACTTGTACATTCCCTGCTATTGTTTAA
>NW_004524669.1:3579231-3581291 GCF_000260255.1 Octodon degus | reverse complement strand
ATATATGTATGTATTATATTGGATACAGGGTCTCACTACACAGCTTAGACTCATAGTGATCCTCTTGCCTCAGCCTCCGCAGCACTGAGATTACAGGCATGCCCCACACTTGGTTTTGGTGGCTGGCATGGCACTGGTGTTGGCATGGCATGTGGTACTAGGGATTGAATCCAGGCCCTTGCACTTGCCAGACAGGCGCTTAGACCGCTGAGCTATCTGCCCAGTGGGATTCCCTGGTTTTCATCCTCTTCCCCTCTTGAACATTTTATGAAAGTTTCACTTATGAAGATCAGTTGTTTTTGTGTGGGTTTCATTTTTGTTCTGTTTTTTGAGATGAGGGTCTTGCTATGTAGTTCAAATCAGCCTTGAATTCACTGAGTAGCCCAGGCTGACCTCAGACTTGCAGTGATCCTTCTGCCTGAGTACTGGAATTACAGGCATGTACCACCGTACCCGGTCAAGATTGGTCATTTTGGGCCAGGGAGATAGCTCAGTAAAATAAATGCTCTTGTCTGGCAAGTGCAAGGTCCAGAGTTCAATCCCCAGTAACACCAAAAACAAAAACAAAAAATTGTTCATTTCTGGACACTGACATTATTCAGTTAATTACTCTTAAGTTCCCTGCATTCTAAGTTCTGGAGACCAGGGCTCTGACCATTTATGTTTCTGTTCTTTCTCCCTAAATGTATGACTTGTCTCCTTTAGGGCACTTCCTTGAGCCAGGGCTGTCTCTTTTCTTCTTCTAACCCTTCTCCACAATCCAGTAAGATAATCCAAGTACAATACTTAAAAAAAAAAAAGTTGGGGCCAGGGAGATGGCTCAGTGGAATAAGTGCTTTCCTGGCAAGTGCAAGGGCCTGAGTTCAATCCCCGGTTCTGCAAAAAAAAAAGAAAAGTGGAATCCTCACCAGCCTCTGTCTCTATCCCACAGAATAATGATCTCCTTTGGGAAGACTATGAAGAGAAATTGGCTGACCAGGCTTTGAGGACCATGGAAAACTATGTAGCTCAGTTCAGTGAGATTAAGGTACTTGATTTACAGAATGGAAACTAGGTTGTATATGACCTGTACCAGTTAGAAAACATGTTCAGGTTAAACATTACAAGTAGCATTAGAGCACATGTTTAGCAATGAAATTACATAGGTTAGGAAAAGGATTAAGGTTGAGAATTAGAAGGTTAGAATGGAAGGTTAAAGGTAGCATCAAAGTGATTTTTTTTTTTTAAAATATGGTATCTTAAAAAAAAAAACAAAAACATGGTATATAGTTCAGGCTGGCCTTGAATTCAGTGTGTAGCCCAGGCTGGCCTTAAACTCTTGCAATCTCCCTGCCTCATCCACCAGAGTGCTGGGATTACAGGCATGGGGCACCATGCCCGGCCTGAAAGTGATACTTAAATTTAAATTTCAGTGAGCCAGCTTTGGGCTCAATGGATCAGTGAATAAAATCTAGGTCAGGGCATTCTTTTTAGATGTGAGAAACAGTTAATGGGAAGAAAGGCAGAAGAGGAAATACTTGAAACTGTTAGATGAAAAGGAACTCAGCCTGTTCTGAACTGCTCTAGAAGGCAGAATTAGAATTTAGCTGTTTACTCAACTAAATTTATGAAACTTCTTATCTGTTGGTCATGGTGTTAAGTTTAGATTAAGAGGAAGAAATTGGATTCAGGCAAATTTAAGTTTCCAAACTTTTGTTACTGATTAAGTTTCAACCAGGTGTGGTAGCACATGCTGTAATCCTAACTACTGGAGCCAAGGCAGAAGGATGGCAAATTCAAGGCCAGCCTGTGAACTCAGACCTCAAAATAAAAGCAAGTTAGGGGTATACTCCCTGAATTCAATCCCCAGTTTGAGAGACAGAGAGAGATTGATTTTTTAAAAATGAAATATACTAATTATTCTCTGCTCGAGTGCAAGGTAAACTACTTCTTACCTTAGATATTATATAGGAGCCTCATGTATCTTATAGGAAGTTAACAAGCTAATCACTAAGATCTTTTCAGATTCTGTAACTGAGATGAGGTGGGCCGATTCTGCAATTCTACAGAATTTACCTCTC
>NW_004524669.1:3566693-3578456 GCF_000260255.1 Octodon degus | reverse complement strand
AGGAGAGAATTGCCAAGCGGGGTCGGAAACTTGTGGACTATGACAGTGCCCGACACCACCTGGAGGCAGTGCAGAACGCTAAGAAGAAAGATGAGGCCAAGATTGCCAAGGTGAAAAAAAATCAAAACCATAAATCCTTTCTGCTCTCTCTTGACCCAGAGAAGGACCAGCTGGCTGGCCAAGATGTGTGTAAGAAATGTTAAAAGTCAGCAACTGGTGTCCTAAAGAAAATGCAGGGGGAGAGGGTAGTTGTGACACTCATGCTATAAGGGCAGTCAGAGTCTTGAGGTTGGGAGGACTTGGGTCTGCAGAAGGAAGGTGAGGAGAGTCAGCCTCCGGATAAGCCCAGTCCCTGACAAAATGCAGGGATAAAGGAGCCTCTAGCCATGGATTCAGGATTAAGTTGAGTTGTCTTGTCTCTTGTACCTAGGCAGAGGAAGAGTTCAACAAAGCCCAGCTTGTATTTGAAGATCTGAACCAGGAGCTGTTGGAGGAACTGCCTGTTCTCTATAACAGGTAACAACTGAGATTCAGCAAAGTGCTATCCCTCTGGACCAGTAGGGGCCAGGGCCACCTGGCAGCTAAAATATGCCACCTCATGAAAAGAGGCTTGATCCAGGAATGGGATACAGCCTCTGCACCACTACCACTAACTTGCTGTATGATATTAGGCAAGACACCTTATCTCTTTAGAGCCTGCTTTTTTCACCTGTAATTTAGAGATAACCATCCTTGCACTACCAGCTTTTCTGGGTTTGAAGACAAGATGCTTCTTGGCAAGGAGATCTTGACAAACTGTTGACATGAACATTGTCAGGATCTGATTTCATGCTCAAGTGTACATTGTCTTAAGCTTGGCTCATAGAAACACCCAGATTTGCATAGATTAGTCATGGGATGATCACTTGCATTACTGATGGTGTCATTGCTTGATTTAAATTGTCCACACTGGAAGAGAAATCTGAGCATAACTCTATTCATATCTTATTTTCAAGCGAGCACTATGCCACTGAGCTAGATCTCCAGCCCCACGTACCTTATTTTCATTGTATATGTTTCAATGCAGTCATGGTCAGAATACTGTATACTGTTAAACTTAATCCACATATTTTCTATCCTTTTTCATGACTACATATATTCAGAAACAATTTTATATGATTCAAGTTAAATAGAATTAAAATTTGATTCAGTTTCTTTTTTTTAAAGTTCAGTTTCTCTAAGTGTAAACTTTCCCAACTTATTTACTAGAGAATTCCATTAAGGTGCATACAGATGTAAAAATGCTGTTATATAAAGAGTAACTACTTCTAGTTATAATTATATAGCCTTATATATATATATTTTTTAATTTTTTTAGTGTGTGTGTGTGTGTGTGTGTGTGTGTGGCCAGCTCAGCCCACCAGGGGGCGGGGCTGGCTGGCATGTGGTGCTGGGGGATTGAACCGCGGTCCCTGTGCTTTGCTAAGCTTGTTTTAAGTAGGTGCTTTAGACCACTGAGCCATCTCACCAGCCCTAGCCTTATAATTTTATAGCCCTTTAAAAGATTTGTTTCAAAGCACTTTCATGTATACTTTAGTACCTCAAGAGGGCTGGGACAATAGCTCAGTGGTAAGAGTGCTTGCCTGGTATGCAAAAGGGCCTGGGTTAAATGTCTAGTACCATAGTAAAAGGGTGGGAGAGCTTGTCTAAAAATACCTTAAATGCCTAAATCATGTAACTTTATGAGCCAGAGATCTCTTCAACATGGGTGTCAGTTCTGATTTTTTCCCCTGGCTATCATGTTCCTAGGAGTCAGGTGTGTGTCTAGCCCAGCACAGGTGAATCTAGAGCTAACATCCAAGGCTCGGATGAGAGGTGCCTTTTTCTGAGTGGCCTGGTGGTACCTAGTTTTTTTATCGAGTGTTTATTTATTTATTTTTTGTGGCCAGCTCAGCCCACCTGGGGGCGGGGCTGGATGGCATGTGGTACTGGGGAATTGAACCGTGGTCCCTGTGCTTTGCTAAGCTTGGTACCTAGTTTTGACTTAGTTTCTACCTTGTATTTCACATAAAGGCTTTTGTTTTTACTATCCCTTACCTGTGTGTGTTTCTTGTTTTACTTCCTAATAGTCGTATTGGCTGTTACGTGACAGTCTTCCAAAATATTTCCAACTTGAAGGATGTCTTCTACAGAGAGATGAGCAAGGTGAGACTCAAGTGACTAATTGAGACTGTTAAATAGGTTTTTTTAAAGACTATAAAAGTTGCCCTGATTTACATAATTTATTTATACCTCCATATTGGCACCGTAGACTTTAACTTTTATCTCATTATGAAATTATAGCACTTGATTGCCTAGGTTGAGTGACACCACCGAAAAGATGTATACACACTTGAGTAGCTCACCATACCAATAAATGTCTGGAAGCTAATGGCCACAATTTCAGCACCTTTTATAATTGTGGAGGTCAAGAATAATTTGTATTAATCTCATGATATCTCAATAAATTTAATATTAAAATATTTATAACAAACTTTTCTTTTCCATTGTATATACATTTTTGGGCAGACTGATATATTGAGGTATGTATATTTTTGTCAGAGGGCCCTTTCCATCTCTTAACAACTAAGTGCATCTAAACTCAAGAGGGTGGGCCTTGAAAGGAATGATTAAAATGGAAAATCACGTTGCAAAATGTTTTTGTTGAGGACTGGATAAGTAGTGTTTAAGCACAATTCAGTTTCACAGGTGGTTAGTCCTGTCCTGTGAGTGATGAGCAGCTCAAGAACATGACCTCCCGAGGTCTCATCTGCTGTAAAATGCTTTGCTCTTCTGTTATTATATTTACACACAGCCACACGCGCTCCCCTCTACAATTTATTTTGCTAAGTTATTATTTGCCTACTTAACAGTGAGGTGGGTTTTCATTCTCTGGATCATCTGAGAAGAGCTAGAGTTATGCACCTATTCTGAGAAAGCTACCAGTCTGACACCGAGAAACAGGAAAGAAATAGTGAGACAGAGTGCTAGATGCTAGTCCATGAGAGAGGAGCAGGAATTACCAATCAGAGTGGGACAAGTGAACCATTTTTATTCGGGGATACTGTCTTGAGGAGTGAACCGACTTAGGTACCCATTTGACTAGCCCCCCTTTTTCTCTTTTTTCTGTCTCTAGCTCAACCATAGTCTCTACGAGGTGATGAGTAAACTGGAGAAGCAGCATTCCAACAAAGTCTTTGTGGTGAAGGGAATGCAAAGGTGAGCAACTTCTGAGACTTCTCTGTTTATTTAACCTGTGCCTGAGCACAATGAACATTCTCTTTTCCAATCTAAAATCCCAGCCTTCAGCCAGGCGTGGTGGCGCGTATCTATAATTCTAGCACTTGGGAAGGCAGAGACAAACTCATATCACCATATCACCATGAGTTTGAGGTCAGCCTAGGGTACATAGCAAGTTCAAGTCCAACCTGAACTGCATAGTGAGACTCTTCTCTCAAATCAGTCAACCAGTCAATCAATCAGTCCTGGCTGTTTCTTTACAACCATGATGTTGTTTGCACTATGTCCCTATATGTTTTTCTTTTTTATTATTTCAGATATAACTAATGGTATAAAGAATAATATAACAAAATAGCCACATACCTACCACCAAACTTGCTTTACTTTGTTTGAAACAAGTCTTGCCGTGTAACTCAGGCTGGCCTGAAGCTCATAATCCTCTTGCCTCAGCCTCACAAGTGCTGTGATTATAAGTGTGCACCACCATGCCCGACTTGAAGGAGCTATTATGAAAACTTTGGAGGCACCCAGTGTCCAGGGAAGCGCTTATTCTACTGAGCCATCTCCCCAGCCCCTGCATTGCTTTTAATCTCTACATAGATGGACTTATACTGCATGCATTCATATCTTCCTACAGTTTTGTTTTGTCTTGTTTTTTTTGAGACAGGGGTCTCTGTTGCCTAGACTGGTCTTGAACTCCTAGGCTCAACTGGCCTTCCTACCTCAGCCTCCTGAGTACTCGGACTATGGTACCTCTTCTGTTACTCTCTTAGTGTTGCTTGACAGCATTTACCCTTGTTGCTAGTTTTGCTACTAGTTGGTTTTGTTTTGTTTTGTTTTGTTTTGTTTTTGTGGAACCGGGGATTGAACTCAGGCCCTTGCACTTGCCAGGGGAGTTCTTATTCTATTGAGCCACCTCCCCAGCCCCTGCTACGAGTTTTTGTTGTTGTTCTTTTTTTTTTTTTTTTCTTATTTTGTTTTATTTTGGCTTGGCTTTTGAGACAGGGTCTTTCTATGTAGTTCAGGCTGACTTAGAACCCACTATGTAGCATAGGTGAGCTTGAACCTGAAGCATTTCTCCTGCCTCAGCCTCCTGAACGCTAGGATTACAGATGTGTACTACCACACCTGGCTCCATGACTGCTACTGATGCTACTATTGGATGCCAAATTCATGACTTATTTTTCTCCTTGCTAGCAGCATTTAGGTTATTTTCCACTTTTTTACTATTACAAATAATGTTGCAATAAACATATACATTTCTCCTTGTGAATATTATTGAGTGTCTTTAAGATTTATTGGATTATAGAGTCTGTCACTGGAACTTATTGGATCATAGAGTCTGTCACTGGAACTTCCGCAGCCTTCCTAGCTAACTCCAAATTGTTCTCCAACGTGACTTTTATGTTGTGCAACCCATGAGGGATGAATATAAGCCCCTGTGGCTCAGCATTCTTGCTGCATATGAAATTGTCGGACTTAGTTCTTTTTTTTTCTTTTGCATTTCTGGGGATCAAAGTCGGGGCCTTGTGTTTATCAGGCAGGTGCTGATGCCATTGTTCTATATCCTTGGGGCCGGGGAGGTAGCTCAGTAGAATAGCACAAGGGCCGGTTCAATCCCCAGTTCCGCAAAAAAAAAAAAAAGATCTATATCCTTGGTCCCAGACTTAATTCTTTTGAACTAATGGGTATGAAATAGAGTTAATGGCAGTTTTAAGTCACAACTACACAACTGTTAGTTAGCTGGGGCATCTTTTCATGTATTGGCTATATAAGGTTCTTATTTTTTGACTTTTATAGATGCAAAATAATTTTCAATTGGGTTGTTAACCCTTTTTTTTTATTTTTTTTTTATTAGAGAGAGAGAGAGAGAGAGAGAGAGAGAGAGGTGTGTGTGTGTGTGTGTGGCCAGCTCAGCCCACCAGGGGGCGGGCTGGCTGGCATGTGGTGCTGGGGGATTGAACCGTGGTCCCTGTGCTTCGCTGAACTTGTTCTAAGTAGGTGCTTTAGACCACTGAGCCATCTCTCCAGCCCTGTTAACCCTTTTTGAAAATTTAATTCATATGAATTTTTGTAGGTATGTTCCAGATGCTAATCCTTTAATTTTATGCCTTATAAATAGCTTTTCCAAGTCTGTTATGGCTTGCTTCTCTCTCTGTGTGTGTGTGTGTGTGTGTGTGTGTGTGTGTGTGTGTGTGTGTCTGTGATGTCTTTTGCCGTCATACATTTTTCCTACTGGAAAGTATAAGCAATTCATTGGTCCCACAAGATGTGATAACTTGCCAATTTTGAAGCCTTTGTTTGGAAATTTTTATTAAATTCATTCTGTGCACAAAATTTATGCCAGGTGTTAGTGATCCGGAGACATAGGAGACCTGGCCTTTCCTTAATGGGATTTATATGAAGTTCAGAGAGCCAGGCATACAGGTAATCAGCACTCAGGCTGAGGTAGGAGGATTGCAAATTCTAATCTAGCATGGGCAACTTAGAGAGACCCTGTCAGAAAAATATTTAAAAGTCCTTGTTTCAGAGTGAAGGCTGTGAGTTCAGTCCCCAGTATGGGGCAGGGGAGAGATAAAGTAGAACACATGTCTAAGAAGACACGGAATGAGGGACATATGCTTACACATACTGAGTTCCTAATGATCACAGTGAGAATTCTAGAGGGATAAATAGTTGCCAGTGTGCAGGTGGCTAGAGAAGACTTTAAGGAGGTGGTGAAACTGAGCTTAGGACCTGCAGGCAGAAGAGAGCTTGCATGTATTCATACTACTCAGCAATCGGCTATAAGTTATTTTTAAAACTTTTCAAAGGGCCAGTCTAGACTTCTGTATCAGTCAGCTTTCCATCACTGTGACAAAATAACCTGACACAAACAAAAGAGGAAATGTTGATTTGGCTTTGGTTTTTCGAGGTTTCTCATTCCATTGTTAGCTTGTTGCAAGTCAAAAACATCATGGAGGAAGGGCTGGTGGAGGACAGCAGCTCCACTCACTGCATCTAGGAACCAGGGAGAAAGGGAATGAGTTAGAAAAGAAAGGACTGGGGAGCAACTGCAGTCTCCAAGGTCATGCTCCAGGACCCATGCCCCACAGCCAGGCCTTACCATCTAAGTTTACATCATCTCTCGATAATGCCATTAAATTATGATCCTGTCAATAGATTAATCCACTTGGTTTTTTTTTTTTTTTTTTTTTTTTTCTTTTTTCTTTTTGGTGGAACCGGGGATTGAACTCAGGCCCTTGGGTTTGCCAGACAAGCACTTATTCTGCTGAGCTGTCTCCCCGGCCCCGATTAATCCACTTATTAAGCTACAGTCTTCATGCTTGAATCATCTTCTGAAGGCCCCATCTCTGCACAAATGACTTCTGAGGCACATGTTAGATCTCACAACTTCCCAAATTTCCTTTGGCCCAAAAGCTGCGTTTCTCCTCTATCTACTGGTAAAAGGCACAGTTGTCTGAAACTGTCTCATTTCCCCAAATTTACTCTCCTTTATACTCAGCTATCCCAGAACCTTTGAAAAAAATCAGTTTTTAGCTCATGTCCTGAGTCGTCTAAACTTAACTGACTCCTAGAATTCTAGTGCTAGAAAGAACTTTAGGTCCCATAGCTTATCCAACATCAGAACCTCCTCAGGGTGAGGACAAGTGTCTCACGTCCTCTCCCATCCTTATGCCCAGGACACAGCATGTAGTTGGACCCTGTCAAGTGCATATCTGTGGGCTGCTTAATCAGCCACTGGATAGTGCATAAGAGGCACAGGAGGAGGTGAAGTAGGCATTAAGCTGATAATGGCTGTGGAAGTGCACCCACATGTCATGTACTGGATAAATGTTACTTCAGTGAGTGCTCGTGGTAGTTTTGAAGTTGCCATAAACAGACTACTTCATCATTGTTCATTGGGAAAACAGGGTTAGGTGGCTACAAGTCACAACATTTTCATCCACCAAACACTATATAACCTTGTTTGATGTGAATTTATGTTTAAAGCCTTTAATTTATAGTGCTGTTGTTGCCTGGGGTGGGGGTGGAACAGTGTAATCCCGGCACTCAGGAGACTGAGGCAGGAAGATTGCCACAAGTTCAAGGTGTGCACGGGCTGCCTCAGAAAAAAACAAAAAATAAAGATGACAGTGATAATCTTAGGATGATGATCACCGTCCTTAATGCCGAACTCAAAATCAGCAGGGCTATAACACATGCCTGGAGGAGGTTTTGTTTAACAAATGTATTTTCTGTATAAGGCATATCACTTTAGGTTGGGGTCCATGTTAAATAGCAAAGTCACCAATAAAGAAAGAGCACAAGGATCCAAAAAGGTTGGTGAAGGGGCACTGGTTTACAGAATGAGAGCTGAAACAGAAAGGCAGACCATTGGCCTGTGTGCCCTCAGCTGAAAGTGTGCCTGAGATGAACCATTTTTTATCAGTGGCACTTGTCCACAAATGACTGGGAGAGCACCAGGAGTACGAATGTTGGGATTAAAATAAGTAGGCCTCTTAGTTACTTTTTCTCATTGCTGAGAGGAAGTATCTGACACCCCAAGTTAAAGGAGGAAAGGTTTATTGTCACCCACTGTTTGTAGAGGTTCAAGTTCGTAGTCAGCTGGCTCCAGGGCAGGGTGGCATGGCAGAGGGACATCGCAGAAAAGGAAGAGTTCGTGGTGGGCAAGCAGGCAGCGAGCGGCACAGAAGCAAGTACACGGTAGCTCGCTCTCTGCCCCTTCTGCGCTAGCCAGGCTGCAAGCCTTTAGGATAGGCAGCACTCACACTCAGGATGAGCTTCCCCTTATCCACATTCACCACTCTGCCAGACCAGTCGGCGGACTGATTTATTATCACAAACTCTCAATCACAGCATCACACGCTCAAGATCCAGCTGCTTCTGAAAAGCTCTACCTGTGACTGCGTTAGGCTTTGGGGGGACATCTGGATACAAACCATGACAGTTTGGGAATATACAGATACAAAAACTACGCACCACCTGTATAGCACCCAATAATCCTTTCCCCAGAAGAAATATTAATGTTTTATTGTTTCTTTCCAGTCTTTACACAGTTGAGAATATCATGTAGATTAAAAATGTTTTATGTCTTCTAACATCATTTTAAATTCTTCATTCTGTTTTATTACTTTGTGTGAATGATTATTTTTGTTTTGTTTGCTTTTTATGATACTGGGCTTCACACTGAATTACATCCCAGTCCCCTTTTATTTATTTATTTATTTATTTATTTATTTAGAGATAGGATCTCACTAAACTAAGTCATACTTGTGGTCCTCCTGCCTCAGCTTCTCAGAGTGTTTGCAGAGTGCGTATGCACCACCCAGACCAGCTATAATTGCTTTTGGGAAGGAAGGTTACCTCCAACTTCCATTTCTGACCTGGAATGCCCTTCATTTTTTAGCAGCAGCAGGCGCTCTTTAGTCATCTCTTCCCCAGTTCGAACATCAACCAGCTCCAGCGCTGTCACCTCACCTACCAGTCCCTCTGCACTTTCCCTGACGAGTGAGAGTGAAGCAGCTGAGGAAGAGCTGACACCTGGTGCAGCCCAGGGAGAAGAGTCCTTAAAAGATGAGGGAATGGAAGAGGATGAGTCTGAAGCAAGCACCTCTGAGGAGGAAGAGCCTCTGCCAGCCTGCAATGGCCCAGCCCAGTCCCAGCCCTCTCCCACCACTGAGGGTAACCACTCCCAGGAGGAAGCTCTCCCTTGCTCCCCAGCTCCTTCACCAGATGGAGCTCTGACCCCTTCAGAGCAGGCTTCCTCCCTCCCAGAAGTAACCCTCCGAACTCGTGCCTCCAGTGAAGGATCCGAACAGCCAAAGAGAGCCTCTGTGCAGAGGACCTCAGTGCCCCCCAGTCGGCCTCCTCCTCCCAAAGCCCCTCCAAGCCCCAAGGCCCTCTTGGAGCCTGGGACCCCAAGTCCTGGGGCCTCCTTAGACGCAGGTTCTGATCCAGAGCCACCAGAGAAGCCACTGAGGTCTCCTGAGGCCAGAGAAAAGGAAGACACCTCTGAACAGAACCCAGAAGAACTTTGCACTTCCTCCAACTTGCATGCTTCTCAGGTAAGAGTGGATCTGCTTGGGTGCTTATTCCCTTTTATAGTCTCCATGTAGAACACCCTTACGGCAGTCAAATTGCCCCATAGTTGATAAGATATCATCACATTACAGTCTCAAGGATATTTTTGGACACATTTTTATGTTTTGGTTCTGGAGACTGTTTACATCTTTGAAGAAACTAATTTTTTTAAAAAAAATTTTGTTTATTTGTTTGAGACAGGGTCTGCCTATGTAGTCCACACTGGCCTTGAACTCACATGTAGCCCAAGCTGGACTCAGACTTGAATCTATTTTCCTGCCTCAGCCTGAGTGCTGGGATTACAGGCATGTGCCACCACGCCCAGCTCATAGCAGCTAATTTAGTAATCTAATCTTAGGATAATCTAATCTTAGCACTTCTATAAAGTGCTTATCTGTAATATTATCATGAGCAGATCCTTACTCATTTCTTTTCCTCCAACTTTTGAAGTTCCTAATATATACAAGCTTCAGCAGGCATATAGAAGTTTACCTTTTTTAGTGGAAGTAGAGGAGAGAACCTTCAGTTTATTATACCTGTGACTGTGGCAAATAGACCTTGCGAAAAATGGCAGCAAATTTCTCATGATTTTCTTTAATGGGAAGAAGGGAGTAACTAGAAGTAGGTACTCACAGAAGAATTTAAAGCAGAAGGGATGCCTTTTGAAAGATGAGACTAGCTGAGAAAAATCGAGAGATTCTGATCCACTGGAGCAACTAGTTCTGTGCAGGCTCTGGAAATCAGGTCATGTTCTATTCAAGTTACATAAGTTACTGACTTGTTCTTTGAGACTTCAGAGCCCTATGTATAAAGTTAAAAGGATGAGGCTAGGGAGATAGCTCAGCGGTCTAAGTGCCTGCCTGGCAAGCGCCAGGACTTGCTTTCCATCCCCAGTACTGCATGCCATGCCAGCCACCAAAACTGAGCATAGTGGTGCATGCCTATAATCCTAGCACTGGGGAGGCTAAGACAGGAAGATCACTATGACTCTGAGCTGCCTAGCAAGACCCTGTACCAAATAAATAAATAAATTTTAAAATAAAAGGATGTATTTTGTATCAAGAGGCACTACCTCTGTATAAAAAGCGGGTGCAAAAATATTAAGAAAAATATGTAAGGGTAATGGGGCACAAGGGAGTAACAGAAAAACAAAATGAGGAACAGAGGCAGGTCTGCAATAGAGGGTTGCCTAGCATGCCCAAGGCCCTTGGGTGGATTCCCAGCACTAGAACAAATAAAAAATAAAAAGTTTGTAAAAGTAGGATGCAAGCCAGGTGTGATGGTGCGCACATGTAATCCCAACACTCGGGAGGCTGAGTCAGGAGGAATACCATGAGTTCAAGGCCAGCGTGCACTCCATAGTGAGACCTTGCCTCAAAAAACAAGCAAATAAACTCTATCTATCTATCTAACTGTATGATAGATAGATAGATAGATAGATAGATAGATAGATAGATATAGGATGCAGGGCTAGGGAGATAGCTCAGCAGCATAAGCATCTGCCTGGCAAGCACAAGGTCCCAACGTGATCCCCGGTACCACAAAAAAAAAAAAAAAAATGTAAAAAATAGTTCTTCTGGGCTGGAGAGATAGCTTGGTGGTCTAAACACCTGCCTGGCAAGCACAAGGACCTAGGTTCGATCCCTGGTACTGCATGTCATGGCAGCCACTGAAACCGGGCATAGTGATACATGCCTATAATCCCAGTACTAGGGAGGCTGAGACAGGAGGATCACTATGAGTCCAAGCTACATAGAAAGACCATATACCAAATAAATGAATAAAAAAATGTTTTAGAAAAGTTATCTTTCCTTGATGCTCAGAGCTAACGAGTTGTGACCTTTGTCAGGTACATGGTAAAATTTGGTGGAATGTCTGACCAGATGGCAGCAGGATTCCTTCATTCAGTATACAATCATTTAACGAACGCCTGCTATGTGCCTGGCACTCTTCTAGGAGATGAGTTGTAACAGTGAACAAAACAGAATTCCCTGCCTTCCTGCAGCTTATAGTGAGAGAAGACAGACAAGAATAAATAATTACAATACCGTGATAAGAGACATAAACAAAAATTAAGTGGGGGCTGAGTTGTAGTTTGAAACAGCTGTCAGAGAAGGGTAGAGCTGAGCAAGAAAGAAGGCCGGGAGGGGGGTGTCTGGATGTCTGGGAAAGAGCACCTGGTACTTCGTAGGTCAGACCACTCTAGAGCTGCTATCTTGGCCCAGCTGTAGGTTGGCCAGGCCACCTTGGGACCCTCCTGCTACCTGAAAGGAGCCATAGAGAGAGGATTTAAGAGTAGCACCCAGGATGCCAAGGGGTGGGACTTCTACATTGTTCACTTTGATCTGCAGGGTTTTGCAGAGCCTGGAGATTCAAAGAAGATGGAAGAGGAAGAGAGCAATAAGCTTGTCTCAGCTGACT
>NW_004524669.1:3558522-3565853 GCF_000260255.1 Octodon degus | reverse complement strand
TTCTCATATGTCCTGAGTCTTAAATGACCTTGGAAGGCTAGGGCCAAAATGTTGGCTTTCCTTGCAGCCCTCCTTTTTCTCTAATTTTGGTCTGCAAATTTTTTGTCATTTGTGAGACAGGGTCTGGCTATGCATTTCAGACTGGTCTTGAGCTCACTTTGTAGCCCAGGCTGGTCTCAAATTCACAACAGTCCTCCTGCCTCAGCCATAGAGTGCTAGAATTACAGATATGTGCTATTATATCCAGCAGTGCCTCAGTGTTTGTTGATTCACATGTAGTACTAAGGCTCTAGAAAAAGTCGCCCTTGGCTGGTTCTCTTCAGAGTCAGCTATGCTGACTGTGAGATACCCAGGACTTGTGGACAATGAATAAGCAGTCCTGGAACAGATTTTATTGTTTGCCTACACCCCTACCCCTGATTCGTGGTCTTGAGCAAGTCCAATGCAGCCTCTTCTCATCTTTCTGCGCTGAAAATAGCAACTCAATGCTAGGGAAAATCCAAATTAAATTCAGCTTGACTTTGTAATATGTGATTTAGCATGGAGACAGAAATTGAGTGACCTTCTATTTGGCTCTGATAAATAATAAAATAAGTTTGCATTCTTGGAGTAATTTCTTGAAAAGGAGATTATAGGCCCCAAGATGCTGTTTACGTTTGAGGAACAGGCAGTAAGACCATCCTCCCTGGGAAGGAAGTAAGCACAGAGCTTCCTTTCCCGAGGCTGTCTCCTTATGTTTAAGATTAATAATGTCCCTTACCTCCCTGCTCCTTGGTAGGACTGATTTGATTATCAGCTAAGGAGATGTGTTTTCCCTGTGGAACTAAGGAGCTACAGCATCTGAGACCCATCCAGTCTGTGTCACCGACAGTCTTTCTGAAATTTTGTCTTCCATAATACCTCATCTCCCCTGCAGATGCATCATAAATCATACTTTCAGCAGAAATATGGCTGTATCACATGTACAATGGGAAAATAAAAATGTGGCTGAGGAAAAAACCTGTTCTTGCTTTCACTTGAGAGAAAAGGAAGTTTGGGTGACTTTTTAGGAGGCAATAATACCTTTGAACACAGAGTCTAGAAAGAAAAAGGAGAAATTTTCTTTAAATAATGAAATTTCAAGTGACTACCACAGTGTTTGTAATTGGTTCTCTTTTTAAAGGATTTTTTTATAGTATGTAAACTAAATTTCAGTGAAAAAATATTTCAAAGTTTTTAGACCTGTGATAGTGTTTAAGTCTTTCCCTGGCACAGTAAGCAGGAGCTTCTGCACCTTGGGTTCCATCTCAGGACCTATGATTTTTCCCAGAGAGAGCATTATGCCATTTTCCTCTCCAAACTACTTACCGTGGTTTAGGATCACTTGTGTGGGAGAGCTGCAGTGCATTCCCGAGAAGGTGAATCTAAAAATGGCAGGTAGTAGTTTTAAGACCACACACACACACACACACACACACACACATTCACATTACATGGTGTCTATTCATGGAAACAAGCTTGAATCTAAAGACCTGTTTTCCTTTCCTAGCAAGCCATTTCACCCTTTGAATCTTGTTCATTTCTTGTTGTGTGGTGGTGTTTTGTTTTGGTTTTGAGACAGGGTCTGGCTGTGCAGTTCAGGCAGGCCATGAATGCATTATGTAGCCCAGGCTGGCTGTGAACTCACAGTAATCTTCCTGCCTCAGCCTCTTAAGTGCCAGGATTACAGGTGTGCGCCACCATACCTGGCCACCCTTTGAATATTAATTGTATTTGTGTAAGAACCTAACGGAAAGCCTTCCCTGAAGCTTCATGCTTTGTGAACCCACCTTGTATATTTACCCTTTGTGTTGTACATGACCCTGGAAAACTGTAAGGAACAGAAAACCCTTCTCAGTGGAGAGGCTGAGGAGCCTGAGCCACCTCTCAGTGGCAGAACTGTTCTCGTTGTAGGGTCACAGTGATCAGCTTCATGTCTCTGTAGTTCCAGGACAAAACAGTGTCATAACACCTGAGCCTCCAGAAGAGGTAAGGAGACCAGAAGTACAGGGAACAGTGTGGGTGGGTGGACAAGGTCTGGTTGCCAGCTGTGATCCTCACTGTGGGCTCCAAATGCAAAGGGAATCCAGCAGTGAGCAACACACACCTTTGAGGCAAGGTCAGGTGATGGAAGCTGCAGGAACCAAGAATGGACTGGAACTTTATTATGCCTTTGTTCCCATTTCCCAACACTTGGCCTTACACTAACTCTGCCTCCTAAGTATTTAAATTAATCTCTATGGGTTTTTTGTTTTTCACCGGGTTTTTTGAGACAGGTTCTCACTGTGTAGTTCAAGCTGGCCTTGAACTCACTATGTAGCCCAGGCTGGACTTTATCTTCTTGCCTCCACCTCCTGAGCCTGAGATTACAGGCATGCACCACCATGCCCAGCTGTACTTATTCTTAAAATGAGTTAAGTTATACAAAAGCATACTAAAGTATACACACATATAATATACTTACACACTTAAAAGGTAGCAGAATAATTCAGAAGTATGAGACAGAATGTTGACATCAAATGGAGGCATGAAACAGGCAAGTATAAAAATTGTACTCTATAAAATTTACTAAGGATTGGCCAAAATATTGGTTCTAGACTTTTCAGACATCCAAGAAAAAGAGAAACACCTGATCAGGTAGCCCCATTCAGGGTGTCTGTTCTTTAGAATGATAGCTGTTGCTCCTGAGAAAGAAGCTCGTCCTGTGAGTCAGAGGCAAATGATGTTAATGAACAGTACCTCATACAGGCTTTAAAAAAATCCCAATGCCCTGGTCCTATCGCCTCCCTCAGCAGAAGCCAGTGGCATTACATAGAATACAGTTCAGGAGAAGAAAACTGAGTGCTTACTCTCAAGTGGCTGGTGGAAAGGCAGATCAGCTTCTAACACAGTCATGTTTACTTTCCAGGTTTCCGCAGATCAGAATGTACAACTCTGAAGAGAAACTGGCAAGACCTCCTCTACACACATCTCCCAGAGAAGCTTCCCAGCCAGAGGGGATAGGTCCAAGGGGCACAGAATCAGCATCCCCATGTGGCTTCTCAGGGGGTACGCATGCTGGTAGTCCCTAAAGACCTGGCATTAATGGTAGCTGAGGAGCAGTCTTATGGGAGGGATGGAGGGAGGCAGGCTTGGAAAGGATGATTAGACTCAGGGAATATTTTAATTCATGTTTTAGCATTATCAGAAAAATGAAACTTTGTATAATAAAATGTATCATAAAGACTGTAAAAAGCCAAGGTACCTGTAGACACAAACACTTGTCTACATAGACACAAAGCCACACATACTCAGAAGATTGTGAACAAACAGGCTTTGACTTACCACTCACTTTGCAAGGCTGAAAGGCCAAAGAACAAATATTCAGATTGTTAAATAAAGTATGGTTTTGACTATGTCTGGATCCTTGTTTTGACACAGGGTGTTGCTCCAGCTCAGCACAGTTTTCTGTGTAGGTAAGATTATTGATTTTGCCCCTGGCTTAGAAAGCTTTAGTCATATCCCTCACACCCAGCTCACCCTGTCTCTTTGTTGTAACTCTTTTACTGTGTTTTTCCTCAATCTGGATATATTACTACATTTGTACTGTTTTTTTAAAAAAATGGGGGCCAGGGATACTGCTCAGTGAGACAGTCTCTGCTCCCTGGGTTCAATCCCTAGTACTCGGGGGAGGGGGGAAGCAAAAACCCTTAGTTTCTTTTGAAATTTTTAATTTATTTTTTAGACAGAGTCTCACTATGTAGTGCAGGCTGGCCTTGAACTCCTTATGTAGTCCAGCATGGCCTCCAACTCTGTGAGAAAGGGGTAATGTTTTAGAGCAGTATTACAGTCTAGTACTTGCTTAGATTAAAGGATCTGAGCAGAATGGAGTCATATGAAACTCCAAAGTGAAAGGAAAAGATGAAAAGTATATTACAGTGGAAATGAGATTAAATTTGAAGTTAGAAGTCCTGGATTTGAATCCTGCCATTTGCTTTCAGTGAAAATATTGAAAGATAACACTGAAGTCCTGTTGCCTTGGTAACAAGCAAATGCACTCCCATCATTCCTATGTTTAGAGATGATTTCACCATCCACTCAGTTCTTAAGTACGAACTTATTGAACACCTACTTTATGCCAAGTACTAGGTACTAATGGAACAATTTGAAGCCAGGCCTAGTGGCATATGCAGTTGGAAGGCTGAAGCAGGAGGATCACTCTGAGTTGGAGGCCATGCTGGACTACATAAGGGAGTTCAAGGCCAGCCTGTGCTACATAGTGAGACCCTGTCTGAAAAAATAAAAAATAAATAAAAAATTTCAAAAGAAACTGTTTGAGAAGAAACTAGGGTTTTTTGCCTTTTTTTTCCTCCCTCAGTACTAGGGATTGAACCCATGAGGCAGAGACTGTCTCACTGAGCAGTATCCCTGGCCCCCATTTTTTTAGAAAACAGGGTCCCTCTAAACTGTTTAAGCTGGCCTTGAACTTGTGATCCTCCTCCTTCAGCTGAGATCTGTGTAGCTATTTATAAGCATAGGCCAATATGCCCAGGTAGGAGGCAAGATCTTTAAGGAGACAATATTATTTTTATTTTATTGAGAAACAGCAATGAGACAGTTTCAAAACAGGTTAGTAGGACATTTACAATAATCAATACACAGCATATTGTTTTCTTCATAGTAGATATTCAGAAGACAAGATACAGACATGATATCTTGTCAGAACAATATTGGTACAAACCTTTATTCTCATTGAACTAAGAGAATGTAGCCGTATATCTATCTTTATATATATATCACAACAAAATGGTCCTTTATTTACATCCCTCTTTTTTGTTTAGTTTTGTCAGAAATGGGTATTCCATTGCCATTTAAATATTGTAGGTGTGTAAATTCAGCAAAATAATCCAAGGGAGACAAACTTCAGTCGAACACAATGTTGTGAGACCTTGTACCAAATATGTAAATTTTTAAGAAGGCAACACGTAATGAACACTGAGGTTTTAAGATAGTCTAGGTTAGTCTTGAGTGTGGCGTCTGGTGGTGTCATTTCCCAAAACAGTAACTGTAGAAAGAAGGGCATTTATGTGAGCCCTCTGTTTGCAAGCAACAAACTGACAAAATTAAGCAATAAAAACAGAGGGCCTAATGCTACATGCCTGTAACCCCAGCACTTGGGAGGCTGGCGGTGGATGTCCCCATCCTGTGGGCAGGGAAATGAGGAAATGTGACCGGCATTCCTATATGCTGGTGCTGGTGAGAATGGCAGATGACAAAAGCAAGACGCTTTTAGGGAGGATGGAAATGTTCTGTTGTTTTGTGTTGTCTGAGGTGCTTGAAATCAAATGCAGGGCTTTCGCATAGAACTACATCGCAGGGCCCCATCTTGATCTCTTGCTAAGCCACTGTGCCATGCAGGCTGTGCTCCACTTTGCGGTCCTCCTGGTTCAGCTTCTCAGAGCACTGGGATTACAGGTGTGCACCACCATGCCCTGCCACAAATAGGGTTACTTTTTATTAGGGGATAGTGTAACAGGTAGATACATGTGTCAAAGCTTATCAAATTATGCACTATATATGTGGTTCTTATGTACCAATTAATGCTTAAGGTATTAAAAGCAAACCCCAGGAGTGCCCCACAAGCACTAGATACATGGAGTTAGAAGTACCTGTAGGATTTTCCAATAGATATGTCTGTTAGGGACCTGGAAATACATACTTAGATTTGCAATCAGTTTTCCATTTTATTTTTGTTAAGTATTACATAGCATACTGCATACTACATAATATACTGCATCATTAATAAAGGTAGATGATCATGATTTTTTTTATCAAGAAAATGCTTCCTCATCAAAAAAAAAAAAAAGTTTGGACTGGGGAGATAGCTCAGTAGAGTAAGTGCTTGCCTGGCAAGTTCAGGGTCAAGAGTTCAATCCCCAGTACCACGAAAAAAAAAAAAAAAAGGAAAATGCTTCCTGGGCTGGCGAGATAGCTCAGCAGACTAAACGCCTGCTTAGGCAAGCTCAGGGATCAGGGTTCAGTCCCTGGTACCTCATGCCATACCTGCCCACCCCTGGGTGTGCTGAGCTGGCAACTGAGTCCAGGCATGGTGGTACTTGCTTATAATCCCAGCACTGGGAGGCTTGAAAACAGGAGGATCACTATGAGTCCAAGCTGCATAGTAAGACCCTGCACAAAAAAAAAAAAAAAAAAAAAAAAAAAAAGCAAGAAAGAAAATGCTTCCTTAATGCCAGAGATGTGCCTGTCTCTTTCAGTCAGACCTGCTGATAGGGATAAGGGGCATCCTTTTTCCTTCACCTCATTAGCAAGCTTAGGGATGTACACAACAACCACTTCCCCAGATGAGCACCCAGGGTGCTGAATCCAGGGAGAATCTCTACTATCTCAGCATTGCTACCTGACCAATAACCTCAGGAGTCATTTTTTAAAAATCTAATCCCTAAAAATTTAAGAGTAGAGGTCCCATGTGACCCAGTTATTTCCCTTTGGGGAATACTCTCAGAAGAATTAAAACAACCACAGTGCTGCATGTGCACCCGTGTTTATAGCATACAATTTATAACAGCTATGGGCTGGGTAAGTAGCTCAGTGGCATAAGCACATGTCTGGCAAGTGCTAGGTCCCGAGTTTGCTCTCTGATACAAAAAACAAACAGCTAAATCATGGAAACAACCCAAATGCCCATCAACCAAGGAATGGATAAGAAAGATATGGGGGCAGGCAGGATAGCTCAGCGAACTAAAGCACCTGCTTAAGCAAGCTTAGGCAAGCACAGGGACTGCAGTTCGATCCCTGGCACCACATGTTGTGCCAGCCCTGCCTCCAGGGCGGCCCAAGTCAGGCCACAGAGTTTGGGAGTAGTGGCACATGCCTGTAATCCCAGCACTGGGGAGGCTGAAAACAGGAGGACCATTATGAGTCGGAGCTGCATAGTGAGACCCTGTAACAACCAAATACATTAAAAAAAAAAAAAAAAAGTAAGATACAGTCTTAGCAATGCAGTGCCTGCCTGGCAAGGACAAGGCCCTGAGTTCAATTCCAGGCACCAAAAAAGCAAATAATGTTTAAAAAAAAAATAGATATGGTCTTTTTATACTACTCTGTCATTTGATTTTTTAAAAAATGTATTTAGTACAGAGTCTCAATGCAGCTCAGACACGTAGTGATCCTCCTGTCTCAGCCTCCTGAGCACTGGGAGTACAGGCGTGTGCCACCACAGCAGGTCTTGGTAGCTGGCTCAGCGAGCCTGGGGGTGGGGCCGGTGCAACGCGTAGTGCTAGGGATCAAACCCTGGGCCCTGTGCTTGCCTAAGC
>NW_004524669.1:3553855-3558005 GCF_000260255.1 Octodon degus | reverse complement strand
ACACACACACACACACACACACACACACACACACACAAACTAGTTATACTACAAACTTATCTTCATTGAAAAAGGTTTAGACTGGGGAGATAGCTCAGTGGTGAGTTGGACCTACATAGTAAAGGGCTGGGGAGATGGCTTAGTGGAATAGGTGCTTGCCTGGCAAGCACAAGGTCCTGAGTTTGATCCCTGGTACCATCAAAAAAAAACAAAAACAAAAACAAAAAACCTTGCATAGTAAGACCCTATACCACATACATAAAAATTAAAAAAGAAAAGGAAGGTTTGTGCTAATACCTTTTGGAGAATTTTTTTCTCCCTTAAATGAGTTTAATGCTTTTCAGATGGCAAGAGCTTGTTGAGATGATGGTAGAGACCGTGCTGGTGGCTGAGAACACACCATGCCTGCCCTCAGGTCGCTTTCTTCCAGGGAATACTTGAAAGGGTACTATGTCCTACCCTTGAAGCCCCATCTTGTGCAGGGCAAGGTCATTTTCATTGTGGCCCCGCCTCCTCCTCCAAGTCTACCACAAGCCTAGGAGGAGAATTGCCAGGCCTCATAGGAGCTGACAATATGCCCAGACCAGGTCTCATGTGTGGTACTTGGTGCCTGGTGCCAGGTGAGTTACGATAACTTCTATATCCTGCAGCTTCTCGCTTTTGGGTGAGATGGAACACATCTGATAGGTGACCCTGTTGCCTTCCACTGGGACGTACTTCCCTCCCATATCAGAGATGTGCAGGAAGATGTTGGAGCCACTGTCCACTGGGGTGATGAAGCTGTAGTCCTGGGACTGACAGAAGTACTTGCAGATTCCTTTGTAGATGGGACCCTGGGAAGCCTGCACCATCATGAAAAATGTCCTTGTCCAGCAGGTGGGCATGGGCTTGGGACCATACTGTCCTGCAGTGGGAATGGGAAGCACTGTCTGTCCTGAGGAGTGTCCAGCAGCTCCTCCAAAGGCTGATGAGTGGGAGGCTGTGCAGGTGCTGGTGGGAGAAGCTCTGATGACACTCCTGACCTGAGGATCTGTTCTGCTCAGCCCACCACTGGGCTCCAACTTGGAGAACTTTTATGCCTCCGTATCTTAACCCTGAGTAACTACTTTGAAGATAACAATATGCAATGTATTAACTGTTCTTATTCTATTATTTTGTTTTGAAATGTTTCCATAAAATAAAAAGATAGTCAAATATCCTGTTATTTTTCTTTAGAAAAGAGTAACCATTCAGCTGGCTGTGCTGGCACATGCCTCAAACCCTGTGCATGACAGCTTTCCCTGTCCTACGGGAGGAAACGTTTAATTAAGCTCATGGTTTCAGGAGATTCAGTCCACGTTTCTGCCTCTAAGACAGAAACATCATGGCAGAGGGGCCACGGTGGAGCAAAGAGGCTCAGTTCATGGTGACTAAGAAACAGGACAGCAGAAGTACCAGAGAATGGGGCTGGGAGATGGCTCAGTAATAAGCGCTTGCCTGGCAAGCTCAAGGGCCTGAGTTCAATCCCCAGTTAAAAAAAAAAAAAAAAGTACCAGAGAAGAAGGGGCCAGGGACAATGTAGTGTACTCAAGGTCACACCACCTCCATGACTCACCTAGAAACACCCAGAAGTATGTTTCACTAATCTCCCAGGCAGCTCCCAAACCAATCAAGCTAACAATGACGTTTAATCGCCATATCCAGCTATTGGGAAGCTGAGGCTGGAGGATTGCAAGTTTGCAGCCAACCTGGGCAATTTAGCAAGACCCTGATTCAAAAAACAACTTAAAGAGTCCAAACAATAGTGGTAGAGTGCTTGTCTAATATGTGTGAGCCCCTGGGTTTAATCCCAACACTGAGAAGAAAAAGAAAAAGAAAAAAGTAGCCATTCAAAGGATATACCTTGGGGCTGGGGAGATGGCTCAGTGCAATAAATGCTTCCCTGGCAAGCGCAAGGGCCTCAGCTCAATCCCCAGTTTTGCTAAAAAAAAAAAAAAAAAGGTACACCTTGTCTAACCTACTGCAGAGGAGATTGTACCCATTTCTAGAGGAGAGTTTTTCAAAATATAAACATTCTACTGCCTAGCTTTAATACTTCTTAGAAAGCATTCCCCTCGCAAATAGAAAACTTGGAAACTTTTGTAAATAAAGAGGGGAAGAGGGATTGAAGGAAGAGGAGGAGCATGAAGGAAAAAACAGCAAGATATATCACATACAAGTACAAATACTCTATGATGAATGTTATCACTGTATAACTAAATGTATCAATAAAATAAAAAGAAAGAAAAAAAGCATTCCTCTCCCTTAAAACTCAGAATCTCCCTGAGAATGATGCCCCTGGAGTACTGGAAGAGGTTCTCTCTGGGGGAGCATGCTGGAGACTTATAGTCTGCCAGGGGAGAGTAAACTACCCTGAGTTACAAAATGGTAAAACCATCCAGGGGAAAGTCTGGGGCTTACAAGACTGCCACTCTGGCAGCAGCATAAGATAAGGTGGAAAGCTCATAAAAGTAGGTAGCGCTGAATGCCTATCTATCTCCTGCCCACAGTCCCTGGAGGTCTGCTGACAAAGGCTGGCTGCTCTAGTTTCCCAAGCCCAGCATTGAATCCTTGGAGAGCCCTGAATGGCTAGCATGTGGGCTCCACTCACTGCCATCCCTATGCAGCTTTAGGCAGCGTGAGTTGCAAGTGCGCCATCCAGTCCCTGCCCCCAGCACTCGGATGGCCTGACAATACCAACAGCCTGGGTGAGACAGAGTACTCTACAAACATGACACGGCCAGGGTAAATAGGCTACACCTTCCTTGGTTGGATTGGCAGTTTCCCAGTACAGAAAGTAAGCTACTTTCTCACTAGTAGTGTTTTGCCCTGAAAACATACATAAAGTGAATTTCATCAACTTTTTTTCCTCCGGTTTTTATCAACACCTCAGAAATGAAAGCAGTTATTCTTGCTTCACTTACGAGATTTTTCCCTCATTTTATGCCTCTCTTTTCTGAGACATTTTCAGTATTTCCCAGATGTACACCCACAATCTGATGATACATGTCTTCCTAACAATCTGCATAAATACCAATTCCACAACCTACAGAACTCAGGAGTAAGCACAGAAGAGTGTATTACTGAGATATAAACTAGAATAACCACAAGAGATTCAACTCTGGGCCACTAAGATAACAATAGCTAACATTTATTGAGTACTTACTGTGTGCCAAGTAAGGTTCTAATGCTTTCTACTAACCCATTCCAGCCCTACAGTAATGCTATGATGGGAGACAGGTATTGCCCTAGGAAGAGAAATTAAAGAAGTAATTTATAAAGCCCGGCAGTGGTGGTGCTTGTAATCACAGTACTTTGGGAGGCTGAGACAGCCTAAGCAATTTAGTGAGACCCTGTCTCAAAGTAAAGGGTTGGCACTGTAGCCCTGGTTCATCCCCAGTACCACAAAATAAATAAATAAAAATTAATTTGTCAAATTTACAAAGCAAACGCAATTCCAAAGGCTGTGTGTTATATACTATTACATCCTCTTAGTCACTGAGTTCCCACAGATTAATTTGGGAACACTTCCTGCCACGAAGAAGTGAGTCAAAGGGTAGCTCAAGTATGTCTCTGATTAATATTTAAATTGCAATGCTTACAGTGAGCTAGAACAGTGATTATGAAGTGGCTTTACAGGCATTGTCACTTTTAGTCCCCCATTTTAGGGATGAGGAAACAGAAGCCAGGGGTTAAGCCATCTGCCCACAGTCAGCAAGTTAGCAAGTGGTGGAGCCGGATTGTTTGAATCCAAAGTCCAAGACACTCGACACTCGGAGCCCCCACGCTGCGCTGCCCTAGAAGAAGGCGAACCGGCAGGATCCGGGTGGCGCCTTGTGTCTCTCACACCCCACCCGGCGCCCCCCTAAACTCGCTTCGAGACAGCAGGCCCACGTGCGTAAACGAGCTGCGAACCGCAGGTCTATGTAACTTTCCACATTTGCTACAAATTCAAATTACGTCAACCCGCAGCGGTCCGACGGCCGGCCGGGCTGGTGCCCTCCGCAGCCTCTGGGCGAGGAGGAAGCGGCTCCGGATGGAGCGCGCGGTGACAGCGGGCGAAGGGAAGGCAGCCTTTCCTCCCGGGGCAGCGCGGGGACCCGCGCGGGCGGCTGCTGCTCTTTCCTGTCCC
>NW_004524669.1:3539087-3553486 GCF_000260255.1 Octodon degus | reverse complement strand
GGCCGCGGCTGCCGCGTGCTCCCTGCCGCCCTCGACGTCCGCACGGCTGCGGGGACCTGGGGCACCCGGGGCTCAGGCTGGGACCAGCTGGGGCTGGAGCTGGGTGCGGACGGCGCCCCGACAGCGAAGGCAGCGCGGGGACACCCGAGGCCCGCGACAACGGCCGGACGGGGCTGCGGCCGGCGCCGCGCTCCTCTGCCCGCGTCCCACCCCGCGCGGGCCGACCTGCCCGGCCCTCTCCTGACACCTAGCGGACGGCTCCGGCCGCGGACGCCCAGGTGCCTGTTGGCGCGCCCTGGCGACGACGGCCTGGGGCTCACCTCTGCCTTTCTCAGGCCTTCAGAGGCCTTCCTGGGTCAAGGTGGGGGCCCCGCGGAAGGGTCGCGGAGGTGACACGCGGTCTCCAGTGCCCTTGGGGAGAAGTTGCTCCCCGGGGCACGAGAATATCCTCGGGGAAACTCAGAAGGATTGAGGGGGAGCTTAAGGGGAAAAGAAGTGGGGAAGGAATTCAAGAAAAACCTGGAGCCCATCCCCTCACCCCTGTGTGCTCCTTCCTACAGCTGTGCCCCTGCGACAAGGTGCTCCAGCCCTGAGCGCCATGGCCGGCCTCCCGACCACGCCTTCTCCTGCAGGTAGGTAAAGGCCTTCCCTGATTCAGTGGAAGAGCACTGTTCGACAGTCTGTACCCCAAAACAAGACCTGGAATTCCTTGAGGCCTCAGCCTTCCTCCTGCTTTCTGGCTGCTACACAAAGGAAGAAGTCCTGGGAGCGTGTAGCAGATACGTGTGTCCTTCAGTGCGGGTGTGTTCTCAAGTCTGGTGGACCAGGCCAGTTCCTGGCACTACCAGTTACCAGTTAAAGTATTCTAACCTTGGCTTATAAAGTTCTTTTGTAAGTGTAAGGGAACAGCTTTATATTCGCCCTCTAATAATTCACAGCTGAGGCAAAAAGGGTGGCAATCACCCTACAGTTAAATGTGGAAAAGGAATCTTCCAAAGATAACAGGGAAGGAAACGAATAGCAAAGCCAGCCAAGATGGTGGGGCAAGCAAGTAATCCCAGGTGCTTTGGAGGTTGAGGCAGGAGGAGAATTGGGAGGAGGATTGCTTGAGCTTGGGTGTTGTAAACCTCGGGGAGGGGGCCAGCAAAACGTGTTAAAGGTAATGCTGCCCGGATTCCTTTCCTGGGTTGTAAAATAGGAAAAGGGTGCCTATCTTATGAGGCTGTTTGTGAGGACTAAAGAAAATCCGTATTAAAACACCTGGAAGCAAGTCTAGCATCTAGAAAGCACTAGTAACAGTCGTTATTGCTGAGCATTTATTAGAAACCCACCTTTCCCTGGAAAGGGATTCTGCTTTCTAATTTCATTTCTCTGATGATACAGAGCCAGTATCAAAACTATTCTCTGGAAGTATGTGGAGTCAGGGATCTACCTATCATACTGAGAGTGGTTCTTGCCTTTCATTTTATAATCTGGGCAGTCAGACTCGCTATCAGATCGGGTGAAGAACAAATCCTTCATTGGTCTGTATTCTTTTGTTTTCATACAGTCTCATTTGTCAGAACCAAGATTTCTGCTTTTATTGATATGGAAACAAATGTGTGACAATCCCAGGGAAGGTCTCAGCATCTCCTGTGATTGGTGATGCATATAATTCAGATTTTTCTTTGGCAAGAAGAGATAGAAAAAAGGAGAAATGGGCAGAAGTCTAGATTGGTCCACAAAGGCCTCCCACTTGGGGAAGGAATCTGAGCACCCTGGGAAGATGGACAAAGTTTGCACAGGCGAGGAGGGGAGCAGCGGAGAGTCTAAATGAAAAGTGCCAAGTGTGGAGCTGCAGAGACTGGGTTTACCCGAGGGTGTTCTGGAGTAGCTGAAGTATTTCCAAAATAAACCTCCCCCCCCCAGGGAAAAAGAGGTGAACCCTGGGCAGCGGGCTTAGGGGTTAAGAAACTATTTACATTCTTTTTTCTTCCTTTTTAAAATTTTGTGGTAAAATACTCGTACTACAAGTGTTAGGCTTTGAACATTTCTTGGTGTACAGTTCAGTGGTATTAAGTTCATTCACATTTTTGTACTGTGCTATCATCACCACCATCCATCTCTAAGACTTTTATTTTCCCAAACTGAAACTCCAAACTAACTCCTCATTCCATTCTCCTCCAGGCCCCTAACAACCACCATTCTACTATGTGTATGAATTTGACTGTTCCATGTACTTTATATAAATCGAATTGGGCCAGGGATACAGCTCAGTGGCACATCTCCTGCCTAGTAGATACAGGGTCCTGAGTTCAATTCCCAGTACCAAAAACATACAAAATAAATAGAATAGTATTGTATTTGTCCTTCTGGGTCTGGTTTATTTCGCTTATCATGATGCTTTCAAAGTTCATCTATGTTTTAGCATAAGTTAAAATTTCCCTTTTAACTGAGAGTAATAGTCCCATTGTGTGCTTTTGCTACATTTTCTTTTCTTTTTTTGTTCTTTATCCATCTGCTGATCAGCATTTGGGTTGTGTCCACATTGTGGCTACTGTGAATAAGACAGCTGTGAACGTGGCCTACAAATACCCATTTGAATCTCTGCTTTTCAATCCTTTGGCTGTATATCCGGGAGTGGAATTGCTATATTATGCCATAATTCCATGCTTAATTATTTCTGAAAAACCACTGTACTTTTTGTGTTTCATAGCACCTGTACCATTGGATGTTCCCACCAAAAATAAACAAAGGTTTCGGTTTCTCAACACCCTTGCCAGCACTTCCTATTCTCTGGTGTGTTTTGGTTTTTAGTAGTAACCATCCTAATGGGCATGAAGTGATAGCTCATTGTTGTTTTAACTTGCGTTTTCCTAATGACTAGTTATACTGAGCATCTGAGTATCTTTGGAGAAGTATCAGTGTTAAATCCTTGCCCATTTTTCACTGGAGTTGTTGTGTTGTTGTTGCTGTAGAGTTGCATACTTACATTCTTGATCCAACAAACGAAATGCATAGGGTGGTATTAAAGGACATATCATCTAGTCCCTGCCCACTGGGTTCCAGCAAATATGAGTTTAGGGACAAGAATGGAGGAAAAAATAGCAGTGACACAGAGAAGAGAGCTTGTTTATTGAACAACGGGATCACTGAGTCCAGCTTTTTACTCTACACCATCTTGCACTTGCTCCATCCCTCCACCCTCCCTAGGCCTCCACCTGTGTCCCTTTCCTGTCCCTTTTCCCCATAACAACATGAGAGCTGCATTATGATGTTACTAGGCCCTAGGAAGTTTTGCCTCTATGGGTTCTTTTCTATTAAAAAAAAATGTTAAAAATTGTACTTTAGAGGGCCTGGCATATAGTTCAGCAGTGTACTGCCTGCCTAGCAAGCATGAGGCCTAGAGTTCAATTCCGGGTACCAAAAAAAAGAAAAAGGGGGCATGGTGTAAAATTTTTACTTTACAACTGCATTAGTGTAAGAAAGACTATAATACCAATATAATAACATATAAGTAATAATTGGTACAATATTTATTTGAGCCAGGTATGGTGATGGTAGTGTACATCTGTAATCCCAGCACTTGGGAGGCTGAGGCAGGAGTATTGCCATGAGTTTGAGGCCCACCTGGGCTACTGAGTGAGTTCAAGGCTTGGCTAAAAAAAAAAAAAAAAAAAAATATATATATATATATATATATATATATATGCTTTTTAAAGGATATTAAAAATCATTAAAATGAAATCATTAAAAACATTTTCATGGGCCCTTACAAGTATTATAGACTCTAGATACTGCCCCTGTATAGAAGTCAGGCCTGTTGAAATTGGGCAGAGTGGAACCTTGCCTTGTAGCCACTGCCCACACTACCACCTAAAGCCAATCTCTTACCAGCAAATAATTACACTAGCCCCTTTGCAGGCTGCCTCACCAGGTAGTAGATGCTTAGCATTTTTCATCCTACTTATTCCTTACCCATAATCCTTTGTAGCAGGTTTCGTTCTCATTTTAATGAAGCAAAAGCTGGGTCTCAAGAAGTTAAGAAGTTTTCACTAATTAAAAGAATTTCTGGGGCTGGAGAGATGGCTCAGTGGTCTAAAGCACCTACTTAGAACAAGCTTAGCAAAAGCATCAGGGACCGCGGTTCAATCCCCCAGCACCACATGCCAGCCAGCCCGCCCCCTGGTGGGCTGAGCTGGCCTCTCTCTCTCTCTCTCTCTCTCTCTCTCTCTCTCTCTCTCTCTCTCTCTCAAATAAATAAATAAATAAAATTTAAAAAAAAAAGAATTTCTACTGGGCATAGTGGCACATACCTGTACAGTAATCCCAGCACTGGGAGGCTGAGGCAGGAGGATTGCTGTAAATTCAGGGCCAACCTGGACTACATAGACAGACTTTGTCTCAAAAAAACAAAAAACTCCCAAGCACTTCCCAAGGTGGTGTGGCTAGTAATGGCAGAGGCAGGGTTTTGTGCCAAGTCCAACTTATTTCCAAGCCTGTGTTTTTTCAGTCACGATCTACTGCTCCCAAGGTCTCATTGTAGCCCACTGGCCAGGCCAGCACACATGAAAGGGAAGGACAGAGGAGCAGAATTCTCTGGCAGGGCTCCCACTGAACACAGCTGGGGGAACTGCCCTTTGCTGGTAAGGTCTAGAGCAAATGAGTAGGTTGGCAGCTTCCAGAGGAAATGGATCTGATGCCTTGGTGATAAGGGATTTAGCTCCACCTGGGAATAAGGGCCACAGAGAAACCAACCAGTAGTATCTGGGTCAACAAAAAGAAGGGTGAGCGAGCAGAGTAAGTTGTGAAGGTCATTTGCTGTCAGTTAGGATTTGGGTGGGACCTGTATGTATGTATGTATGTATGTATGTATGTATTGGGAATTGAACTCGGGACCTTACACTTTCCAGGCATGTGCTTGTGCCACTGAACTATATTCCCTGCTGGAACCTTAATCTTATAGTCCTCTACCTCCACTCACAGTAAAAATGATATAGTATTTGCAGACTTGAGGAGGGAAGATAGAGGTTAATAGTATTTCCTCATTTGGACAAGATGATCACAAAGAACAGGAGTAAGATGAGAGGTATGAGGGGACGTTGTCCTTTCTGTGCTTCCCCCACCAGCTCTTTTTTATTTAAGTCCTAGGGATCAAACCGAAGCCTCACACATGCTAAGTGTACAGTCCACTACTGAACTATATTCCTAGCCCATTGCCTCCCTTTTCATGCCAGGCTTCCTGAACTTAGCTTACTGTAGTAGTGGTGTTAATTTTTTCATCTATAAAGTAATGCATGTCTCACTGCATGTGATGGCACACACCTGTAATCCCAGCACTCAGGAGGCTGAGGCAGAAGGATCACCATGAGCCCAAAGCCCCCCTGGGCTACATAATAGATGCAAGGCAAGTCTGAACTGCATAGTGAGACTGTCTCAAAAATAATAATACATGCCTTTTAGGGACTAGCTTTTAGAGAATAGACCTTTTTGTGTACAATATAGATTTTTTTTTTACAAAGGTATAACCGTATTACACATGTTGTGGCAGTTTTCTTCATGCAATAGTATACATAAATCTGTTCCAGTGATATTGCAAATCTACCACTTTTTCTTGGTGGTAGTGGTTGTGGTAGTAGGGGGGTCTTGCTTAGTTGCTCAGGCTGGCCTCCACCTCCAGATCCTTCTGCCTCAGCCTTGCTTCGTCTACTCATTCTGAGCTAGGATTTTCTCTCTAGTAGCTCATGGATCATGTGTCAGTTCTTCTCTTCCTTCTGTTAAGGAGACTTCTATCTTTTCCCTCCAGTTATATTTCGTCTTATACAGGTCATCTATAGGCCTATTAGAAGACAAAATTCAAGTTAGAAGCTTGCCCTACATTTTCTGTCTGTGGTTTGCCTTGTAAGCTTTCCTTATCTGACCTGTTTGCCTGCTCACCTCAGATTTGTGACCACCAGATGGACTCAGCAGCCCCGAAGTGCTGTAAACTAGGGTACACTGTTGCTGTGGTGACCGGAGACCATACTGATGGTGCCCAGCTAGTGTAACAGTAGGTTTTAAGTTTTTATGATTATAAAATAATTCCTTTTCATTATAAGAAATTTGGAAGATAAAAGAAAGCATATAGAAGGAAATAAAAATTATTCCAAATGCTACAATCTAGTGATGTGGTAATCTAGTGGTAAGTGTTGCCATTTTGGAATATATTGTTGAGGTGGTAATAGCTTTCTTGGTTTCGCCATAAATCTTTTATATAGCATTGTTGTTGTGTTAGATGGGGGGGGGGGTCTCCCTATGTAATCTAGTATAGTCTTGAGTTCACTATGTAGCCCAGGGTGGCTTCAAATTTGTGATCCTCCTGCTTCAGCCTCTGAAGTGCTGGGATTATAGGCATACACCATTATGACCAGCTGTTTTTTGTTGCTGGTTTAGCAGTTTTTTGGGGGGTTGTTTGTTTGTTTGGCGGAACCGGGGATTGAACTCAGGCCCTTGCGCTTGCCAGGGAAGCGCTTATTCCACCAAGCCATCACCCCGGCCCCCTGTTTGTTTTTGAGACAGAGTCTTGCTATGTAGCTTAGGCTGGCCTTGAACTCACTGTAACCCAGGCTGGCCTCAAACTTGTGGTGATCCTCCTGCCTCAGCCTCCCGTGTGCTGGGACAACAGGTGTGTACCACTACACCTGGCTTTTTTGAGACAGGGTCTCACTGTAATTCAGGCTGGCCTTGAACTCAAAATGATGCTCCTGCTGCAGACTCCTAAATTGATGGGATTACAGTATGGGCAGCCATGCTCAGTATTATTTTATATTCTGCTGCTAAGCTATTGCTTTATCATTCGTTATTTGCAAATAGTTGGTTTCCTGGACCTAAGAGTAAGGTATTTTTGTTGTTACATTCCATTTGACCTACTTTTCCAGTCATTTGAAATTTATCTCTGCTAGCCAGTTTACTAGTTGCCCCTCTAGCTTTGAATTCTTTTAAAAAATTTGTGGAAATTTCAAAGGGACTACATTTACCCAAAGGGCACTAAGCCTTCCACACAAAGCCCACATAGCAAGTACCAATAAACTGGATTATACATAAACAAGAAAAAAGATCTTACAAAGATTCTGGAATTCAATACTGAAAAAAAAAGCTATTATCAGGAAAACATATTTTTATTGGACCTTCTTATATTTGCTTTAATACTTTTTTGTGATTTAATAATACTATCTAGAATTACAGAGTTTTTAATTTGGCCCTGGCCTTATTTGACATAACCAAGTCAATTTAAAAACAACTAAGGTCAAATCTCAGTGGAAGAACCTGTCTAGAGTGGCACCATTCCATTCTTCAACAAGCCAATTTTTACTGCCCCACTTAGTCCTTATGTCTTCTTTGTTCATAGGACCTTCTGAACAGTCTTATTGAATTTCCTTGACTATTCATGTAGTATCGTCAGCCCTCCTAGGGCCTACCCAGCCCCTATCCTCACGCTTGAGGGATGAGCAGGCCTCCTCCTTTCCAGTCCCACTGGAGAGGGAAGCCAGGGCCTTTCTTGCAAGTGCTAGGCAAGGGCTCCACCACTGAGCTACATCCTCAGCCCATATCTCATTTTCTTGAGCATATTAAAGCTCTCTGAAAGAACTACGGAAGGCTCCCAAGTCACCATCTCCCTACTACCTGCATCTGTGTCCAGGTACTCTGCTTTTCCTATTGCTACAATAAATCGACTCTCAGCCCAGGGAGATAGCTGAGTGGCATAAGCACCTGCCTGGCAAGCAGAAGATCCTGAGTTTGATCCCCAGTACCAACAAATAAATAAACAAGCTCTCTCCTGTCTGCAGCCAACTCCTCTGTTTATGACCCAGATCCCCTCTCTTCAAGGGCATGTTTTCAGTCACACTCTCCTCTCATGCACTATCAGTTATTCTCATCTGAGTCTATATATATATATATATATATATATATATATATATATATATATTAGCATTTCTATTGCCCAAAAAACAAAGACAAGTCAAACTGCATTCCCCTCCAGTACATTCCCATTTCTCTGCTCACTTTTACACAACTTTTTGTAAGATTTACTTCTGTTCGGCCTCTAGTTTCCCTCCCATCCCTTTCTTGAATCCATCCTAAACCAGTTTTATATTCAGTACCTTACCAGAACTTATTTTGTGAAGGTCATTCATGACCTCTGTGTGGTGAAATCCAGCAAATGGTCCTTATGCTCCATCTGGTTTGCTGCTCCTTGGGCTCTGTCCTTGAACAACAACTAGACTCCCTTTCCTCTGTTAAAAACCAGACTCTGTAGGCCAGCCTCTGCCTACAACTTGGCAGTCAACCTCGATTCCACCCCACAACCAATCCTATCAGTCCTGGCTTCAGAATAGATACAGATTCCCGTCACTATCTCACTGGGCTGCTGCTAGACTCAAACAAAGCTTCTGTGCATGTCAGAAAAAGGGCCACTTTTGGTTGTGAGAGATAAAGCTACTTCTACCCTTGTCCCTGTCTTCCCTCAGCCTGTGGTTCACACTGCATTGTGTGTGTAGGAGTGGCAGGCGGGGGTGGGGGGATGCCTTAAATCTATCTCTGTTTCAAAGTTATGTTGCTGTATAACAACCCACCCCAAAACTTGGTGGCTTAAAACAAAAATAGCTTGGCTAGAGGGGAAGCTCATTATGAGAGCATTCAACTCATATACATAAGACTGTGAATTCAATCCCTAGCACTGCAAAAACCCCATTGATCATCTCTGATAGTTTGGTGTGTTGGTGGCATTTCCCTGAGGCATCACCTGTGCTACCCACATAGCTGCAGTCTGTTAAAGAGCCAAAGGGCCCCCTCATCTGGCTGATAGTGCTGGCTGTGAGCTGAGTCAGGGTGCTTGGAACTTGATAGTCTCTAGTTTTAAAAGTATGACCTTTGGAATTTCAGGCCCTACCTCAGACCTACTAAACCAGAGTCTGCTTTTTAACAAGATCCCCAGGAGATTGTTATGCACAACAAAGATTAAGGAGCAAGGGGGCTGGAGAGATGGCTCAGTGCTTTAAAGCACCTACTTGGAACAAGCTTGGCAAAGCACAGGGACCGCGGTTCGATCCCCCAGCACCACATGCCAGCCAGCCCCGCCCCCTGGTGGGCTGAGCTGACCACACACACACACACACACACACACACACTAAAAAAATGTAATAAATAAATAAAAGAAATACTAAAAAAAAAGAAAAATATTTAAAAAAAAAAAGATTAAGGAGCATGGATTTAAAATACAGATCTGTGGGGTTGGGGAGATAGCTCTGTAGTGTAAGCGCCTGCCTGACAAGCGCAAGAACTTGAGTTTGATCCCTAGTACTGGTACTACATGCCATGCCAGGCATGGTGGCGCACTCCTGTAATCCCAGTGGTGGGGAGACTGAGACAGGAGGATCTCTACAAGTCTGTAGTAAGATGAGTGTGGTAGTACATACCTGTAATCCCAGCACTGGGGCGGCTGAGGCATCACTGTGATTTCCAGGCAGCTAGCCTACAAGGTAAATTCAAGGCCGGCCTGAACTGCACAGTGAAATCCAACTCAAAAAGACTATATAATTTCTGCTGAGAAACCTATGAAATCTTCCCATTTCACTCATCGACAAAGTTAATATCCGGGCCAGCCAGATATCTCAATGACTAAAATGCCTGCTTAAGTAGAGCGCAGCGGCTGGGGCTCGATCGCCAGCGTGCCAGCATGCCATGCTGTCCCTGCCCCTGGGACACGCTGAGACAGAGACTGAGGCTGGACGTGGTGGTGAAAAAACAGGAGGATCACTACAAGTCCATCTATGTAGTGAGACCCTATAGACTCTGTAGTAAATGCATAAAAATAAATAAAGCTGAAATCCTTGCTATGGCCTACAGGACCATGTTTCATGGATTCCTTAACATAATCCGCTCTTCTCTCCCCCTGTACCCTCTATGTGGGCCCCATGCTTAGGCACTCATCGAGATCATTCCCAAAATATTCAGTCCTGATCTTTGGTAGTTTGGGGCTTATATGGGATGAGAAATCAGGAAGTAATGAACTAAAGTATTTTCCAGTTATTGACTGGCTCTTATAATACACAGTGACCAGTGTTTCTAGGAGGCAGAAGTAACAGGTACTTGTAGCAGCATCTATTCCCTGGACAACTAAGAGGCATTTTGTGCTACAAAGGGATTATGGAACAAAGATTTATTTTGTTTTTTATTTATTTTTGTATTTTTAGGGAAGAGTCTACAGGGTGTTCAGGGTCTCACAACTATATCGGACTCCTTGTAATCCGCCTGTTTACAGCCTCCCAAGAGCAGGGATTACAGGTGTGCGCCACCATGCCTAGTCTCAGTCATTACCTCAGCGCACCCCAGGGTCGGGGCTGGCAGGCTTGCAGGTGCTTTAATCAGCTGAAATATTTGGCCGGCCCTAAAGTTGAGAAGGATTTTTTTGGGGGGTCAGGAGGAGGTGGGGATTGAACCACAGTATCCTGCGCCTCACTGCGTTTGCATGAGCAGGTGCTTAAACAACTGAGCTAACTGGCAGGCCCCCTGGAACAGGGGTTTAAAACAAGTGTTATAGGGGAATATTTATTGTTTCATTACTAAAAGCATTAATGCTTTCATAATGCAATTTGCATGCTAATTCCATTTCTTCACTATTCCTCACTTGTTAAGTACTAATAAGGTATTTCTTCTTAAAGCTTTCCTTTGTAAGGCTTTATTCAAATCCCTGCTTCAGTTAAGCTTTCACAGATGTTACTTAAAATTGCAACCTGATCTGCATCCCAACTCCTTATTTTCTTTCCCATTTTTCCACATCTAATATAGTGTTTTATGTATTTTGTGTATTTTCTGACTCCTTCCTCTAAAAATTTAATTGTATGTAATTGTATGTAGAGAGTTTTTTGGTTTTATTTATCTGAAAGTCTGCTCACTGTATGTGTTTTGTTTTTTTTTTTTTTGAGACAGGGTCTTAATAAGTCCCTAAATTGTCCAGGCTAGGCTGGGATTATAGGTGTGCCACCATCTTTGGCTCACTCTTACTGATAGTATTGCACACAGTCTTAATGTTATCAGGTTTGAGGCCCTGGAATCTCCTTCTAGAGGTGGCTTCTAATTTTTTTCTGTCCTGAGCAAAGAATTGGTCAAAATAAGCATGAACAGTAGCAAAGTTTTATTTTTTTAAGGTGTGTGTGTGTGTGTGTGTGTGCAGGGTCTCACTACACAGCTCAGACTCGTAGTGATCCTCCTGATTTCTGCCTCTCTAGTGCCGGGATTACAGGTGTGTGCCATCTTGCCCTGACTGCTTTGCTGGTTCAGTGCACCCGGGGGTGGGGCCAGCGTGGCATGCGGTGCCAGGGATCCAACCCTGACCCCTGCGCTTACCTAAGCAAGTGCTTAGTCCACTGAGCTATACTGCAGCCCTCAAAGTTTTATTACAAGTAGGAACACCCTACAGTGTAAGGGTGGCCACCATGCAAGAGAGAACACAATGGGAAAAACTCAGTGTGGACTGTCCTTTTTGTGTCACCCATTCCTCAGGCTGACATCAGGTCTAGGCCATCCTATCAAAAACATGTTCAATGGGGCTGGAGAGATGGCTCAGTGGTCTAAAGCACCTACTTGAAACAAGCTTGGCAAAGCACAGGGACCGCAGTTCGATCCCCAGCACCACATGCCAGCCAGACCCGCCCCCTGGTGGGCTGAGCTGGCCACACACACGCACAATAAATAAATGTAATAAATAAAAATAAAAATAAAAATAAAAAAAAAAACATGTTCAAGGGGCGGGGGTATAGCTCAGGAGCATAAGTACCTGCTTAGCAAGTACAAGGTCCCAAGTTTGATCCCCAGTACCGGAAAACAAAACAAAACAAAACAAAAAGCCTGCTTGCGTTCTCAGAAGGAGTTCACATGCAGGATTTTGGAGACTTCTGTGCATGTGTTCCAGGATCTTGTCACACCTCCTTTCCCAGCCAGTTGCAGGCATGCCCTACCTTCCTGTGTCATATCCCCCAGGGAGACATAAATCCCCATAATTCTTTATGGACTGCTGAGAGAGTCGACTTCTGTCATCTATACTTCTTGCATCTGGAAGGTGCTATGGACGCACCTACTGGGGATTATGTGTTCTCCAACTACCTTGGGAGTGCTGTGGCTCACTGGCTGGGTAAAAGAGAAAAACTGTTAGAAGACAGTAAGAAAAGAATTATTGATCATCAAGCTGCCTGTTTGATGGGGGAGAAAAAAAGCAACTTTACTATTATGTTGGGGTTGTAGAGCCCAAATATGAGGAGCAGACCAGCTTTTCACATTTATTATGGAGGACAAAGAATGACAAAGAGAAGTTAAAGTATCTGAGAGCCATAACCTCAACAAGATCACACACATAATGGATCTAATTAAAAAACCGAGGCCTCAGTACAGGTGCCCATTTAAAGCTCTGATGAATTAGGGTCATTAGTACCTCTGTTTATCTGTAATATTGGAGTCTTACTTTCTGATAAGGAGCCTCAGGTCTTCCAGCAGTTCTTAGGAATAGATTTCTTCTTAGTCCTCTGAGAATTCTAGTGGCCATTACACATGGAAGTTTTATAAACTCACTGCATCCCTTGAAGAAGGAGTAGAATGGTTCCTGAGGAACTGAGATAAGGCTAGGGTCTTGAGTGGCTGTAGGGCTGCCTATGTTTTGTTTTGACTTTTTATTTATTTATTTATTTATTTATTTATTTTGGTATCAGGGATTTAACTCAGGACCTTGCACCTGCCAGGCAGGTGCTTATGCTGCTGAGCTATAACCCCAGCCCTGTTTTGATTTGATTTTTGAGACATACTATGTAGTTCAGGCTGGCCTTGGACTCATTATGTTGCCCAGGCCTCTAACTCAGTGATCCTCCTACCTTAGCCTCCCGAATGCTGGGACTACAGGTGTGCACCACCACACTTGGCCTCAGGGATGCCCTTGTCTCCTTATCAGTCTTTCGATTTTCTAAGACTTTGGATATGTTTCTTTGGGATCCCTGGCAGCAAATGACAGCAACAGGTGTGGGAAGATGGACAACCTCTAGGAGCTCTAGAATTTCCTGCTTGTGCTTTGTAGATGATTGCTTATTAGTTAGCAAGCCCCTGTCTTTCTAGATTGCTATATGGGCATCTAGCACCACAAAAGCATATTTGGAGTATGTGTAAGCATATAGATTCGTGCCTTTTCCTAATATCAGTGCCTGAGAAAAAACTGATAGCTGGGGAAAAAATTCATGTATTTTCATTTAAAACTTGGCATCCTTGAAAAGTTTCACTGTGTGTTCTAAGGACTACTTTCCTATCAGCACATGCTGGATACAACTGATAAAACGAGCCCCAAAGAAGAAAAGATATTATCTACTTACAAAGAGAAATAAAAACTGTTTTCAGCTCTCATGAAATTCCTGTCAGATACATACACTGTAATTAACCTGATATATGTATATATGAATTGTTATAAAAGGTGTGATTACACTGAAAAAAAAAAAAAAAACCTGATAGCTGTGCCTTAAAGATCCTTGTATAAGTCCTTGTGGAAGCAGTTTTGCTTTATTAATCTGATGTGAACTGAAAACTGCATCACCTGCCTTTCAATATCTTTGGACAAAGTTCCTTCTATCAGCAAACTACACCTCTTCAGGGTCTTGCTTGCGTAGGTCTAGGAGATCACAAGAGGAGCTAACATCAAGACCTCTTAGGCATCAAAGAGGCAGGATCAAGAGTGGCACAGGTTTTTTTTTGTTGTTTTTATTTGTTGTTTTCTTTTGTTTTGTACCAAAAATCAAACTCTGGACCTTGCACTTGCCAGGCAGGCCCTATGTCACTGATCTAGAGCCCTAGCCCCTGCACAGGTTTTTATAATAAACCTCGGAGTATCAAAGTGTGGCCTGATACTTAGCAAGCCATTCCTCTATTAGCCACAAGGAACCTTTAGTCTCCGGAATAGCCCTGTTAGCAAACCTGTAGCTTCTGCTCTCAGGCAGGATGGCTATCCAGCAACTACTCTTACCTTTTTGAAAAATATGCCAGTGAGCAGAGTTCTTGTCCTAGGCTTTGGGTCAAGATGTACAATGCAGTTCCTTACCAGAGAGTTCAGTGGCACAGTGCCTGCCTGGCAAGTGCAGTCTTGAATTTGATTCCAAGCATAAAAAAAAAAAAAAAAAAAAAAAAAAAAAAAGATTAGTATCACCAAATGAATTTCCTCTCTTTTCTTTTTTTTTTTTTTCCTTTTTAAAAGCTTCTTTACTTCAAAGCAAATCTCCAACAGAGTAAAAAGAAAAAAAAAAAAACATAAACTGGAAAAAAATTATACCTGACTGTCCCTCCAACGAAGCAGTTTTATAAAGGACATATAAAGAATTTAAAAACTGAGGCCTAGGGCTGGTAGGATGGCTCAG
>NW_004524669.1:3514000-3538702 GCF_000260255.1 Octodon degus | reverse complement strand
TGATCCTATTTACAAACACCATTAGAACAAATCATTCTATTCATTAACAGAATGTAACTATATATCTATCCCAGCCACTTTGAATACACAGATACAAAATGGACATTCATCTGTATACCCCATTTTTTCTAAGTTCTGTTATTGAATTCCTCTCTTTTCTGATATACAGAAGAAGAAGGCATTTCTTAAATCAGATATTTTATTATACCGTGCATGCAGAATTCACCTGTTAGTTAATTAGGTCAGGGAGACCTGACATAGTCCCAACAGGTAAAATCTATTTTCACCTTTGTCAGAATTGCCCCCAGTGTTGCTAGTAAATCTTTTCCAGCAAGGTAGTAGGACATCTGGGACAGTTAGAAATTCATGGTTAAACATTTGGCCTTCAAAGTGACATGTAGAGCAGGACTAACAAATCTCTGACTAGATGTTCCTTCAAACCTAAGTATGGCTATAAATGTAGGCTACAGAGAGTTTTCCAGAAAAGTAAGTCAAAACAGTGCATTGGATTGGCTCACCCATAATGTCCAGCATTACCCAGAGTTCCTCAGGAGAGAGAGTAATATCTGTGGACAGAGGCTATATAGATACCATTGGACCTCTTCAATTGTCAGAGCAGGAAATGAGGGGTTTGGCTGGTCTAGACCCTCTTGGAGTGGGGACAGTCAACTCTCCACTGCCATGAGTTCAGCAGATTGGCCCTTTCACACTTGTAGCAGGGCCCAGGCAGTGGTTTGGTGCAGTCCTAGGCCCAGTGTTCAGACTTCTTGTACATGAAAAGGAACTCTTTCCTTGGTTATCTTTGTGTTTTCCTTTAGATGGTATAGGTGAGTTTAAAACATTGCCAATTGCAAAAGCTATAGTTCTGGCTTTTCTCTTTGACTCCTGTTACAGTTTTAGTCTAGATGTCCCCTGAAAGTCTCATTCTGTGATAGGGTTTTTTCAGAGGTGGCTGAATCTAGAGTGTATGATTAAGTTATAGAGCAGTGCTAAAATTAAAGGGGGGTGATTGCTGGATCAGTCCACTGATCAAATTGACACCTTTCCGATCCCAGTAGACAAGATACATTGTAAGGGACAGAAAGAGGCCTGTCGCTCACTCTTCCCCCTGCCCCCCATTGCTCCTGCTGTCTTCTGTCACCATGAATGATTGCCTCTCTGCCGTGTACCACCCTACCTTGCAGCCAGCCGATTATGGACTGAAACCTCTTCGAACTGTGAATTAAATAAACATTTCCTAGGATTGGCAAGTTAGCTGAGCAGACTAAGCTCCTGCTTAGGCAAGCACAGGGACTAGGTTTTGAAGGACCAGGGCTCAATCTCCGGTCCTGCATGCCACGCCGGCCCTGCCTCCAGACGCACTGAGCCAGCCACAGAGATTGGGCATGGTGGCACACACCTGTAATCCCAGCAGTGGGAGGCTGAGACAGGAGGATCACTATAAATTTGAGCTGTGTAGTGAGACCCTGTACCAAATACATTAAAAAAAAAAAAAAACAAACAAAAACTGCCCATCTGTACCCTGTACCCATCTCTCACCATTGTAGTTCATCAACCCAAACCATATTTAACAGTAGTAGTATGTTCCTTTTTTAAATTGGCAGGGCCAAAATTTTTCCACTGATCTGAAGGGTACAGTTCATGAGGTTCCCATGACTTATGTTGGGGCCTAGAGAGACAACTAAATCTTGGGTTTTTAAATGGCACCCTTTTCAGTAGAATAAGCACTTGCATGGCAAGCACTTGCCTGGTAAGGCTTGAGTTCAATCCCCGGTTCCACAAAAAATAAAATAAATGGCACCTCATGCAAGGAGGAGACATGATTTTAGCCTAGAAAACATCACTTGTGAGATTCAAGTATTCACGACAGATGTCTGTCCAAAGCTAGGTTGATGCTAGCATGATTCGTAGAGGCATAAAATAAAGCCCTACTGAGGGCTTTTTGTTTCCATATGGGTACCCTTAACTACTTAGGGAGAGGGATGTTGAGCCACTTGATGGCTCTGCCCAACCATTAAAAACGCCTACGAGATCAGGGTAGAGTTCCTCCCCTCTGGGACTCCCTTAGCCATGATGATTCACTTGATGGCTATACTAAAGCAGAGTGGAGTCACTTGAGAAACAATCTCTTGCATTTACCCCTGTAGCAAAAACTCTGGTACTTCAAGGGAATAGAGACAAAAATTTATTTTTTAAGGAAAAAAATCTTCTAAAAATCTTAAGAATGACTCACAGTCACCTAAGTTAAACTGTACTATTGTTTAGTTCCATTGGGCCATCAGGCATAAATTACCTACATTTGTTTTTTTTTTTTTTTTTTAAAGAGGGCTAGGTGGATAGCTCAGCAGCACAAGTACCTGCCTGGAAAGAACAAGGTAATGAGTTCAATTCTGCCCTTGCCAAAAAAGAAGGGAAACAAACATGGTAGAGCCCATGTGGCTAATCAAAAATGGGCATCCAGTCAGGTAACAGACAAGATGGCAGCCAATTGTAGGATGAGGCAAGATGGCAACTCAGACTAAGCATGTAGAAGAAAAGCACAGATGACACTTTTACAAAAGAAGTAAACAGGTACTGAAATAACTTCTTAGGGTGGGGAAAAAAAAGAAACAGGCAGCTACTCAGGAAAGCCACTAGAATACCAACAGCTACTTTCCCCCAAAAGAATGAGAAAGCTGAGCAAAGTATCATGGGGAACAGAAACACGACCTTATAAAGGGCACACTAAACTCTAGGTTGAACACACGTGGTACCTCTAAATGATCAGCTCTGTGACTGGGTTAATAATAAGCTTCCTGGTTGTTCTTTACTGACTTGTATCTGCAAGAGTCACCAAAAATGGAAAAAGGGGAAAAAAAGGAGAAAGAAAGTTCAAAAGGGTCGATAAGCTTCCAATGGCTGGAAAAAAGAAGACGCCATGTGTACACACACACACACACACACACACACACACGCACACGCACACGCACACACACACACACACGCTGGGAAAAAAACAGGAAACAGTTCCTGGTGCCATGAGAAGAGTCTCCTAAGTTCCCCAACACAGGGGAAAGGAACAGGAAAAGAAGAACAACAAAAACCTTCATGGCATTTTAAAGGGAAAGAAAATGTGCCCAAAAGACCCTAGTTGCTCTCTTGGCTGGCTAAACTACATATACTACAAGTTTTGGGGTCCTAGAGTCTCCTCCTGGAGGTGATTTCCAGGTTCTTTCTGTTGTATGCAAAGAATTGGTCAAGGCAAGCACAAACAATAGCAAAGTTTTATTAAAGGTAGGAAAAGAAACAGGCTCTGCAGAGCAAGTTTGGCCCAAGTAAAAGTAGAAAAAGAAGTATAGAGTGAGGGTGGCCACCACGCAAGAGAGAATACAGTGGCAACAACTCAGTGTGGACTGTCCTGTTTGCTTCATCCACTCCTCAGGCTGAGGTCAGGCCTAAGGCATCCTATCAAAAACCTGCTCAAGTTCTCATGAGCAGTTTGCATGCAGGGCTTTGGGGACTGCTCTGTGCATGTTCCAGGATCTTGTCACACCTCCTTTCAGAGCCACCTTTGCCATACCCTACCTTTCTGTCTCATTAACATGAATAGAACTGCTTTTTTTGTTGGAAGAAAAAAGCCTCTTGTTTGTTTTGTTTTTTGAAACAGGGTCTCACTATGTATTTAAGATGGCCTTAAACTCACTATATAGTCCAGGCTGGCCTTGAGCTTGTGGAGATCCTCCTGTCTCAACCTCCCAAATGCTGGGATTATATGCAGATGCCATCATGCCCCACTAATCTAAACCATTTCAAACCAAAGCAGAATATGCAGAATAACCAAAGCAGAATATGAAGTGTTAAAATACAACAAAAATATATTTAAAAAGACATACTAATTCTAGTTACAAATGGGATGTTACTTTTTTTATAATCCACAGTTACATTTAGGAAATCATATAAACATAGATCACTGATTTAGATGAAATAGATGAATTTGTAACAAAGCTCTGTAGTTACAAAAATACCAAAGAATGCATAAAATGAATGTTTATTTGACTTTTGTGTCATGCCTGGATCCTTCACCAATGTTATAGGGGGGTGGGAGCAGATAAAAAATGAAACAGCTATTAGGAGTATAGCAAAGATAATTCTTCCTAAAAATAAATAACAAAAAAAAGTTTCTATAAAACTATTCATCTCAGCCAGGCATGGTGGCACATGCCTGTAATCCTCACACTTGGGAGGCTGAGGCAGGAAGATCCCTTTGAGTTCAAGGCCAGCGGGGCTACAAAAATGAGATCCTGCTTAAACAAAACAAAACAAAACCTATGTATCTTACTCTTTCAAACCATAAAATATGCTTCTACATACAGTGAGACATAAATAGGCTTCCTTTTCCATTAACACATAGAAATAATAATTCTTTTTTAACATTGTGGATAAAGTGTGATTGTGATCATAATTCTAAGCTGTTACAGACCAAGATGAGGGACACGTCATGGTTTCTGGAGATGTATACTGTAATTCCTAGACTGGCATATTAGACACTAATAAAAATTAACAAAAGGAACAGAAAATTTCAAGACAAGGGCAAATAGACACATCTTAGCAACACTTAGAAGCAAATTTAGGTGTATTCCTCTTTACTTTTAAAGAGACTTTGGTTCAGCAAGTGTGTGTGTTTGGAAATTGCTTGGTGCAATCTATGAGAATTCTCAAGGTGTCTTTTTTTAATTTTTGTTTTTAATCTTTTATTTATTTATTTATTTATTTATTTATTTATTTATTTATTACAGGGTCTCACTACACAGCTCAGACTCATAGTGATCCTAGCACTCAGCCTCCCTAGCACCGGGATTACAGGTGTGTGCCACCACACCTAGGATCAGTGGCCAGCGTGGCTTACCGGGGTTTCTGGGTTTGGCAAGGCATGTGGTACCGGGGCTCAAACCCAGGTCTTTGTGCTTGCCAGGCAGGCACTTAGACCACCAAGCTATCTCCCCAGCCCTCAAGATGTCTTAAATACACCTAATTTTAGTGGTGGAGCTGATCTGAGTAGCTGTTTCTGCTTGAGACTGATAACTAATCACTCTCTTTGGAGGAAATCCTAACCTTTCCTTCCACACTCTCCTTAGAGAATAGCCTCTCTAGTCACACGTTCAGAAGTTCCTATTGCTATCTTCATCTTTAGCTCTAGCATTAACAGTAGCACCACATACATTTGTCACTATTGTCATCCCCACATTCTTCAGTAAGTCCTAGCAGTGTCTACCAAAACCAAGCAAGGTCACTGTCTGTTGTTTGTTCAATGCAGTTAGCCATTGTCCTCCCCATTTATTTTTATCATCTTGCCACATGGACACAATACTATCCTGAAAAGGTATATGTTCCCATTTGGACATTAAGTTACTAGGCAACTGGATATGTTTCTGTAGACATCAAAAGTAGCTTTCCTTGCCAAGCTTTCCATTTTTTGTTAATCTGTTTTGTTTTTTTGGAAACTAATTCAGACGGGCCTTAAAAATCACCATATAGCCCAGGGTGGCCTCAAAATCACTGTAATTCTCCTGCCTCAGTCTCCTACTGGGATTTGAAATGTGCACCAGGATGATGCCTGATACCAACCTTTACATGTGTGTGTGTGTGTGTGTGTGTGTGTGTGTGTGTGTGTGTGTATACACTAATGATTGAACCCACAGGGCTTTGCACTGGGTTTTTTTTTGAGGCATGATCTTGCTAAGTCTTTAAATTGCACTGAAAAAATAAAAAACAAATTGCACTGGCTGGGCTCAAATTTGCAGTCCTCTGCCCTCAGTCTCCAGAAGTGTTGGGAATTACCGGCCTGTGCCATCATTCCTGGCTACTTTCGTCATTTTGTTTTGTTTTGTTTTGTTTTGTTTTAAATCAGAATACTGGACTGATCTGTAGAGGATGTTTAAATAGTGTTCTGGGTTAGCAACCTTCTGATTCGATTCTGTATTCTCCTCTTCTATAGGCAGGACTGGAAGTAGAAATGGTATTCTGCCTCATGCATTCTAGCCAAGTACTGTACCACTGAGCTGCACCCCAGCCCCATTTTAAACATGTAGTCCAGTACATTAAGTACATGCACTGTCATCATTATCTATTCTAAACCTTTTCAATTATGCCAAACTGAAACTCCATGCCCATTAAACATTTGCCATTGTCCCCCTCTCCCAGACCCTCACACCTCCATTCTGTTTTCTGTCTCTATGAATTTGATTGCTGTAGGTCAGTGGTGGCAAGCCTATATGCCACAGCAGGCTGTTTGTATCATTGAGAGTTCTAAAAGTTGCACCATCTCTGCTCTAGGCCATCAATTAAAGTAGTTATGTATGGGCTGGGGAGATGGCTCAGTGGAATAAGCGCTTCCCTGGCAAGCGCAAGGGCCTGAGTTCAATCCCTGGTTCTGCCAAAAAAAAAATAAAATAAAATAGTTACATAATATTCATTCTTTTGCATCTGGCTTATTCCACCAAGCCTGATGTCTTTCAGGTTCATCCTCATTGTAGCATGTGTCAGAACTTCCTTCCTTTTTAAGGCTGAATAGTGTTCCACTGTGTGTATGCTGTTTTGTTTTTCTATTCTTCTGATTTTAAATTTATTTTTAATTTTATGTATTTGGTACAGGGTCTCACTACACAGCTCAGACTTGTAGTGATCCTCCTGTTTCAGCCTCCCCAGCACTGGGATTACAGGTGTGTGCCACCACGCTGATCTTAGTGGCCTTTTCAGTGCACCTGAAGTGGGCCAGCACAGCAGTGCTACCAGGGATGGAACTGGGTCCTTGTGCTTGCCTAGGCAGGCACTTAAGACAGCTGAGCCATCGCAGTGGCCTTCTATTCATCTGTTAATGGACACTTGGGTTGCTCTATCTTTGTGATTATAAATAATGCTACTGTGTACATTGTTATACAAATGTCAATTTTGAGTCTTGTTCATTCATTTTGTGTATATACACAGAAATATGATTGTTGGCATATAGAGTAATTCTGTTTCATTTGTGGAAGGACTGTGAAGATTAGAGGTTTTGCTGCTTTATTCACTTATCTGTGCCTAGAGCCAAACAGAGTACATGTTCAATGAACACTTGTTGAATTAACTTGTTTTGTTTATTAAGACAGAATCTCACTCAGGCTAGCCTTGAACTCACTAGGTAGCCCAAATTGAGGTAATCAATTTGAGGTAATCTTCTGCTTCAGCCTCCTCAGTGCTGGATTACAGGTGTGTGTCACCATGCCTAGCTCTAAAAATTAACTTTTGGCTCAGTACCAGGGATCAAACTCAGGACCTTGTACTTGTCAGGCAGGTACTTATGCCACTAAGTTATCTCCCCAACCCTTTTAATCTTTTTCTCTGTAGACTTAGAATCTCAAAAGGCTTGGTAGCTTGTCTGTCCCAGCTTGTGCTTAGGGGTCCCATGCTGACTCCTAATTCTTGCTCCTTGAATTAAAGGCCCCCAAAACAGGCCCCTATTCTAGAATTTTTCTGTGGAATCCCATCAAGCTCACCAAAATTTTATAGAATTTACATTATTTTCTTTTTTTTTTTTTTTTTTTCAGAATCGGGGATTGAACTCAGGCCCTTGCATTTGCCAGGCAAGCGCTTATTCTACTGAGCTATCTCCCTGGGTCTGGCCCTGTCTCTTTCATAGGAGCTCTTACTTACCAGCAGAGGTCTCATTGACAAGTTATCATCACCCTTGGCTAACTAACATTTATCTAGATCCCTTTTAGATTAGCCTGTGCTTCTCATTTCTTGAGCTCACTTCCCTGTGTCTTAAATGCTCCTGCTGCTCCCTGGGTAAAAAAAATTATTATTTCATAGAAGGCAGAGACCAAAAGCATAAAGAAAATTTTTCCATTTTCTCCAGTCTAACACCTCAAGACTAAAGATCAAACCTTGTTCTTGTTCCAAATAGAACATTTTAAAAATTGTCCTTCAGATTTATTTGCCACAGTGTGCTAAATAGAGCTTCCCAACACTATTCTTCTAAGTCTCTGACAGCCTCTAATATGGGCTTTTCTGCTAGAAATTTTTATGTGCATTTTGAAGAGATTCATATTCTGAAATCACATTGGTGAAAATAGGAGGGCCTAATATTCAATAACGGAACTTAGAAAAAATAGGGTATACAGATGAATGTCCATTTTGTATCTGTGTATTCAAAGTAGTTAGGATAGATATATAGTTGCATTCTCTTAATGAATAGAATGATTTGTTCTAAAGGTGTTTGTAAATAGGATCACAAGTCCGCATCTTGTACAGCAATTAACCACTAAGAAGAACATATGCAGTGTGTTATTTGTTGAAACTGTACTTCCGATTTGATTTGAAACTGTCTCATTACTGTTTATCAATAAAATTTTGGGGAAAAAAGTAATATATATTTAAAAAAAAGAAAAAGAAAATAGGAGGGCCTACAGGAGAAATGAGATTGGAGCAGACCATACAACACAGAGCTTTGAAACTAGAATTCCTATAAATATCCTAACAACCTCAATAAAAATATTGGCAGACTTTAATCTCCACAAGCATGTGAACCTTGAATCCCAATCAGTCTTTGCAGCTTATACCTTTGGATGTACAGTTCTCCAAAAAATTCCAATGAGCCTTCACTTCTAATAGGGAACATCTTCATCAAAAATTAAAATCTAAGGTAGGTTCTGTCCTCTTCACTCATCGATTGTTTGGGGGGATTTTTGGGGTTTTGTTTTGTTTTCTTTCTCGGTACCAGGGATCAAACTCAGGACCCTGCACTTGGCTGGCAGATGCTTATGCCGGTGAGCTATCTCCCTGGCCCACTCATCCATTGTTTTAATATTAGGTGAATTTCTTTGCACTTCTATCACCTGCACCTGTTGCTTCACCAAATGGTTTAAGTAAAATTAACCAAAGATGTTCTATCCAAAAAAAGACATTCGATTGAATTTTCTTAAAGCCTTCCTATAATGCTAGTTGTGAGAAGATGTACTTCTAATCACATCAGGGATTAAAGCTAGGGAAGTTTTGTATGAACTCTCATGGCTTCTGTATTACACTGATGTCCTCTCCCCCTTTGACCAATGGCATTGAGCAAGTTCACATTAAAGGAGCAGTCCATCTGTATTTGATGTGATCACCTGGCTTTTCTTTTACTTGAATCTACCTTTAAGCCCTTGAATTTTGTTTTTTATTTTATTTTTTGTGGTACTGGAGATTGAACCCAGCTCCTTGTGCATGCCAGGCAAGCACTCTATCACTAAGCTACATTCTCAGCATTATTTATATATGGCCTTACAAAATTGCCCAGTCTGACCTTGAACATGTCATCCTCCTGACTCAGCTTTCTGAGTAGCTGGGATTACAGGTCTGTTCCACCAAGCCCAACAATTTTCAAACTTCTTGGAGAGCTTGCTTGCTTCCTCATTATCTTTTATTAGCTTTTTCCTTATTGAAAAAGAAAAGGGCAGTGGTAGGAAGGTTACAGTAGTAAACTGGTAGTATACCGCAACTGTATATACTTTGCATGGACTTGGAGCAGGTAGTCCTGGATTCATATCTTGGCCTATCCACTGTTACTTCATGTATCATGAGTCATGTTACTTACTCATGTTACTTATTCTCCTTGGGCCTCAAGGTCTACATCAGCAAGAAAAAACCCTCTTTGAAGTAATTAGTGTTATAAAGATGAATAGTGACATATATAAAGCATATAATGTAATTCAGAGGCTTACTAAATGGCAGCTGGGTTTTTGCTGTTTTTGTCTTTTGGGGTTTTTTTTTTTTTGTCCTTTTGAAGTGGTTTTTTGTTTGTTTTTGTTTTGTTTTGTTTTGTTTTTTGGCTGGCTCAGGATGCCTTCAGGGCAGGTCTGGTAAGGCTTGAGGATCTGGGGATCGAACCCCAGCATCTTCATTGCTTTGTTTTAAGCAGTCACTTAAACAACTGAGCTAATGGGCAGGCACCCCTTTTTTGTCCTTTTGAGACAGGTGTAGCCATGCAACTCAGGCTGGATTTGAGCTCACTTTGTAGCTCAGGCTGGTCTTGTACTTGCAATGATCCTCCTACCTCACCCTGAGCCTTCTGAGTGCTGAGATTATAGGCATGTGCCACCCTGCCCAGCTAAGACAGCTATTATAATTGGGATCATTTGCAGAATTTCCCAGCTAGAAATCCTTTTCCCTCTCAGATTCTCTTTCTGTGTATCTGTGCTCTGACACACACTAAAACTTGGTTCCATAGTCAAATTGCTGGTTTACTTCATCACACGCACCCCTCCCATCTAAGAAGTCAGTACACCTAGCACATGATGGTTGCAAGTATATTGTTGATTAACTGAACTGAAATTATTCATCTTTATATTAAAGTTTATGGCATGCATTTTTTCAGTGCTTTGAATAGCTCAAATTCTTAAATATTTAAGGAGGGCAAAACTAGGAATACCTGCATAAAACGGGGTCAGCTAAGGAGTTCTGGTACATACCAGTAATCCCAGCCCATGGGAGGCTGAGGCAGGAGGATTATTGTAGGTTTGAGACCAGCCTGGGCTACAAAGTGAGCTTAAGGCCAGCCTGACCTGCATAATGAGACCCTGTCTCAAAAAAAAAAAAAAAAGAATAGAATAGAATAGGTGTCCTGACTTCCTGTGGAATTATTTAATTCTTAAGGATAGACAGATACATACAGGAAGGGGTGCAGAGGGGGCCTCATTTGTGAGTCTTTCAAAGTGCAGAGGGGTTGGGGAGATGGCTCAGTAGAATAAGCTCTTCCCTAGCAAGCCAAAGGGCCCGAGTTCAATCCCCGGTTCCACCAAAAAGTGTAGAGTCTTGGGGCTGGGGAGATGACTCAGTGGAATAAGTGCTTCCCTGGCAAGCGCAAGGGTCTGACTTCAATCCCCGGTTCCGCAAAAAAAAAAAAAAAAAAAAAACCAAAGTGTAGTGTCTATCTTGGAAGTCTAGAAAAGGTCTTTTGATAGGGAAGGAACATTATTTTATTATTTTAAAATAATGTTTATAAAGAGTAAGGACACTGAAGAAAATGCACATGCTAGGTGATATAAACATCATGTAACTAGATACACTCAACATTTGATCTCATATATGTAAAATTATGCATTCCTAATGACTTTTACTGTTACTATGTAGCAACAGCCCTTATCAAGTACGTACTATTATCCTCTTTTGCAGATAACTGATATTTAGAGGAGTCAGGTAATTTCCCAATTTCATAGTTAGAGACAGAGCTCACATCTGAAACCCTGTCAGGCTCAAAAGCCTGTGCTTACTTTTTTTTTAAGGGGTTGGAGTGGCGGACACACTACCCAGCCCTATCCCTTTTCTATTCTTTGAGACAGTGTGTCTAAGTTGCCAACACTGGTCTTAAACTTGAGATCCCTAACTCAGCCTCCCAAGGCTGAGTATCTCCCAAGTATCTGGGATTACAGACAGTGGGCTATGCAAGCGGCTCTTAAAAGCTCTCATACTCTTCCCCCCCCACACCCCATACAGGGTCTCACTACAGTTTGGACTTGTAGTGATTCTCCTGTCTCAGCCTTCCAATGCTAGATTACAGGCATGCACCACTATCTCTGGTTCCAGGGCCTGCACAGCATGTAGTACCAGGAATCAAACTCAAACTTGCGCTTGCCAGGCAGATACTTATATGCCAGGCTATCTCCCCAGCCCATAAAAGCTCTCCTATTCTTAACCATTGTGTTAGGAAGAGAAAAATCTCTCACAGTATTCATTGTCTTTGGGAAGTAGTGGGGCTGGAGATTTGGCTCAGTAGTAGAACGTTTGCCTAGCAAGCTGGAAGCCCCAGGTTCTGTCCTCAGCACCAAAAACAAAAAATAAATCAACTCTTAGAAACAATTCAGGGGCCAGGGAGATGGCTCAGTAGAATAAGCGCTTGCCTGGCAAGCTCAAGGGCCTGGGTTCAATCACTGGTTATGAAAAAAAAAAATACAGTAAAATTGAAAAAGAGCAAAAACAAACAAGGCAACTCTGGGAAGTAGTTTTTCTCCTCTATTCTCCAGATTTTTCTTGAATTTACTATAGAAATTAAATATTAAACTTTAGAATAGGGATGGTGTGGTAATGAAATTTGAAGGATAAAACTGTGCTTTAGGAGAAAAGAATTCATCCCCATTTCCTTTGCCACTTTTCTAAACTTTCCAGAAGAGCTGATGACTACCCCACTTCTGCAGGCCACTGAGGCCCTGTCTCCAGAAGCTGAAGAAGCCAGCACAGCACTCATTGCAGGTAATACAGACTGAGCCAAATGTCAGAGGGCCCCTGGTATTAGGGGTTCTCTTGCTCTAGACGAGACAGCGGAATCCCTTTGTGATAATATAAGATTTTTCCCCAAAAGAAAATCACTACAATGTAAGAAACTCAATCCATTCATGGGCTCACTCGGGGACAAGTGTTCTACACATACACAGTGCTCTAAAAGATTCAGCTTCTGCACTCCCAGTAAATGATAGGTTGAGAGGCTACCAAAAATAGGTTTGGGTGCATATGGACACTCAAGTGTGGGTAGGGATGAGGATATATGTGGTTTGTTGAGTGGTGAAGAAGAGTGGGAGGATGAGAGAAACTGCTACAGGAAGCTATGGACTTAAAAACACCCTTTCCTATTGGGAGAAGCCACTGCTTATTTCCCATTCTGTCATAATTGTCAGGAAATCATTTGGGTGGGAGTTGTTTTGTCAGAAATCAAAAGCATTATGTCCTCAGCCTAAGTACCAGGAGACTCCAGATACCATGGAAGCTAGGTTTGGTGGAAGAACAGGGATTTGAAAGTGGATGCTAATTATTAACCATAAACGAGAGGATCCTTTTGAAGAGTAAGGAATTTGTATAATTCAGCTGGCCCAAAAAATTCTGAGATTCTCAATCCTGAAACACATCTCTATTTTCCCTCTCCTTTCCAAGTTGTTATCACCGTGGTCTTCCTCACCCTGCTCTCGGTTGTGATCTTGATCTTCTTTTACCTGTACAAGAACAAAGGCAGCTACGTCACCTATGAACCTACAGAAGGCGAGCCCAGCGCCATCCTCCAGATGGAGAGTGACTCAGCCAAGGGCAGAGAGAAGGAGGAGTATTTCATCTAATGACCACCAGGCCCGATGGAGCGAAGTCCTGACTCCAGTGCTAATGCAGTGACTGCTTAATTTATTAGCTCGAAGTTTTATCTAAAGCCAGTGACACTGATTATAATGGGAAAATCCAAGCTCCTTGCAGGACACAGACCCAAATGCCAACATCACTGACTCCAGGGACCAGAAGCTGCTTACAGTGTCAGTAGGCCTTTAGAATAGAACTGGTGTCTGACTAGCCAAGTGGGGCTATACCAGGGAACATTTGAGTACGTGCCTTCATGTGGGGAGAAGGAATGAGGGTCACTGGCTAATGCTTCCCTCTGTCCTCTTTGTGGCCACCTAGTTATAGCCCAGAAGGAAATATCCAGTTCTTCCCAGGAGTAGATGCCACACTAAAAGGCCAGGCCCGCAGGGATAGGAAACGCTGGGGTTTCACATCCTGATAAATGTGTTCTATCCCTTAATCTGAGCCCTTCCTATATTCCCCAACAACCTTATACTTGAGCTATTAACACAAATTAAACTTTTTCATTGATACAGAAGTCAGAGTTTCGTGTGCAACAGCAGCTGCCCTACTTTGACTTGTCTTGCTTAAACTTCAACATTTTCTTTGGTTAATTTAACTCCTTTGTGCCTGTTCTCTCCCAAGCTGTAAGAGCCCTGGGGAAGCTCCATGACTTCCCAGAACTGTATCAGCAGTTTGAGACAAAGATGAGTCAAGAAGCTGGCCCCAGGACAGCTGCATTACAGATATCCTGGGAAATGAGTTGGTTTAGCTTCCATCCTACCAGGGGCCAAAATTTCCCAGACCCCATACACACACACACTACACATACACACACACACACAGGATTTCCCAGACCCCATACACACACACTACACATACACCACACACACACACACACACACACACAGGATTTCCTAGACCCCATACACACACCCCATACACACACAGATTTCCCAAACCCCATACACACACACACACAGATAGAGAGAGAGAGAGAGAGAGAGAGAGAGAGAGAGAGAGAGAGAGAGAGAGAGAGAGAGAGAGAGAGAGAGAACACCAAGGAAAGATCTGCCTTCCCCACCAGCAGTATCCTTGGAATTGGTCCAAGAAGTGCCTAGGATTTGAGTCTAAAGAGAGGTTATGTTTAAAAGGCCCAATGCTTCAGTATAAACTGTTTGCTCTTCAGACATTGTTTACTTTGGAATTAAGCTAGTTTTCCTTTGAGTTCTTAGTGTATTGCCTTTATTATCCCAGCTTAAGCCTAGTAAAGGTACAACCCAGGAGCTGGGGAATTTTACGAGATTTCAGAACTTTGGAGAAACCGAAAGCCTCCCCAGATGCATACAGGCTGCTATACTGTTTTCTCAGTCCAAACTTTAGAGCAAGTGAAAGGAACAGATTGTTCCCTTATTTCTAAGTTTAAATTTGAATTCCAGAATCTGAGTTTAAGTAGTCAAGTGGAGAGGAGAGTTACATCTAAAGTGGAACTCACGAAAATAGTCAAATCTTGGCCTTGTACTCCTGCATTTATTTCAAAGCCTTCATTAAAGAAAACAGAAGAGCAATAACACCTAGCAGTTCTAGGTGGGAAATATACAAAGAAGCAAAACAAATCTAAAAACAAGCTAAGTAAAGAATCCTTGGAGTGAGGTGTAATGCAACTTCATCACTTTATTCAAATCTTCAAAATAGTCTTTATTCTACATTTTTAGTATAAAAAATCCACAAGTTAAGTGCACCACAGTGTAGAGAGAGACATACAACGCTGAACTTCCATAACAGTCAATGGTACAGTCAAACATCACATGTACAGAACACAAAATTTAGATGAACTAAAATTATAAGATAAAATAAAATCCAATTTCAGAAAACACAAATCAAAATATTAAGGATCCCTGAAATATTCTTAACCCTAATGAAATTCCACTGGACTCAAGTCATTGTATAGTGAAGCATTCACCATATGACTCTATTCACCCAGTTTAGGAATTCTTGGGAGCCATAAGGGGCTACATCAGAGCCACTGTCAAAAAAAATGGTACCAGTTTTTGATCTCAAAACTCCCCTTAATTTGGCTGTGAAGTCAAGCTTTTGAAATGCATCCTCCTCCTCGCTCCTCATATTTTAAACTCTTTTATGGGACATTTCGCACTGATACCCTTTTTTGTTAAAACAAAGCTCAGTCTTTCTGGCACCAAAGCAAATTTAGGTTAGGTTTATCTATGCAGAAACAACCTGTGAGGAGGGTCCAAAAGGCACCTTCCACTTTTGCCTGAGATATAAAAGCAGGCATAATGGGGCCTATGGTTGGGACACATGGGGATTTCAGAGGATCCTTATAAAAGACAAGTTAAAAGATGGCAAGTGGGGAGAAGTGCAAGGAGAGAAGGAAACGACTGACTGGCTTTCTGTCCTGCACCACTGATTCAATGGAGACTGGCAGGAGGGAATGGAAGACTAGGGCTCAAGACAGCACATGGGGCAGAGGATGGGAAGGAAAAGGCAGACAGCTAATGCATTTAACAGGTAATATAAATCAAAGATTTAAAGAAGATTAAAGACCAATCAGAATAATTTGGCAACTTTAATTCTTAGGAAGATCAAAGTTCCCTCCAAACCTAATTTGATGTTTTATTACTAAAAGCAAAGACCAGTATGGTACAGTATTACTCCAGAGGAATTAAAGGAAGATCCTTAGGGCTGCTTCACCCACATTCATTTTATGAATGCATACCCTCCCCTACCTCAAAATGCTTTAGGGAGGTACTGCTACCATTACATGGTTCCTTATTAAATTTGAAAAGTGCCTGAAGTTTGGGCACCAGAAAGACACCCCAACAACATGTGTCTAAACTGCAATTTCAGGTTAATATGACTAAAGCAGTTACATTGTGAGAAGTGCTGAAGGTATGTGATGTCTTTCCTGGCACAGAGGCGACGCTGGTTCCTCACCAGATGGTGTAGCCACCATCTGAGCCACCCATGAAGAAGTTTCCCTTCCGCTGAGTTACGAGGACATTGGCTCCCTGCATGACTGCAAGCTGGGCAGCATTGGGAGGGCATCCAGGAGGCGGAGGCTGGAAGGAAAGGACAAGGTAGAATGGGCACAGGGCAGCTGATCAAGGGAGGAGAACAAGTGAGGCAGATGCTGTTAGGGAGATGGCAGTGTGTAGTCAACAGCATGAAGGAGCTGCTTCTGCCACCAATGAGAGTTCTAAAGCAAGTATATTTTCTCTGTGAACCCAAGACACAAACAAGAAAGGTAGCCTACCACTCATTCAGAAGGTTCTAGCTCCAAGATAAAAGCCTACACATAGACACAAAACCCATTTTCCGAACGGAAAATAATTTCCATTTGCACTCCCCAAACAGGGACGAGGTGCCAGGTCCATGGCCAAATCCCACAGGATCTCTCGGTAATGTGGGGCCTGCCTGTTAGCTCAGACACATTTTCTTTTTTTTTTTTTTTTTTTTTGGTTGAACTGGGGATTGAACTCAGGCCCTTGCACTTGCCAAGGAAGCGCTTATTCCACTGAGCCGTCTCCCTGGCCCCAAACTAGTGAGTACAGCACTTTCTTTCTTTCTTTTTTTTTGGCAGAACTGGGGCTTGAACTCAGGCCCTTGCGCTTTCCAAGGAAGCGCTTATTCCACTGAGCCATCTCCCCGGCAAGCTCAGTTGTTTAAGTGCCTGCTCATGCAAATGCAGTCAGGCGCAGCATACCACGTTTCGAACCCTACCTCCACCTGCCTTGCCAGACCTGCCCTTAAGGCAGGCTGAGCCAACCAAAAAAAAAAAAAAAATCCCCCCTTAGGTAATCTGGTGTTTTATTTTGGGAGAGAAACTCAGCACATGTTCAACACACACTGCCACTAAGCTGTATCCCCAGCCCTCTGGATACTGTATGTAGACCACTGGGTTACCTAAAGCTCACTAATTCCATCTCTAGTGTGTGGCTCCTGAGTAGATGTCCTGTGCAAAACCTGTGTGAAGTCTTAAGTCCCATGCACTAGTGGAAAACAATAACCAAAAAGCTAAATACTAGGGATTATGGGTCTGTGTTCTTAATCATCTGGGATCCTAATACAATATCATGCTCATGAAATATTAAGTAAATGTTTACAGAAAGAATAAAGAACATTAACTGGACCAGTTCACTGTATCAAAATGAAATGGAAAAGCAACAACAACAACAAAAAAAACAATCTAGCTAACTTGGACCCCAGCAGAAAGTCCTAGTGCTATACCCGTGCCATAGTTCTCCTGTTCCCTCGGCCACTTTTTGCTTATTAAATGGAAGTTATTGTACCAAAATGGATAGCTGTCTTCCAGGAATGGTGGGAGAATGAATATAAAGTCATTTCAGAAAGTTAAGACACACCAGGGCTGAGCTTCTTCTGAGGGCATACTCACAGGAATGTTGCCAGCAGTAGCCCCAGCTCCAAATCTGGCACCTGCATCATACCCTCCTTCCACCAGCACTGTTGAACCAGGAGGATAGATGGGACCGACTGGATAATAAGCCATGGGAATTGTGGAACCTAAAGGCCCAACAGCCACAGACTGGGCCATGGGAAGATAGAGAGAGGCGCCAGGAAATGCAGCTGACATGGTAGGAACTGTGGCAGCCCCTGGGTGCACAAAGCTCGGACGATAGAGCTAAAAAGGCAGAACAGAAGGCAAAAATGTTACTTTAATCCTACTTGAAATCTCTTTAATAAGTCAATCTTTTTCTTTGTGCTGCTGGGGATTGAAACTAGGACTTCACATATGCTATGTGTGCACTCAACTACTGAACTACATCCTTTAATTTTTTTCCACATTATTTTCAGGTAAGTCTCAATAAGTTTCCCAGGCCAATCTCAAACTTGACCTTCTGCCTTAGCCCGAGTAGCTGGGATTACAGGTGTGTACCACCATATGCAGGCTGAGTAGATTCTTAATTCTCCTAGTGCAGATTATACTTTTGATGAGCTATACAAGTCTCTTTCCTCGCATTCAGTGTTGTCTTAGATCATTTCCTGCTAGAGCTAATGTCAGGTTCAAGGCACACAAACTCATTAACCTCGGCCTGTGCCAAAAAACAGAATCACAGAATGCATTTTTGAGTCTGATAAATTGCTGCATTACATAATGGGTTAGATTATTCCTCTGATCACTTTTCTGTTTGTGAAGTCAGAGTTAGCTAAAAGGGTATTAAAACTAGCAAGTTTGGCACACTGGTAGCACCTCTGAGTAGGCAGGTGGAGCATCAGTATAGGGTGGAGCCTGAGGAAGATGCAAGGTCTGAGGGTAGACAGGATTCCCAGGAGGCTGCACAGGGTAGGTTGGCTGCGTTGGATATTGACCTGGAAGACAAAAAAATTCACGTTGCCTACTACAGAGTCACCAAAACGGGCAGGGTATCTGGACAGCTAACTTAGTGAGAGTGAGCAGATATGTCAACAGCCCTACAGGGCTGTTTTCTGGAGCTAAGAAAATAAGCACTGTTTCTATACCCTTATAATGGAAGGTGCTGGGTTCTGATTGGGCCAGGAAGGGCATTGTTTCCACCGGTATACAGTGAGGGAAAGTCTAGCTGGGCTCAAATTCCCTCTGGAATATATGACAGCTCTGGGGACTTGTCTCTTTGGTTCTGGACTGCTGATACATCTAAGGTGCTTCTGCTCTGGCTAGTCTGCACAGGCCAAGGTGTCACCAACCCTGACTGTGAAGAACCGCTGGTTCTCATTTACCTCGCCATTTCTTATTCAAGGTCGACTTCCCAATAAGAGTGGGTGAAAGGGGAGTCAGCCCAGGGAAAAGGTGAGACGATCCTACTCCGGCACAGTCACAAGAACGGGAAGAAGTTCGAGCTCCGCCCACGAAGAGCGAGGAGCGTGAAGGACAGGGGAAAAGACCTTGCAGGCCCTGGCCGGTCCACCGACGCTGGCACCTCACCAGTTAAACTCCGGCCCAGCCAGCCGCACCGGAGCGCGGCGCCCCGCCCCTGTCGGCTCTCCATTGGCCCACCCGAATCCCTGCTGTAGTCCCCCATTTGCTCCCGCAGCTGCCCATCATGGCAAGGCCCCCCCAAACCCCCAAGCCCGCAGCTCCAAACTGCGCCACAGAGTTTAAGAGAGAAAAGGCCGGGAGGAAGCAAGCCGCTGTAGCTACAAGAGGCCGAGGGCGTCAAGTGCACCCCCACGCCCCGACTGGCCGAGGGGCGCGGCGCGGCCCAAGCCAAGCCTGGCGCGGGGTCACCCTGGGTTCCGAACCCCTTAGCCCAGGGCCCCCGCTACTCCCCCGATGTTCTCAGCCGCCCCCTGGCCTTGCCTTTGCTGTTCATGGTGTCTGCGGGTCCCGTTCGACTCGGCGTCGCGGACGGTTATTTTTTTCGTCCTCTTCCTGTTCGGAGTCACTTCCGTGTCACGTGACGATCCCCCGCCTGGCGTCATCAGACGTCCGAGTGCCGCTACCACCGGAAACCCCGCCCCTTCGTCCGACCTCCAGTCGCTGCGAGGAGGCCTGCTTGGTCCTGCCCATTTGCGCTGGCCTCGCCCACTTATCTTGTCCTCCCTACCCCACCCTTGTCCCTCAGCTGGAGCAGACAAAACACGGGTGCGTGCAGGTGCGGCTTATCTCAGGACAGGTCCTTCTGTTAGTCTCTTGGAGCTAGAACGATGCAGTCATTCCCTAAACCTTTTCCCATGGACACTCATCAACTCAGTCAGCTCACCTTGACAATCTTCTCACGGGAGACGTGGATTTTTGGAAATTTTCCAGACTGCCTAAAGTATGCTGTCCAAACCTTGTTACCCTTCGCTCTTCATGTGCTCAACTTCGATTTAAGCTTCAGCTCCGTAAAGATTTATTCTGCCAGTCTAGTTCATCTCTTTTCCTGAAAGAGACTTCCAACACTGCAACCTTCACTACCTGTGTCCAGTGACAGGCTGTCACATAAAGGAAGGGATTGTTTTGCTGTGCTACCTATAACAGCTGGCACCAAAGTTAACATAGTTATGTGTGTGTGTGTGTGTGTGTGTGTGTGACCCTGACCTTTCTTTGGCACCTGTTAAATGTAACCTTTATGGGTGCCTGTGTGTACACATATTTTCTCTTTTCACTTCTCTTACCCTTATGGTTAAAGATGACATCCTTTACAATAGAAATTAAATTATTTCCCTTTTCTTCATTCAAAAATACCTGCTGGCAAGTGCAAGGGCCTGAGTTCAATCCCCGGTTCCACCAAAGAACAAAAACAAAAAATAGGGCTGGGGCGATGGCTTACCTGCCGGTAGGGCCCACCAAATAGCTCAGCGGATTAAAGTGCCTGCAAGCAGGTGCAGAGGCCATCGGTGTGTTGAGATGGCAATTGAGACTGGCCATAGTGACTCGCACCTGTAATCCCAGCTCTTGGGAGGCTGTAAACAAGCGGATCACTACAAGTCCGCTTTAGTAGTGAGACCCTTAACATCCTGTAGACCCTTCTCTAAAATAAAAAAATTTTAAAAATTAAAACAAAAAAACCCTGTTGGGGCCAGAGAGATAGCTCAACAGACTAAGCACCTGCTTTGGCAAGCACAGGGAGGAGGTTTCTATCCCTGGTGCCACATGCTTTACTGGCCCGCCTCTGGGGTGTGCTGAGCTGGCAAATGAGTCTAGGCTTGGTGGCGCTGGAGAGGCTAAAAACAGGAGGATCACTACAAATCTGAGCTGCATAGTGAGACCCTGTACCAAATACGTAAGTGAAAAAAGAAAAATTTTTAAAAATATCTACTGAAGCCAGGTGCTACACACCTGTAATCCCAGCCTCTTCGAAGGCTGAGGCAAGAAGATCTGAAATGTCAGCCTGGACAACACAGCAAGACTCTGTTTCAAGGTAAAAAATAAAAAGGCTGGGAATGTTGCTCCCTGGTAAAGCCCTTAGTTCAACCCATTGCTAAACACCTGCTGCCTACAAATATGGAGATGGAGCTAAACAAAGCAAAACTAGGTGGAATGATGGCCTGCACCAGAAACCCCAGCGCTGAAGCAGGAGAATCCCTGAAAATTCGAGGGCAGTCTGGGCTACAAATTGAGTTCAAGGCAGCCTGAAAAGGCCCAACCATGTCCCCTTGGGGAGTTTACACTGTACATTGTAGTAAAAGTAGGTAGAAAAGCATTCTAAGGGGCTGGTGAGATGGCTCAGTGGTCTAAAGCACCTACTTAGAACAAGTTTAGCAAAGCAAAGGGACCATGGTTCAATCCCCCAGCACCACATGCCAGCCGGCCCCGCCCCCTGGTGGGCTGAGCTGGCCACACACACACACACACACACACACACACAATTAAATAAATAAAATTTAAAAAAAAGAAAAAGAAAAAGAAAAGCATTCTAAGGGCCAGGCAGATGGCTCAGTGGAATAAGCGCTTCCCTGGCAAGCGCAGCAAGCGCAAGGGCCTGAGTTCAATCCCCAGTTCCGCCAAAAAAAAAGAAAAAAATAAAGAAAAGCAAAAGAAAAACACTGAGGGAAGCTGAGCAAGGAGGATGGAAAATTTCAGGCCAGCAGGGCAATTTAGTGAGATCTTATTTCAAAAAATAAAAAGGACTGGGGATGGGGTTCTGTGGGAGAGCACCCCCAGGTTCACCCACAGTACGGGGTGTGGGGAGCTTTGGTGATAAAAGCTGTCAGTAAACATTAGAATCTTGATAAATATTTGCTGTTTGCTGATTGATTTATTCAACCATGAAAAAGACCCACACTTGCTTCAGCTTGGTGTTCCCCCATCTCCAGGGTTGTATCCCAGTTTGCAGAGCACCCTGGAATGCAAGATCCTCTCTGGTCTTCAGAGTAGCCCCTGTGGCCGCAGGGCCTATTCAGGCACTCCTCCTGACTTTCAGATTAGAGAACTGTTCAGAAGAGACTTGCTACGAAGCACAGTTAAAGAACAGTTGACAAAATCGGGTTTCATGTTATGGCACTCAAGTTCCCAGGTCAGCATTTTTATTTTGTTTTGTATTTTTCTTATTAGTATACACTGCCTCACATGACTAAAATGTTGATTTTCAAGTCTGTGTTGGGAGATTTTTAAAGCTATTTTTCTTTTTTCAATATATTCAAGGGTTTTTTGTTTTGTATTTTAGGGCAGGGTCTAGATCGGACTCATAGTGATCCACCTGTTTACATAGTGATCTACCTGTTTCCTCCCAAGAGCTGGAATTACAGGCGTGCGCCACCAGTCCATTCTCTGTTTTTTGTTTTTATTTTTACCAATAAGGGTTTGGAGACTTCGGCCTTAGGCAAAGGCACACTCCTGCCTCTCTTTTGCTTGGAGACAGGGTCTCACTAAATTGTTGAAGCTAGTATCAATCTTGGGATCCTCCCACTTCACCCTCCTGAATTGCTAGGGTTACAGGCAGGTACCACTGTGCTGAGCTACATTATTAGCTTGATTCAAGCTAACATCAGTAATGTAAAACCTAAGACCTTTACCTTTTTTCCTCTATTTCTGACTTTTTTTTTTTTGACTGGGAATCAAACTCAGGACCTTATGTTTGCCAGTCAGGTGCTATACCACTGAGCTACATCCCCCACATGACTCTAATATTCTTTTTTTTTTTTTTTTGGCAGAACCAGGAATTGAACTCAGCCTCTTGTGCTTGCCTGGCAAGCGCTTATTCTACTGAGCCATTTCCCCAGCCCCCTCTAATATTCTTGAAGGCAGGTATAGTGTTAAAAAAAAAATTCACTCATTCAACACTTATTTGTAGAACACTCAACAAATACCAGCTATTGTTCTAAATAAAACAAATGAAACACTTGCTGTGCTAAAGCTTATCTTCTAACAGGAAAGACTTGAGAGTTGTTTGTTTCTTCATTTATGGTACTAGGGATGGAACTCAGGGCCTCACACATACTAGCAAAGTGCTCTACTACTGAGCTACAGCCCCAGCTAAAGCTTAACTCCTTTTTTTGGTGGTAGTAGGGGCACTGGGGATTGAATTCAGGCCCTTACTAAAGCTTAACTCCTAATGCAGAAGCTTACAACCTTTTTGGACCAAGTCCAGAAATATACTTTATTTATTGATTTATTTATGTGAAGACAGGGTCTCATTAAATTGACTAATCTAACCTCAGTCTCAAGATCTTCCTGCCTGTCTCCCGGGTAGCTGAGACTACAGGTATGCACAGCCAGTCTGCTTAATGGTATGCTTTAAATCAGAATTCAGGGGTCAGGGAGATGGCTCAGTAGAACAAGCACTTGCCTGGCAAGCATGAAGGCCTGAGTTCAATCCCCAATTCCTGAAAAAAAAAAAATCAGAACTCAGCACACACAATTATGTATTATAACTAAAACAAAATTTTATGACCTAAAACCGTCCCGTTATTGTCTTTTTTTTTCTTCTTTTTTCATCTCATCCTCCTTTTTTCCTTTTTTTTTCCAGTTCTGGTTGTAATTTCACATCCCACTAATGAATCACATTCACAGCTTGACAAACATTGCTTTTAGTGGACTGCCCTCCCCAGGCAAGTTTGCAACGAGTAATTGGTGACTAAGTTAATGAATAACTCACTGGAAATCAGATCAGGCAACCTCCTCTGTAATGAAGCATGTAGCATTTTCATTTTTCCAAATCAGATCCTAAAAGTAATCCCACTCCTATGTTTGAAATGAGAGCAGTCACTCCTGTGTGCCATGCAGAAGGAAGGCCAGCAAACGAACTCACCCACAGTCTGGGATGTAAAAAGGCATGGGTGAGATTGCATAGGAGAAATAAAAGATGAGTAGAAAAGAGATGATAAAATTATCACTAAAAATTATGCTTTGTAAGGCCAGCCAAATAGTTCAGCGGATTAAAGCTCCTACAAGCAGGTGCAGGGGCTAGGGGTTCAATCCCCAGGCCTGCCATGCCAGCCCAGCCCCCAGGGTGCGTTGAGATGGCAATTGACACTAGACATGGTGGGGTGTGCCTGTAATCCCAGCTTTTGGGAGGCTGTAAACAGGCAGATCACTATGAGTCCAATCTAGTAGTGAGACCCTGAACACCCTGTAGACCCTCTCCTAAAATACAAATAAATAAATAAATAAGTAAGTAAATAAATAAAAAGTATACTTTCATGGCTGGGTGTGGTGGCACACGCCTGTAATCCCACCCCAGCGCCAGGCAGCAGGTGAGTGTTCACAGCAGACTGAGGCAGGCGCAGGCAAGGAGGCCGCTCAGGCAGTTTAAGTAGTTGAGCTAAGTACACGGTTGTAGAACCAGCATTGAGGCACAGAAGCCCCTCTTTTGTTCTTCTGGTCGGGGGTGGGAGGTGAGGGGCTGGGGGTTGTAGCCCCTCTTCCCGGCCAGGCAAGTATTCTACCACATCCTGGCCCCACTCATTGTTTCTAATCTATTGCCTCCCAAGTCTCATCCTCTGCCAAAGAAGTCACAGATGCTTGTGTCACCTGTAGCTCTAAATCCAGACTGCTGGAGAAGAATAATGGGGAGGGAGTGGGGAAGTAGACAGCTGAAAGTCAGCTTGTAAATTCTGGCCCTACTACTACTAAAAACTCAAAAAAGGGGCTGGAGAGATGGCTCAGTGGTCTAAAGCACCTACTTGAAACAAGCTTGGCAAAGCACAGGGACCGCGGTTCGATCCCCAGCACCA
>NW_004524669.1:3507108-3513515 GCF_000260255.1 Octodon degus | reverse complement strand
AAAAAAAAAAAAAAAATCTTAACAGAAATTTTTTATTTTTTTAGTTTACTGAAAGGGAAAAGGCTTGAGTACCTTTTGTGTCTTGAAGCTGTGGGTAAGCACAATTAAAAAATTTTAATTTCCTTGTCTCCTTTCTCCTAGTCTACTTTTTCCACCTCAACGCACAGGCCTCTCGGGTGGATCACAGCCTCCTCTGGGAGTGTCCGGTACTTTGCTTATCACTCTGGAACCTGGGTGCAGGGAAAGCTGGGATGGAGCGAAATGATTTACTGACATATGGAAGGCTTGCAGGCCACTGCCTGCTCTAGCAGGTGGCATTAAGGAGGAACTGGCTACTTTCTTGGGCAGAAGCATTTTCTTCACTCTTAGAGGCTCTGCAGTGAGATGGAGATGTTCATTTAATCATATATAAAATACTCTTTCTTGTATTACTTTGTCGAGAATGCATTGTGCACACATTATGTGTCAGGCATGGGGGAAACAAGCGTGAAGAGGCAGGCACAGTCCTCCATCGTGGGACTGGCCGCCTACCTACTGGAAGAGCCTGAGAAGTGGAGATAAGAGCGTGATTACCGCACTGGCGGACAGGACCCTACTCCTCCTCTGTGCTCAGGGAACGTTTCCTGCTTGAAGTGACGTCTGAGATGCAGTTTGAGGGCTGAGTGTAAATTACATGCACAAAAAGGCTCCCAGGAGGAGACAGCTGACGCATGGGCCAAGAGGAGAGACAGCCTACAAAAGGCTATCATGAGAACAGGTCCCTACCGTCATCAGGCTGGGGCTGCGGAGATTCCCAAGGTGAGACAAGGAACCCACCACAGACACTGATCTTCTCACAGAAAAAGAATTTTCAGGACATACCTATCAGAGGCAAAAGGGCTTACTAAGCAGAAATTTCAGGGTACAGAGCAGATGCTTACAGAAGTGAGACAAATTATGAGCATGGACTGAGTCATTTATGGGGTCTTGGAGGTATATACAAGGTGGGTAATCTAGGGCTGGGAGTGGTGGCACACACCTATAATCTCAGCTCTCAGGAGGCTGTGGTAGGAGGGTTCAAGGTCTGCACGTGCTACATAGTGAATTCAAAGTTAGCCTGAACCACAGGATGAGACTCTGTCTCAAAAGAAGAAAAGAAGAAGAAGAAAAAGATAGTGGTGTAATTTTTTTATGTCAAAAAGCAGGGAAACCAAGAATATTCATTAGTATTTATGTAAAGAAATTCTCTAACCAAGATATCTATAAAAGTAGGTTCAGATGGGGGTAAACATGTGGGAATAAGACTTTTCAGTATAAACCTTTTAAATTTAAAGGCTGAGTACCTGCCTGGCAAGTGCAATGTCCTGAATTTCATACCTAGTACCAAAGAAAGAAAGAAAGAAAGAAAGAAAGAAAGAAAGAAAGAAAGAAAGAAAGAAAGAAAGAAAGAGAGGGCTGGGGAGATAGCTCAGTAGAATAAGTGCTTGCTTGGCAAATGCAAGGTCCTGAGTTCAATCCCCAATACCGCCAAAAAAAAGCAAGCAAGCTAGCTAGCTAGCTAGCTAGCTAGCTGGTGAGATGGCTCAGTGGTCTAAAGCACCTACTTAGAACAAGCTTAGCAAAGTACAGGGACCGTGGTTCAATCCCCCAGCACCATATGCCAGCCAGCCCAGCCCCCTGGTGGGCTGAGCTGGCCACACACACACATAAATAAATAAAAAATTAAAAAAAAAAAAAGAAAGAAAGAAAGGCTAGGTATGATGGTGCACACCTATGGTCCCAGTGCTTGGGAGGCTGAGGCAGGAGGATCATTGTAGACCAGCCTGGGCTACAAAGTGAGCTCAAGGCCAACGTGAGCTGCATAGTGAGACCTTATCTCAAAAAAAATAAATAGTGCTTCCCTGGCAAACACCAGGACCTGAGTTCAATCCCTGGTTCCGATAAATAAATAAATAAATAAATAAATAAATAAATAAATAAAAATTAAATTTAAAATGCTGGGTATGGGGCCAGGGATATAGTCAGTGGCACATTATCTTCCTGGCAAGCCCAAAGTCCTAAGTTTGATTCCTGGTACCAAAAAATAAAAAGCTAGGTGTGTACCACATACTTGGGGCCCCAACACTTGAAAGCTGAGGCAGGAGGATCTCCATGAGTTCCAGGTCACCCTGGGCTACAAAGTGAGTACAAGCCCAGCCTAAACTCTATTTTTTTTTGGAACTGGGGATTGAACTCAGGCCCTTGAGCTTGCCAGGGAAGTGCTTACTCTCCTGAGCCATCTCCCCAGGCCCTTAGCCTAAACTCTATATCAAGACCCTGTCTCAAAAAATGAAAAGCCTGGGGCTCAGTGGAATAAGCACTTCCCTGGCAAGCACAAGGGCCTGAGTTCAATCCCTGGTAGAGAGAAAAGCCAGAAAACATCTAATATGAAAATATTAGCAAATATAGCAAATGTTAGAGAGGAGGTAGAATAATTAGAGTTCTCATACACATCTGGTTAAAATGTAAACTGATATAACTTGTGTTGTGGAAAACAGTTTCAGGGTCCTTAAAAGTTAAACACATAGGAGGCTTGTGGCTTAGCTCAGTTGTTTAAAGCCCCTGCTTGGGCAAATGTAGGGGACTGTAGTTTGATCCCCAGCTCCACAAGCTGCACCAGACTCGCCCCTAAGGCAGCCTGAGGTAGCCAAAACAAAAAAAAAAAAAAAATCCTTCAAAAGTTAAACACACAAACCAGGCATGGCAGTGCACACCTGTAATCCCAGCAAAAGGGAAAATGAGGCAGGAGGATTGCCGTGAGTACATAGCTAGTCACTGCCTCAATAAACAAACAAAACATTTAAACATATATATCCCATATCATATAATCTAGTATTCTACTACTAGGTATTTACCCAAATAAAATGAAAGTATCTGGACACACAAGACTTATATGTGGATATTTATAATAACTTTATTTATATTTATTATAACTAGGAGCAATGATAATTCCCACAATAGGTAAATGGTGAAACAAATGTATTACCGTAAAATAAAAGGGACTTAATTATAGGTCCACAAAACAAAATGGATTCTGTTTTAACATGGGTCTAATTTATTTTGTTTGATTTTTCCATACAATTCAGTTGATAATAAAAATTCATTTCTCTTACTGTCATTAAAAAATCTAAAAAGAGAAAAAAAAACCAAACCAAAATGGATAACCTAAATTGTGCTGAGTAAAGTAAACCAGATTAAAAGAAAAGAAGACTAGAGCCACAGCGAAAGAGTGAGCAGGAAGATCGCTTGCACCAGGAAACTGAGACCAGCCTGGGTGATGTCATGGAACTCCAGCTCAAAAGAAAAGAATATATACCGTTGTTACATAAAATTCTAGAAACTATAAGCCAGATCAATGGTTCACTTTTCAAAAAAAAAAAAAATCAAATTCAATGGTTCCTTTTGAAGGGTGGGAGAATGAGAGTAGGAAGCAGGAAGCTGACGGATGGATCCCAGAAAGCTTGCGGGGTAATGAACGTCATCTTGATTGTGGTATGGGCTTACAGATGCATACGTCTGTCAGAATATCGTTGCACATTTTATTATATTTATTTTTACAATGCTAGAGGTCAAACCAAGAACCTCACACATACTAGCAAATACTCTACCACTGAGCTACATACTGAGCCCAAGCTGTGCATTTTTAACACGTGCAGTTTATTGTATGTCAGTTATAGCCCAATAGGGCTGTTTGTAACAATAATAAGTTTAGTGCTGGGTATGGTAGGGCACACCTGTAATACTAGTACTTGGGATGCTGAGGCAGGAGGATTGCCACAAATTTGAGACCAGCCTGAACTACAGAGAGACCCTGTCTCAGAAGACAAAAACAAAAACAAAAAAAAAAAAAAAAAAAGGAGAATAACTTCAAAGGAGAGAGATAAGCCAAAGATGATACTGAGTTCTCTTGAATAAAATAGATTCTAAGTGGAAACAATAAAGATATTAAAAATAAGGGCTGGCCAAATAGCTCAGCAGATTAAAGCAGGCACGGGTGCTGAGGTTCAATCCCCAGGCCTGCCATGCTGGCCCCGCCCCTGGGGCACCCTGAGATGGCAATTGAGACTGGGCATGGTGGCATGCACCTGTAATCCCAGCTCTTGGGAGACTGAAAACAGGAGGATCACTATGAGTCTGATCTAGTAGTGAGACCCTGAACACCCTACAGACCCTTCCCTAAAATACACACACAAAAAAGATATTAAAAATAATAAAGTCAGTGATTCATGCAAAATAGTGAAATACTTGTATTTTGGGAAGGATACAGGAAGGCTATAAGGAACATAGGATGCTAGGCATGGTGGCACTCACCTGTAGTCCCAGCTACTCATGAAGCTCAGGGGGCAGGAACACCTGAGTCCTCAAGTTTGAGAATGACCTGGACAACATGATGAGACAGACCCCCACACACACCTCAGAAAGAAAATTGATTCGATGGACGTTTAGGCTCCTGTTCTAATTCTGCTCTTCATGAGCTGTTTGTCCTCCAACAAATCACTTGTGAATTGCAGTTTTCTGATTCTGTTTCTTCATTCTGAAAATTATTTCTGCTTCACAGACTTGGTATGAGGGTAAAAGAAGAAGATAATAATAATTACTTATTTATCTGTAGAATGCAAGCAGCACCTTAATTAATATAAACAATAACTACCAGACCTGCTGAAGCTGCTCTTTTGTTGCAAGAAAGGGGACCCCTTGGCTACCGCCTGGGCGCAGTGCCTATGGAAGTAGAAGCCAGGGAGTCTTTATCAGCGTTAAATGGGTGGGGGATGAGTCTGCCAATTTGTTACCTTTTCCACACTGTCTTTTTCTCTATCTGTATATCTGCATGTCAGGAATAGTTTCTCCCCCATATCATTTTTTTTTTTTCCTTTGATGGAAACTTCCAGACTTACTCAGGGGAAGAAAGGATGGAGGAGGACAAAGGCCTACATTTCTTCAGCATTTCAATCAACAACCTCATTTTCTTCTAACAGTTGAAGTGAACTTCTTATGAATAATGGATGATAACCTGATGAATATGCACACAGTCCATTATGCCTGTGAGCTTTGGTAAATAATTTATGAGCTGAAATCTTCCTCACCTTGTAACTGTACAAAACTAAATTTTAAAAAACAACTATATTTACGCTTTGAGCTGGTGAGGTGATCTATCAGTGACAGTGACAGCAGCCCAGCACTACAATTTTATATCATTGCTAAAATTGAATAGAATAAAACACCATATATGCATTTCAAGACAGGAAGTGGAGGTCTATTAAAAAATCAAGCAAGCATAAGCAAATACTCCTTGTCATATGTAAATTGACTGAAATTCTAGCTTTTCACCCTATGACACCTTCCACTGCTCTTAGCACCCAGAATCCACCATGGGCTCCTCTCAGGACTTCAACATGGCTACCTGACAACCACTTCTTGGCTTTTGAAAATCACAGAACTGCACCTTGCCTTTTCTCTCCTCACAGCCAAGAGGTTTTCTTCCTGATGACCAACCTGAGGCCCTACTGCTTCATTCCTTAACTGACCTCCTCCCAGCCCAGCCTTATTCCCTGAGTAACCGCAGTGGGTGCCTTTAACCTGATGGGTAGAGAGAAAAGCAAGCTTATCCACAGAGAGAAGAAAGGTGTTTGCTGCTCCCCATCCCACCTCTGACCTCCAGAAAATATGCATGGGTCCTGGTAGAACTCGGTTGCTGTAAGACAAGGTTTAGAAGACTTGCAATGGGGTCTGTTTTCAAGCCATGTAGGACTGAATCTGCTTAGATTCCATGAGCTTTCCAGGGGGTGTCGAAAGTCTGTCTGCCAAGCATTGACTCACATTCTGGATGCTTGGAGGGCAGCAGGTAAAAGAGGAATCGTAAGACCCACTGGACAAAATTCCAAATAACAGAGTAAGTGGCCTAAACACTACCTAGCTAGTCAAGAGGCAGGAGAATTGCAAATTGCAGGCCAGCTTGAGCAATTTAGCAAGATCCTGTCTCAAAATAAGAGACGCCTGGTGTGGTGGCACAGGCCTGTAATCTCAGGGTTCGGGAGGCTGAGACAGAAGGATGGCTATGAGACCAGCCTAGATTACATATTAAGTTCAGTTCAAGGCCAGTCTGAACTGCACAGCAAGGCTGTGTCAAAAAAAAAAAAAAGCTGGGCTATAACTCAGCAGTACAGTGCCTACCCAGCAAGCACAGGTCTTGAGTTTGATTCCTGGTACCAAAAAAATTAAATAAGTAAATAAATGAGAGAGAGATGGAGGCGCTGGAGATATAGGTCAGCTCTCTGAGGATTCAATTCCTAGTACTAAAGAACAAGAATAAAATACAATGAAGGAGCGTGAGAGGGATGTAGCTTCAAAGCAGGGACTGAATTCAGGCCCTTGCGCTTTCCAGGCAAGCA
>NW_004524669.1:3501105-3506675 GCF_000260255.1 Octodon degus | reverse complement strand
TGTGTGTGTGTGTGGCCAGCTCAGCCCACCAGGGGGCGGGGCTGGCTGTCACGTGGTGCTGGGGGATTGAACCGCAGGGAGCTTTGCTAAGGTTGTTCTAAGTACGCGCTTTAGACCACTGAGCCATCTCACCAGCCCCTGGATGTAGCTTCTTGAAGGAGGTAAATCTTGAATTTGTGGCGCATGAAGGGACCCACATTAATTAGAAAGTATAGAGGAGAGCTGGGGATATACCTCAGTGGCACAGCGCCTGCCTGGCAAGTGCAAAATTCTGAGTTCGATTCTCAGTACCAAAAAAAAGAAAGAAAGACAGGAAGGAAGGAAGGAAGGAAGGAAGGAAGGAAGGAAGGAAGGAAGGAAGGAAGGAAGGAAGAAAGAAAGAAAGAAAGAAAGAAAGAAAGAAAGAAAGAAAGAAAGAAAGAAAGAAAGAAAGAAAACAATAAAGGAACGTAAGACCAAGCTTACATGACTGTGGCTTGCCCTGTCTTTTCCCTTTCACTCGCCAGTTCCAGCTGGCTATAAACTGTATGCCTCATTCGTGTATTGAAATCTTAACCCCCATTGGATGGTATTTGGACAGGGGACCTGGGAAGCGATGGCAGCCTCAGGGCAGAACCTTCTTGGGTGGGATCTGCCCCTGTAAAAGGGAGCCCAAGAGCTTCCCAGCCCAGCCCACCGTGTGAGGCTGGCAGTCCACGAGGTAGGAAGCAGCCCTTCCTAAGACACAAAGTCAGTCTATGGCTTGCTAGTAGGCTTCCCAGCCTCTGGCATTGGCGGAAGTAAATTTCTTTATTTATGAACTACCTAGTCTAGTGTTTTTAATTAGCAGACAAAGCAGAGAAGAGACACAGCCACACTGATGCACTTTCAGTTTCCTGAACCCCAAGCTCCTCAGCCTCGTTGCTCTGTGGGCTGCTCGCCCCACCCCACCCGCTGACCTCCTCAGCGAGGCCTCCCGGTCCTCAGTGTTCTCCCCGAGACCTGCGCCTGGTTGTTTTCATTACCATGTGCGGTAGTATATTCCTGAGTTTATGTTTTGCTCAGTGTTTGTTAACAAAGCTGACTATAATTCCAAAAGAGCCGCATGTTTTGGTTTTCAGGGACATTTAGCATCCAGCCCAAGGTCTGGCATATAGTAGATGACACATATTTGTTGGTAAATGCTTGCCTGGCAAGGGCAAGCTCCCGAGTTCAATCCTTAGTACCACACACAAAAAAAAGAAAGAAAGAAACAAAGAAAGAAAGAAAGAAAGAAAGACCCCACATGTTTGTTGAATAAATGAAATCTCAGAAGGCATAGGAAGGCCAGGTAAGGTGGTGCATGCCTGTAATCCTAGTGGAAGTTCACCAGACTTTGATGCCACTCTGGGCCCCAGAGCAAGGTCAAGGGCATCCTGTGCTGCTTAGTGAAACCCTGTGTCAAATAAATGAATAGGCTGAGTTCAGTCCCCGGAACCAAAAAACAAACCAACAAACAAAAACCCCTAACATAAATAGATAAATAGGAAGTCAGAGAGAAAGAGAGGAAGGAAATGTACTGGGCTAAGGGTCCTGCACAGACGAAAGGAAGCTGCTGGCGACATCTCCTTACTCACCCATGGAAACATTTATGTTGTTGAGCTTTTTGTTTTGTTTTGCTTTGGTTTTTTGCAGTGCTGGTTATCAAACACAGGTCCAGACAGAAATTAGTGCTCTACAACCAAACTATATCCCCCTCATTATTGGCTTTTTATTTATTTAAATTTATTTATGTCTTTTTGAGACACTGTCTCCCTAGGAAGTTCAGGCTGGCCTTGAGCTCACTTTGTAGCCCAGACTGGTCTTAAATGCACAGCAATCCTCCTGCCTCAGCCTCCTGAGTGTTGGGATTGCAAGCACACACCACCACGCCCAGTTTTATTGGCTTCTTAAAATCATAAAAGGAATATCTATATATTTATTGCAAGACTATTGCCAGCACTAAGTATTTTTTTTTTAAGTTTATTTATTTATTTATTTTGTGTGTGTGTGGCCAGCTCAGCCCACCAGGGGGGCAGGGCTGGCTGGCATGTGGTGCTGGGGATTGAACCGCAGTCCTTGTGCTTTGCTTGGCTTGTTCCTAGTAGGTGCTTTAGACCACTGAGCTATCTCACCAGCCCATGCACTAAGTATTGATACCAACTACTGGTGAGGATGTAGAACAACTAGAACTCCTATGTTACTGGTAACGATATAAACTGGCTCGAACACTTTGAAAAACTGTTTAACAGTATCTGCAAACCCTAAACATATATCCAAACCCTAACAAATTCCATTCCTCTATATTTGCCCCAAAGTAAATGCCTCTATTTACACAAAAATTGCATCTATATACAGAATTTTTTTTGAAATGTTACACTATATCAAAAAGTATGCATAATTACTACGTGTGAATTAAAAATAAAATGTTGGGCCGGGAGATGGCTCAGTAGAATAAGTGCTTGCCTGGCAAGTGCAAGGTTCTGGTATCTCAAATAAAAAAAAAAAAAGTGTTGGGACTGTGGGGGTGTAGTTCTGTAAGACTGCTTATAGTATGCAGGAGGCTCTGAGTCTGATCCCCAGCACCACAGAACACACACACACACACACACACACACACACACACACATCAAACAGCAAAATGTGTACCTTAGTGTATATACCTTAAACCCTAATTTTAAAAAAATGAAAGAAATAAAACAAAAAACCCACATACTCTTCAAATATTTGCACAATCTGCAAGTATATATAATGTAAATGAAAGATTTCCTTTTGGGAAAGACTGTAGTCCTCATGTTACTTCATCCAATCTGCTTACATCTCGTGCCTTCTTCAGACTCACCCCATCTATGTCACCCAGAACCTTTGCTCTACTTGCAGCACCAAACCAAGTCACAACGCTTTTGTGAAAAAGTTCAACAGCAATACTGTGTTGAGCTGGGTGTGGTGGAACACGCCTATAATCCCAGCATTTGGGTGGTTGGGGCAGAAAGATTGCAAGTTCAAGACCAGACTGGGCTACAAAGTGAGTTCAAGGCCAGCCAGAACTGTATTGTCTCAAAAAGACAAAACAAAACCAAACCCAAAAAAACCTCTGCCCCTTTGCATAAAGAACACTAAGATATACAAAGAGGAGTAAGGCACAACCAATGTGCTCAAAGAATTTATGGTCCAGAGGGAGAGACCACAGACTATAGACCCAACAGCAAGCCCACAGGCTATACACCATTTTGTGTTTTGAGGATCCATTACAGTGAGTGGTTCACACTATTGCATGGATAATGAACACTTAATTTACTACTGACTACAGGAGTCAGTTTTTCTCCCCCCCCCCCCCAGGTAGGTTTGGTGTCACAGGCCTGTTATTCCCTCACTCTGGCGGGCTCATAAGTCAGGAGGATCACAAGTTCAAGCCCAACATGAGCAATTTATGGAATACCTATCTCAAAATGTGTGGGGAGCCTGGCATGGTGGCATACTCCTGCAGTTCCAGTATTCCAGAGCCCGCACCATCCTCCCACCCTGCAGCCTCCTGTGTGGCACTGTGCCTGGATCTTTGTTTTTTGTTTTCAGACAAGGTCTTGGTAAGTTGCCTGTGCTGTTCTCAAATTTGGGGGCTCAATATAATCCTGTTTCAGCCTTCCAAATGGAAATGGGTGGGGTCACAGGAATGTATGTGCCCTCCTTTTATTACTTAAAAATTTGGGGGTTTTTCTTTTCTTTTCTTTTCTTTTCTTTTCTTTTTTTTGTTATTGTTGAGAAAGGGTCTTGCTATACAGTCCAAGCTGCTCTTGAACTCACTATGTAATCTAGGTTGGCCTCAACCTCCTACCAATCCTCCCACCTTAGCATTCCTTCTGTGTATCCTTTTATAAGAAATGAAGTTAGGGGCTGGTGAGATGGCTCAGTGGTCTAAAGCACCTACTTAGAACAAGCTTAGCAAAGCACAGGGACTGTGGTTCAATCCCCCAGCACCACATGCCAGCCAGCCCCGCCCCCTGGTGGGCTGAGCTGGCCACACACACACACACACACACACACACACACACACTCTAAAAAAAAAGAAAAAAGAAAAAAAGAAATGAAGTTAAATTATTTGGTCAGACTGCTAAAGCCCAAGCATTGACTCCTCATCCATGGGTAAACACAGGCAGTAATGCAGATGACAGGGCAAGCTGATGCACTGACGGCCTGAGAAATGGTGATGCCAGCCTTCGGGAGCCCAGGGGCCCTGAACAGAGACTCTGGGTGTGGGCAAGCTCCAGGCAGCCTGTGCTGCTCTTCTCACTGACTCACTTGCAAGGAAAGGGGGGGGAGGGTGTTAGCAACCACCTGTCATGGAACCAAAGTTGGGAGTGGGAGGGAACACTAGAGCAGGTGTGGTGGCACAGGCCTTTAATTCTACCACTCAGGAGGCTGAGGCAGGATGATCAACTACATAGCAAGAACCTTCCCTCCAAAGAAGGGGTACACTAGGCTGGGCTGGCACGCTGTCTTGATGTTGAAACCCCCATTCATAGGATTGACCACATCCCTTTTCCCCAGTTCTCCTCTCATTCTTTCTCTGTTCCTTTCGTTTTTCAACTCCTTCCTCTTTGACTTGCCCACTACTTACTTCTTCAATTTGCTTTCCCTCAACCCCCAAATCTGCTTTTTTTTTTTTTTTTTTTTTTTTCTCTCTCTCTCTCTTCCCATCTTCCACTAAATAGCTGGGGAGCCTTGGTGTACACCTGTCATCCCAAGGTCCTGAAGCCTGAGGCAAGAGGATCGCCATTAGTTAGAAGAAAGCCCGGGCTACATAGTGATTGTGAGCCAGCCTGGAGTAGTACAAGGAGACCCTGTCTCAAAAATAAAATAAGCCATTTAATAAACAAAACTCCTCCCGCCATCAGGAGTACGAAAGCAGAGTCCACCGAACTCTGTCCTTCTCCCATTTCTCCTGCCTACTCGGAGAAGGCCAGGAAGCAGTCTTTAGGCCACACATCCCTCAGCCCATCCGGGGGGAAGGACGCACGTCTGTTCCCGGTTCAGAACCACTGCTGGCGCGGGCAGAGCGCTCAGGGCCCCCTTTCTGGGCCTCGCGAGCAGACCTGAATCTGAACTTGACGTTCAACGCTGCGAAGAGCAGTCGACCACCTAGAGAAAAGGCAGCGATAGGGACTCCCCCCCGTCGCCGCCCTGCGCTCAGCCCAAGGGAAGGCGGCCCAGGGTCCCCAGTGCGGGCTCGCGAGCTCCGCTTGGACCCCCAAAATGAACCGCCGTCCAGCCGCACCCTGCCCCGCCGACCCCGCCCTCCTTTCTGGGGACTGAGCTCGGGCCCCCTCCCTCCTCGGCAGCCTTCGCCCCCGGCGGCCGGCGCGGGCGGTGCAGCATGCGGCAGAGCTCTTTGCATAAATTATGCTCATGACGCAGCAGCTAAAAAAACCTAAGTAGCAGAAGGAGGGAAAAAGGGGGAGGGAGGGGGCGTGCGAGGGGGGAGAGGAAAACACCGGCGGTCCCTGCCCGCCCCCGCTCCCGCCCTGCGTCCCGCAGCCCCGTGCCCCGCGCGCGGCCCGGCCCAGCCGGTGGGCCCG
>NW_004524669.1:3466992-3499492 GCF_000260255.1 Octodon degus | reverse complement strand
TGCGTGGCAGGTTAGAACAGCAACGTTGAGGATGTGGCTTATGGTAGAGGTAAGAGGCAGGTAGCACGCTCAGGTTCTAGATTCAATCCCTAGCATAACAACAAACAAATAAAATTGCCATTTCATGGATATTCTTTACCCTTCCTGGGATGAATATAATTTGAGCATAAGGGAGGGGAGAGCAGAAGAAGAAATTACTTTTTGTTTTTCGTTTTAAGAAACTAACTTGAAATCTGTCTTTATTAAACTAGTCTTTGCTGGACCCTGGCAGGGTGTTGAATACCTGCAATCCCAGCACTCTGGAGGGTGAGGCAGGAGGATCACTGTGAGTTCAAGGCCAGCCTGAGCTACAAAACAAGATGCTGTCCTGAAACTCACCCTCACCCCTCCAAAAAACTTGCCTGGGTTGTCTGATCATGGTGGGTGCTGTGGACAAGGGAGGCCAGCTGGTACACTCCGCCTCCTCGTCACTTCCCCACTTGCCTTGCTCTGGCCTTAAACAATTTCAACGTAAGCTCTAGTAGGATTTTTCAGTGAGGAAACAGAAATAGGATTGGGGTTGTAGCTCAGTGGTGGTGTTTGCCTGCCATCCTTAAGTCCATGGGTTCCTCCCTAGCACTGCAAACACACACACACACACACACACACACACACACACACACAGAAAAAAATAGAGAACAGAGAAATAAACTGTCCACCTGTAGACAGTCACTCTGGTCAGACTATGTTGTTTATCTACTTAATCACTGGGTTCTGTAGTTTTGTGGGACAGGTGTCAGAAGTGAATGAGAATACATTTATTTATTTATTTATTTATTTATTTATTTATTTTGAGAATAACATTTCTTGAACTCATACAATCTCCTATAATACTACCTCCATTTCATGTACTATAATTAAGGTAAAAAAGATGGGCTTTTGTTTAAGACCTCGTAGCTAAGCAATGGTGATCCTGAGAGGTGGACCTAAATTCTTAACTCTTACACTAAAGTCAAATACGTAATTGAAGTAATATATGTCAATTATTATACCTGCCACTTTCTGAGCACTTTATATGTGCCGAGCATTGATGTCAGTGTTGTACATGTATTAATTTATCCAGTCCTAGGTGGGTATGATGCCATACCCCTGTAATCTGAGCAGTAAGGAGGCTGAGGCAGGAGAATTGCCAGAGTTCAAGGCCAGCCTGACCTACATAGTGAGACCCTGTCTCAAAAAAGACCCCCCAGAATTTATTTTTTAAATTCAATTTTATTTTATTTTGAAGAGTAAAAAACAGAAGCAAAAAACAAATAGAAAAAAGATAGAAACAGGATAGCATACAACAATACATATGTTACAGATTTTCAAAACAGGAATAGCTAATTAAGAATGGTGGTTATGTTATCTTTTTTTTTTTTTTTTGCAGAACCGGAGATTGAACTCAGGCCCTTGTGCTTGCCATGAAAGCGCTTATTCTACTGAGTCATCTCCCCGGCCCCTTGTTATCTATTTTTATTGTTGCTCAGGGGCCAGCCAAATAGCTCAGTGGATTAAAGCACCTACTTAGGCAAAAGCAGGGGCCTGGAGTTCGATCCTCAGGCCTGCTCTGCCAGCCCCAGGCTGTAAACAGGAAGATCACTACAAGTCCGATCTATACAGTGAAACCCTGTATACCCTGTGCACTCTGTCCAAAAAAAAATTGCTCAGATTAACAGATACAGTTATGCAAGATTGGACAGATAATTAAATGTTAACATTTGCTTTCAAAAAATCTTAATTTTTTGCCTTGTCTTTTAAAAAAAATATTTTAAAGAGAGTATAATAATTGATGACATTAGAAACAGTACACATTTATTTATTTATTTTCCTGTATTTTAGGGAAGGGTCTACAGGGTGTTCAGGGTCTCACTACTAGATTGGACTCATAGTGATTCTCCTGTTTACAGCCTCCAAGTGCTGGGATTATAGGTGTGTGCCACCACGCACAGTCTCAGTCGCAGTCTCAGGGCTCCCCAAAGGTGGGGACGGCACGGCAACAGTACACAGTTAGAAGACCAAGACGATTGGTATTCAAACATGGGCTTTGTATTACACATTGCTGTCTTTTGCAAAAAAATTTTACTCAGTCCTCACAATCGCCTTAAGAAGTATGTGCTCTTATTTCTATTTTTACAGATGAGGAAACTGAGACGTAGACATTAAATCATTTCTCCAAAATCCTGTACCTGGTAAATATCAAAGCTGAGGTCACTCAGAAGGCTGAGGCAGGACGATCAAATTTTTTTAGATTAGTGTTCCTAATTTACCGCAGAGTAAAAATTTAAAAAGGCTGGAGGGCCGGCAAAATAGCTCAGCAAACTAAAGGGTCTGCTTAGGCAGGCTTAGGCAAGCGCAGGGACTGTGGTTGGATTCCTGGCGCTACATGCTGTGCCAACCACACCCTCAGGGTGGGCTGAGCTGATCAGAGTCCATAGTGGCGCACACCTGTAATCCCAGTGCTGGGGAGGCTAAAAGTAGGAAGATCACTATGAGTCCAAGTTGCGTAGTGAAACCCTGCAACAACCAAATACATTAAATATATAAATAAAGTAACAAGGCTGGAGATGTAGCCCAGTGGTAGAGCACACTAGGGTTGGACTTCTAGGGTTGTAATAAAAAATAACAGCTGCAATTAGGAACCCAGTGATATTAGAGTGTGCACCCAACCCTAATAGTATGTGTAAAAGTCCTGAGTGATTATTTCTCAACAGTTCAATCCCTGGTACCAAAAAAATAAAAAAATAAAGTGATTATTTCTTAGCAGGTAGGATGGGGCCAGGGATGGAAAAGGTGGAGGACATATAGAAAATCTACCAAGCAGCGACGACGTGACATCTCTCCTGCTTCAACCTGGCACTGGGCACGTACTACTTGTGTGCAGCAGAAGTGAACTGAAACCACGTGGAGTGGGACATGATGTGAGCACGTTGATAGGCAGTTGGATTTATGAGCCCAGAGTTCCCAGATTAAGGTTCGGCAGTTGTTGGACTGGATGGGGAGGGAGGGACAGGCTGTACCATTCAGCTCAGCCCCAGCTGTCTGTGTGGTCCCAGTCTTCTGGCCAGGGAAGTGGCAGCTCTGTAGGAGGCAAGCAGGGACCCTGTGGAGAGCTGAAGATGTTGAGGTTGCCTGAGTTGTAAACGCCAGCACCAGAGAGCCAGGATGAGTGAACCATGTGGTTGCTCACCAGGCTGGTTCTGGAGTTTATCAAACATGCCTCACTGGAGAAAGATAGCAAGAAGACTCTTGAGGGGCTTTGTTCTTGCCCCTCCTGGCTTTAACAAGAGCAGTTGCACTGCGATCTGTTTATATTGTTTCTTAAAACAGACAGTTGAGGGTCGCAAAGTGGTCAAAAAGCAAACTGAAGATGGCTGTTGATCAGTGATGCCAACCTGAGGCTCAAAATTTTAAAAAAGTGGGGAGTTTCTTGCAAGGAAGAAAGCACGTGGGTCAAAATGCTAAGTGTGTCCAAGAGGTATTTGTTACAGAAGAGACACATATCTGCTAGTAAGAGATGGAGGAGGTCCTTGCTTCCACTCAGCCTGGATCATCAATGGGCTGAAGTTCATGGGCCAGCGTGGACCTGCCTGTGGCCAGAGACTAGCTCAGGACTGACCTTGCCGTTGACACAAAGGCCCGGACACTGAGCACCTGAGTCCTCATAACTCACAGACTCTCAAGGGAAGAGGAGCTATGAGAATCACCGTACCTATCTGTCACTTGTATCTGATAGTACAAGACAAGCTGCCAGCAGGCAGTGGATATGTGACTGCAGAGTTCCCAAGTGAAGTGCAAGCTGAAGATGTAGATACAGTAGTTGTCAGCCTGGGTGAGACCACCTGAAGAGGAAGTAAAGAGTGGATGAGCTGCGGCATTCAGCTTAGCCCAATAACGTGCTTGCTTCTCCTTACCACTCCTTGAGAATGGCCACAGCTGGTAGCAATGAACCAGAGGTCTCAAGAAGACATGAGCAGCATTTTAGTCCCTCTGGAGCAGATGCCTCTGACTAGCCACTGCCACTGCCTCTGCCTGATGTCCTTCATTGGAAGTAGAAGTTTCTTCTCCCCATGAAATGTGTGTATAAGGGACCCAATTCACTTGTACACCTTTCCTTTCAAGTTTATCTCTGCCTCTTATTTTAATTTGTAGATGGCTTTCTTTTGGAATCCTATATGTAACAGCTTTAATGGTACATCTCAAATCTCACCCAGAGGTGGTGGTAAATTGCCAAGTTCTCTGAAAATCCTGGAAGACTACCGTGTACAGCATTTGATCAGGCACAGGGAACATCACCCAGTAATGAAGCCAGAGCCCTAGTGAGGTAGGCAGATGCTCACTTGTTCTAGAAAATTTCTCTGCCCCTCCTGACTCCCTTGTCCTACTTGAAAAGGGAAAGCTTGTTTATTTATTTTTTTTTTTGGTGAGGGGATGTAGCAGGAATTGAACTCAGGACCTAACCCTTGCCAGGCAGGTGCTGTGCCATTGAGCTAAATCCTTGACCCCTGCCCTTTTTTCAAATGGCTCAACTTATCCTTGAGTTGCTTGCCCTTTCTTGACACTCATTTCAGAAATATTGGAGAGAGGAGAGGAGAGAAGGTACCTCATAGTTCTCATGTGCTTGAATGAGGAACATTCTGCTAAAGGGTAAAGGTGCTAAAACCCATGCAATTCCACTCCTACATACACACCCCAAAGAATTGGAAATTTATGTTAAATTGTACACAAATATTCATAGATATACTATAGACATACTATGCACAGTAGCCAAAGGAAAGTACAACCCAAATATCCGTCAACTAGTGAATGGGTAGACAAAGTGTATTTAATCCACACAATAAAATATTCAGCCATAAAAATGCATGAAACTAATGCTACATGCCACTGTAAGAGTGAATGTTAAAAACGTTATGCTGAGGAAAAAGTAGGCCACATATTGTGCAATTCCATTTATATAAAATATTCAAATTATACAAATTCATAGAGAGAAAAATCACATTATAGTTACCAGGAGCTGGGAGATGGCCCTAGAGGGTGCATGCAAGTAGACATGGGTTTTCTTTTTGGGTTAATGAGAATGTTCTGGAAAAAGAAACAGTGGTGGGCACACAGCATTCTGAATGTGCTTAATTGCACTGAATTGTAGGCTGTGAAATGGTTAGACAGGCTAGGGATGTAGCCCAGTGGTAGCACTTGCTCTGGGTTCAGTCCTCAACACAACAGAAATAAAATGGCGAATTTTATGTTAGATGCCTTTGTCTTTGTCTGCTTGGGCTGCTGTAATAAAATATTATCATCTAATTAGCTTATAAACAAGAGGTTACCTCTCACAGTTCTGAGGGCTTGGAAGTCCAAGATCAAGGCTCCAGTGTCTGGGGAGGGCCTGTCCCTTCTTGCTGTGGCCTTGCACAGTGGAAGGGACCAGTGTCTCTCTTATAAAGACACTAATCCTATTCATGAGAGTTTTTTCCCTCATAGCCTAATCATCTCAGTACCCTCCTCTTGAGGGGGAGGATTTCTCCATATTAATTTGGAGGAGACACATTCAGACCATAGCGTGGGTGACTGGATGAGTTCAATGATAGGGTGGTTTTCTAGCGCACATAAGGCCTTGGGTTCCATCCGCAGCACCAGCACCACAAACAAGAAAACCTAGGGGAGAAAGAGGGAAAGGTGTGGAATCCAGAACTAATGAGTTAATGTCATCCCTCGTTGTGAGCTGATCAGGCCTACAATCCCCCAAAGGAGTATGTGATTTTAGGCTCCAGGATCCTCTCAGAAAAGCAAAACCCTCTTAACAGAATTTGAGATTCTCTGGGGGCTAAGACCAATATCTTTTCTGGGCAGCCTGTTTATTTAGTTATCAGAACAAAGGAGGGGAATATAGAAAAAAGGTAAGAATCTGAGCAGGACCAGTCTGGGACCTTGGAAGTCTCTCAAGGACTTCTCCAAGTAAGACATGTTAATTGAAGAGAATTGTGCTCCAGGAAAGTCTCCACCTGGGAGTGAGATGCCTGTAGCTACAGTCTTTATCTAGTTAATTGAGGTTGGAGCCAGATGTCCTTAGCTGTGGCCTTGTCCTTGGAGGTTTCCTGCTTCACTGGCCACTGCAGGCCTCAGCAGGGACCAGTGACACACAGAGGTTCACTTACTATGACTGCCGCCCATCTCCAGACAAGAGACCTATGCCTTGGACAGACTCACAAGTAAACATAGAAAACCAATTGGTTAATGTATTTATTTTTGCTGTCCTGGGGATCAAACTTGGGGACCTTGTGCTTGCCAGGCAGGTACTTATGCTGCTGAGCTATCTCCCTGGCCCCAGTTGGTTAATTTAAATCCTGCTCAGAGCCTCTTTGTAATGGTCTGCATCCCAGAACACCTCTTGGTTTCCCCTAGTGTAACTCAGTGGTAATAATGTCCCTACCTCTCACCCCCTAGGGTGCATGCATAATACATTAATTAGTGTTACATATTTAGCCCACAGTAAGCACTCAGAGGAAACCAAAGGCTAATCACCCTGTTTCCTGTGTAAATGTTTAAACCTGTATATCCCTTTTATTTCTTTTATTTCCTAAGACTGATTTGTGGTGACAGACAACCTGCCCCACCAGGGGCTCACCCACTCCTTACTTCTTAGCTGTATAAGGGTCATTAGTGTCCTTAGGTCAGTGCTACTGAATCACTGGAGAGCTAATTCTGGGATTCAGCCCCCAAGTCAGAGTTTCTGGGGGTTTTAGAGGGAAAGCACCTGGAGAGCTGCATTTTTAGTAAGTGCTCCAGGTGATAATTATGCATGGTAAAGTCCAGAGCTGGACCGGACCTCCTGAGCTCCGGATCTCTTGGATCTTCCTGTCTTAGCCTCTGGAGCAGCTGGGACTGTAGGTGTGCACCACTGCCCCTAGCTAATTTATGTCTTCACCATCTTTTTCCAGAAGTTCTGTCCCAGTTTTTCCCGAGAAGCACCTCTGTCTGAGCTTCTGAGTGTCTGTCACATCAGTTGTGGACTGCTGGGGGCACTGTCTTCCACTGGCACGAGGAAGCCCCTGGGACAGATACCTGGTCCTCTCTCCTTTGTCACTCTGGGCACAGTGGCTCCTGTATGTAGGTCTCTTGGGATGCTATAGGAAGCGAGGCTCTGAAGTTCTCCAAATGCTGTTCTTTCTACTGCTGTAGCTCTGTCTTTCTGCCATTCTATTTTTGACTTTTCTAGGTGGTCTGGGAATTTGATTACTGTGTCACATCAGCGTTTGCTTTTCCAACTCCATCTTACCCAGGACACGCTAGGTGTGGCCCAGTCCCCACCCCAGCCTGCCCAGGAACCATGGATCCTGGAGCCGGGTCCGAGTCCTCTCTGACTGTCAATGAGCAGGTATTTTTCAGGCCAAGGAGAGGTGAGGGTGGTGAGGGTGGTGGACCAAGGGGTGTGGGCAAGGGGCAAAGACTTCGCAGAGCCCCTCAGTGTGGGTTACTTACCAAGTTCATGGCTACTTTACTGGTTTGAGGGAGTTGCCCAGCTAGGGTTTCTCAGTGGCTAATTTTGGAGATTTGAGTGGTAATTTTAAAATAAAAATTAGAGTATGCAGATACATATGAGTGTACATGAAGAAAGAGTTGGATGTCAGGTGTTTTACTCTATCTTCTCACTTGTATTTTCTGATATTTTTTTCAATGATCATTTAATCTCTATACCATTGCTTTAAAGGCAGAACAAAAATTAATACCTCTTAAAATGCACTGGGAATGACCCTTGTAGGTCAAGTTTGAGTCAGCAGAAGTGACCTGCTCTGTGGGATTTTTTTCACTCAAATTCTCCTGAAGAGTCACATTGTCACTTTGCCCAGCGCAGCCTCTGGCTGGGTCCAGTTTTCAGGCTTCAGGAGTGTGCCGTGGGAGTGTGTCAGGTGGGGGTGGAGTGCCAGGCACAGCTGCCACAAGGCTCTTCTTGCACAGTACTTGTCTCTGATTCTTTGTTTCCCTGAGTCTTGAAGGGCCCAAAGGCCGCACTTCTGTGCTGAGGTAGGAGCTGAGTAACGGGAGTAGGAGCAGGAATCTGAGTGTCCAAAAGGCCCAGGGACCACGTGGTTGAAGGTGCTTGTGAATGGCAGGACTGTGCAGGCCAGCATGGGTTAGTCTCTAGAGATGTGTCTTTCTGATGCCTGGCCCCTTTTCCAGGAGGCTAATTTGCAGAGAAATCTAGCCTTTCACTGTAGGGTTTTACAAATAAAGTTCAAAAAGTTAGGCAGCAGTGTGGGGCTTCATATCCAAGTCCTTTAGCTTTGCAAAACTTCCTGACAGTGTCAAGAAAAAACATGAATTTTTTTCTGGGCCTGACTTAAGGTATAAATACTATGTTGGAGGCCACATTCCAGTGTCTTAGCACCCAAGGAGACATATCCACAAGCTAGGGGCAGGATGTTTCTCCCTCCTTGAACTGAGTTCAGGAAGGAGAGCAAATAGAAATACCTCCCAAAGGCTTTGGCGCTGTTGGACTTTGCCTGGTTTGCCCAGGTCAAGCCAGCCTCTTTTCCCTGACCCCAGGGTCTACCTTCTCCTAGCAGCTCTTTCCCGGGAGTCGGAGCAGTAGCTTAGCCTTGCCCTAGCTTTCTGGCAAGAATGCCTCTGGATAGGAGGTCAGCTTCCTCAAGTGTTCACTTGTCTGTACTCTGGCCACGTCCAGAACTCAGCCCCAGGGGCCATGCAGTGCCCCCTCCCCCCATAAATGTCCCCATCTTCTGCCTGCAGGTCATCGTGATGTCAGGCCATGAGACCATCCGGGTACTGGAAGTTGGCGTGGACTCCCAGCTCCCTGCTGAGGAGGAGGGCAAAGGACTCGAGAGTGTGGCTGCTGAGAACTCCCAGAGCAGGGGCCCTGCTGACACCAGTGAACCTGCTGGTGAAGCTGGTCCAGGCAACCCAGACCCCTCTGCAGAATCAGCTGGTATGAGTCCATCACTCCTAGTCATTAACACACCTTTGAGTTCCTCCTGTGTTCCTGTGGGGAGCTAGCACAACTTCAGGGACCAGGGACCAGGCGACCTTAGGATCTTTTTTTTTTTTTTTTGCATTTAGTACAGGGGATACAGGGTGTATAGGGACTCACTACATAGATCAGCCTCACAGTGATCTTCCTGTTTTTCAGCCTCCCAAGTGCTGGGATTACAGGTGTGCGCCACCACTCCAAGTCTCAGTCACTTTCTCAGCATGCCTCAGGGGCGGAGAGCGGCACAACATGCTGGGATTTAACCCCAGCCGCTGCGATCTGCCTAAGCAGGAGCTTTAGTCCGCTGAGGTATCAGGCCAGCCCTGACCTAAGGATCTTGTCTTCTTTCCACTGGACAGCCTTTGCCTCAGCCTGTTCTCCTAGCCAGCAGGGCTAGTCTGCACTCCTTGTTCCTAGAGTTTTAGCTCTCCTGGCAATCACTTCCAGGTCTAAGCAGGAATTGCTCAGGCTAAGGTGGGAAGAGATTGGCAGGGCTCAGTTTAGGGGACTTAAATGAACCTTCAAGGGATCGCAAGTCTGAACCAGATTGTGGGGCCCAGTGCAGAGAGGACTGGGCCTTCAGAATCCTGCCAGCCTTTCCAACTATCTTTTTTGTGGTTGGGCCAGGGGTTTCAGAAGCTGAGTGAAGAAGGGCATCTTGCCTTCCTCACACTAAGTATGTAGATTAGGTCGATCCCAGCAAATGTTTGCTCTCTCCTCTCAGATGTATAGGTGTGGTTCCTCTGCAAAGTTGACCTTACAGGGGGCTGGGGAGATGGCTTAATTGAATAAGCACTTCCCTGGCAAGTGCAAGGGCCTGAGTTCAATCCCCGGTTCCGCAAAATAAATAAATAAATTAATTAATTAAAATAAAATTTTAAAAGGGGTTGGGATGTAGCTCAGTGCAAAGGCTGTGGGTTCAATCCGATGTGGAGTGGGGAGCCTGAGGTCAGTTATTTACACATCAGCACGAAAGTATAAGTGTTTATGGTGCTGTATATTTTTTTTTTTTTTTTTTTTTTTTTTTTTTTTTTTTTTTTTTTTTTTTTTTTTTTTTTTTTATTTATTTGAGAGAGAGAGAGAGACAAAGAGAGAGACAGAGAGAGAATGAGTGTGTGTGGTGTGTGTGGCCAGCTCAGCCCACCAGGGGGCGGGGCTGGCTGGCATGTGGTGCTGGGGGATTGAACCACGGTCCCTGATGCTTTGCTAAGCTTGTTCTAAGTAGGTGCTTTAGACCACTGAGCCATCTCTCCAGCCCCTGTATATCTTATTTTAGAGGTTTATAATTTGAAGCATTTTATGAAATTTCCTTTCCATGAAATAATTTTAGGACTGGGCATTTATCTTGGTGGCATATGCTTGCCTGGCAAGCATGAGGTCCTGAGTTTAGTCCCTGGTATGTAAAAAAAGAAAAGAAATTTTAGTATTTGCACACGTGTGTGTGTCTGTGTGTGTGTGTGATTGAGGGTTGAACCCAGGGCTATTGAAATTAGCTATATTCCTGAGCCCAGTTTTTTTTTTTTTTTTCTTTCTCTTTTTGTCTTTCTGAGGCAGGGTCTCGATGTGCAGTCAGCCTGGTCTTTTGTTTATGAGTTTTCAACTTTTAAGGGATTTTTTTTTTTTTTTTCGGAACCTGGGATTGAACTCAGGCCCTTGCACTTTCCAGGGACGCGCTTATTCCACTGGGCCATCACCCCAGCCCCTAGCCTGATCTTTTGTACATCTAAAATGTGATGTAGTGCTGGTGCAGCCCCCAGGATGCACTTAGATAGGGAGACTAGGCGTGGTGGCACGCGCCTGTAATCCCAGCACTTGGGAGGCTGAAAACAGGAGAATCACTACAACTCTGATCTACGTAGTGAGACCATGTAGACCTTGTAGACCTGTCCTAAATACAGAAAAATATATAAATGAATGAATTCTTTTTCTTTTTTTGTCTTTTTGAGACAGGGCCTCACTACTCACTATGCAGTTAGGCTGGCCTGCCTCAGCCTCCTGAGTGCTAGGACTACAAGTGTACAGCACCATGCTGGTCCTGCATTTCAGTCTAGTGTAACATCAGTGAGGTTTCCTGGTCAGCGCCTCCCAATTCCTTGCCAGGGTCGCAGGAGGAAGTGATAAGCTATAGATCCTGGGGGTTCCTTTAGAAACTTATAGCAACTGCTCATCTGACTTCAGGTTTTGGGGGATGGCAGAGAAAACCTGGTAGGTCTGGAGGTTCCTGAGTGCCTGCAGCGTGGCAAAGACAAGTCCAGTCTTTAAGGACTTTGCCAAAACCAGCGCTTTTTTTTTTTTTTTTTTTGGCCAGCTCAGCCCACCCTGAGGTGGGGGCAGGGCTGGCCCCACATGTGTTACCAGGGATTGAACCATGGTCCCCTGCGCCTGCCTAAACTTACCTAAGCAGGCACTTTAGACTGCTGAGCTTTCTCACTGGCCCATCACTTTTTTTTTTTTTTTTTTAAATCCAATAAATAGCGATTCTATTGCTGGCTGAGTCCAGAATACCTGTGCCTGTCAGTTCTAGCTCTTTACCTCTCTGTCTCATATCTGCTTGAGGCCCTTTTGCTGTTTATATGACAGGTCACAGTGTCCTATAAAGCCAGGAAATGAGGGGCTGATAGCCAGCTGTGCAGAGACCTGCCTTCTCTTCATCTAGATGTGGGAAGAGGGTGGCCTGTCTGCCTGATCTAGCATGGCACTCCCCAGCCTTCTTGTGTCACTAGGAATGGCATGGGGCAAGCTGCCTTGTGGTCTAGGGAAGGCCGACAAGTGGCCTGGAGTCATGCAGAACTATAGCACAGGGCTGAGAATGTCCCTTGAGGCTGCAGACACGATGTGCTACTCCACCAGGCTCACTGCTTGTTCTTCTTTCTCTCGATGCCATGTGAAGTGAAGTCAGTCCCGGGGATCCCTCCGGGCCCTGCCCCTGACATTGCCACCTTCAGCCAAGCCCCAAGCCAGCCTCAGGCATCGCAGACCCTGACACCACTGACTGTACAAGCTGCCCCCCAGGTGAGAGCCACCCCAGGGAGCTGGACAGAGCCAGGGGTGGGGTGGTCCTGGGGTCCTGCATGAGGCGGGACTGGGAAGAAGCTGTTGCTTGAGGGAGGGAGTCTCTCGCTAGGCACCCTGGTCTACACCTGACCCAACTGGGCCCATTAGGAAAGAGGAACTGTTCTGCAGGCCATCTCCTTGGGTCCAGAAAGAATTGTAGAAACTGATTTAGGGCCGGGGAGATGTCTCAGTAGAATAAGTGCTTCTTTGGCAAGCGCAAGGGCCTGAGTTCAATCCCCAGTTCCTCCAAAAAACAAAACAAAACAAAAAAAAAGAAACTGGATGTTGCTTTCATGCTGCCAGAGTACCCACTTATCCAGTAATGACTGAGTGTCCTTGTCAGTCTCACCTGCCAATGCCTGGAAGAGTTAATGGGTTATTTAGAGGCCTCATTTAGAGCCAGAGAAAGGCCCTAGCCAGTGAGTCTGTGCCTTGGGGATCCTGCAGATACGCAGAGCCCTGTGGCATCTGCTCCTTGGCCTGATCCCTAGCCAGCCAGTCGAGGGTTTCCTTCCCCAGAGCTTCTTGGAGGCCTCTTTGGGCCCCTGTCCACTTGGTTGCAGCCTCTGCCCCAGCTCCCTGGCTGCAAAGCACTGGTCTTGTGGGCCAGGGCCCCTGGAAGGTCTGGAAGGTAACAGACTAAGAGGCAAGAGGGCTGGCTGGGGGCAGGCCCAGCCCTGACTTGGCCTGGAGGATTCCTCTGCAGGCAGAATAGTGTGGCCCAGTCACTCCTCAGGGTCGAGCTCCAGCTAAGGCTTGGCTCTGCCCACCCTCTATGGCCTTTCCCCACTGCCCTCAGAATGCTTTGTGTGTATTCTTCTGGGTCTGAGAGACCCAGTTTTTGCACTGTCAATGTTGATTTTTTATTTTTTCTTTTCTTTTTGAAATCTTGTTTGCTTTTGCAGGTCTTGACTCAGGAAAACTTAGCCACAGTTCTGACAGGAGTTATGGTTCCAGCAGGGGCAGTTACTCAACCTCTTCTTATCCCCATCAGTATTGCAGGTCAAGTGGCTGGGCAGCAGGGGCTGGCCGTGTGGACAATTCCTACAGCAACTGTGGCTGCCCTCCCAGGACTGACCGCTGCTTCTCCTACGGGGGGAATTTTCAAGCCACCTTTAGCCGGTCTCCAAGGTAACAGGCAATTCTCCCCAGGACTGCACCAGGCCCCCACCACCCTACACTACCGCCCCTGCACGTGTGCTTGCCATGTTGGACTCAGAACCCGCAGCCCACCTGGGGTGACAGCCCTGGAGTCTGGATCCAGTATCCCAGGCACCCAGTCACAGAGCTGCTGCTCCATTTCGGGACTCTAGGCCAGGACACCATGCTGGCCAGCAGGCCTTTCTTCCATCAGCGACTGCCTGAGATCACCCCCTGCCCCCACGCCAGAATCCACCTAGTGACCAGCCTCCTGCGAAGGACTGCAAGAAGAGTTGACATCTGGTTCTTGATGTTGGCATGTGCCAGCCCTTCAAGGATCAAGGGAATCGTGGCTGCCTGCTCCCATGCCCGCTGCCCCGACCCCTGTCCTCATGCCAGATCCCTTAGGATTCGAGCTGCTCCAGGCTGTGGCTAGGCGTTTGAGCACCTCTGTCTCTTGCCTTGCTCCGTAGCAGCTGCCGTGCTGAACACCGCTCTTCCGGCACCTGTACAAGCTGCCCCGCCAGCCCAAGCCTCCTCACCAGCCCAGCCCCGGCCACCAGCCCAGCCCCCGACGCTGTTCCAGACCCAGCCGCTGCTGCAGACCACGCCTGCCATCCTACCGCAGCCCACTGCCACCTCCGCTGCTGCTCCCACCCCCAAGCCAGTGGACACCACCCCACAGATCACCGTCCAGCCTGCAGGCTTTGCGTTTAGTCCTGGAATCGTAAGCTGCTGCCCACACCCAGGGCTGACCGGGGATGGACCAAATCTTGGCCAGTGGAGGAGCAGCCCCTTGAATGCAGCCCTTTTCCAACACTTCAACAGAGATGGGCTCCTGAGAGCTGTCAGCTTGTCCAGCCCAGACAAAAGAGGACAACCTCTGCCAAGAGTCCTGGGCAGATGCTCCAGAACCTGAACCAGTAGACCAGCCTTGGCGGGTGGGATGTGCCTTAGGGATTGCAAACTTGTGAGCTGCCACTGAGGTGCAGCCAGAGGCCCCAGCCCTTGTGCCAGTATCTGTCCCATGTGGCTCCTGGCTTGTTAGCAGGGCTGCTGGATGTGACCTGGAGCACATCAGCCAACTACAGTCTGGCCCTTCTACCTCCCAGCCTGGCACAAAACATTGACCAGTTACATGGTCATGACCCCTCCTTCCCCCTGTCCCTCTAGTCCCTGCGTACTGTTCAGTTAGTAGACATGGGTATCTGCCCGCCCCATGCCCTCGGCCCACTTCCCTCTGTCTGGGTCTCTTGCCCCTCAGTCTCTGAGCAGGGCTCTTCCTCCACCCACAGATCAGTGCTGCTTCCCTTGGGGCACAGACTCAGATCCTGGGTTCCCTCACTACAACTCCGGTCATTACCAGCGCCATCCCCAGCATGCCAGGGATCAGCAGTCAGATCCTCACCAATGCTCAGGGACAGGCAAGTGGTCAAAGTAAGGGCTCTGGAGGCTGGGGGTGGAGGTCGGTAAGGCCAGTAGGAAGCAGCCAGGAGCATGGCATGACAGGCACCGAGCTGCTGTTTGTAGGCCTCTGATGCTACTGAGGGGAGCGGGGATGCAGCCACCACCCCACCCTGGAGACACTCGTTCTAGTTAAAGGATTTCATGTATGGAGCACCCTCCCAGAGCAGGTATTGGCATCCAATACCTGAATCCTGGCATTCAAGGGGCATCCAGTTGGCATCTCTGATTCACAAACAGACCTGCTGCTGCTCTGCTGTAGCCCTGAGGATAGAAGAAAGGCAGGACCCTGAGAGCGCAAAGACTTCGTTTTGTTGAAGAGGAAATAGGCCAGAGGGGTTTAAGTGGTTTGTCCAAGTTAGTTTCTTTCCCTGCCAGGATGGGTGGCTCTGGACACACCTAGTGCCAGGTGTGTCACACCTGGTTCCCTTATTTCCTCCTAGGTCATTGGAACACTTCCATGGGTGGTGAACTCAGCTAGCGTGGCAGCCCCAGCACCAGCTCAAAGCCTGCAGGTCCAGGCTGTGACCCCCCAGCTGTTGTTGAATGCCCAGGGCCAGGTGATTGCAACTCTGGCTAGCAGCCCCCTGCCTCCACCTGTGGCTGTCCGGAAGCCAAGCACACCTGAGTCCCCTGCTAAGAGTGAGGTACTGGGGATGGGGATGGAGTCGGGAGGCATGGGTACCTTTCTAGCCCGCCAGGCAGGATAACATCTTCTAAAACTCCTGGGAGAGCAGGGGCCCTTCCAAAAGGGAGGGGCCATCAGTTGGTAGAAGGCCTACGTGAGTCCACACAAGGGTCCTGCTCAAGGAAGCTGCCCTCATCTGTCCCCTACTACACATGCACCCTCAGACACCAGTGCCACTCTTAAGAAGTCTTGGGAAGGGGCTCTGGTCAGAGCAGACCAGACCTGGGGCAGCTTCAGGGTGGACAAACTGCTAGGAAAGCCTTAGGAGGTTAATTCCACATCTCTTCTTAACCTTTTGGCTCTTCACTCTGCACCCTGGCTTTGATTATTCATTTATTTGTTCATTTCAGAGTTTGTTGTTATTTGCTTCTGGGGTTAAATCCAGGATCTTCACATTGAACTACTTTTCCTAGGATCATTTTGTTTTTAATCTTGAGACAAGGTCTCACAAAATTGCGCAGGCTGGCCTTGAACTTGACATTGTTCTGTCTCAGTCTCCCAAGTGCTTAGACTATAGGTGTTGACCACCAAGATGCTTTTTTTTTTTTTTTTAAGGGGGGAGGGAATACCTACTGTATTCCTAGTGCTGAGATATGATTACACCAGCTGTATGAGCACCATAAATTCTATGCCAGAAGCAGGAATAAGGCACTTCGGGGTCCCAGAGAAGCAGAGCTTGGACATCCCAGGGGATCTGGCAAAGCTCCAGGGAGAAAGAGCTTTGAAACAACCCAGAGGGATGGGTTGGGTGTGACAGTGCTGTCTTTGGGGAACTGCAGCAAGTATCCTAACCACAGTGGTCATTCTCCAACCTGTGCCTCAGAATCACCTGGAGGGCTCGCCAGGTGGAAGTCTTTCTCTAGAGGTCTGAGGTGGGCACAAAACATTGACCTCTAGAGAAAGACTTTTCACCTGGCGAGCCCTCCAGGTGGAAGTCTTTCTCTAGAGGTCTGAGGTGGGGCTCCAGAGTGTGTATTCTAATTCCCCAGGTGACACCGAGGCCAGAGGTTCTCAAATGTATGAGGGGCTTTTGAGCTTTGCAAATAACTTAGCTTCATCTGAAAAATAGAAATTATAAATGTGCCAATGCCAAAAGGTTATGGATATGACATAAAGGCCACTAACGCTGTGGTACATGGAGAGCATTTGAGAAGCAATAGCCCTTACTGAGCTATTAATGATTGAGGTGCCACCAAAGGTTATTATTTTTTTTTAAACATTTATTTATTTATTGTGTGCGTGTGTGTGTGTGTGTGTGTGTGTGTGGCCAGCTCAGCCCACCAGGGGGCGAGGCTGGCTGGCATGTGGTGCTGGGGGATCGAACTGTGGTCCCTGTGCTTTAGCCAAGCTTGTTCCATGTAGGTGCTTTAGACCACTGAGCCATCTCGCCAGCCCCCACCAAAGGTTATTTAAACAGAGAAATAGTTGATTAGATGTGCTTAAAAAAATCCCTCTGTTACCAAGTGGATCCAAGGTCTGGACTGTTGTGAACTTTGGATGATTGTCACTGGATAGGAGGCAGCTTCTGTAGTTCCAGCAAAACTCAAGGAGCTCTGAACTAGGGCAGAGCACTTGGGGACAGAGAGCAGGTAGATGGGTGCTACGGGAGGCAGAAGGGGGCCATTCTGGGGACACCTGCAGTCACTTCCTCAAAAGTTCTTTATTCTCCTCATACTAGAAGTACTAATTTCATGTATTTATAGTTTCTCCTGGGGTGTTTGTGTGTTCCTGTGCATGCATGCACATGTGCGCGTACGTGTGCGTGTGTGTGGATTTTTTGAAACAGGGTCTAGGTATATAGTCCGGGCTGGCCTTGAACTCATGGCAGTCAGTGAGTTCAAGCCTCAGCCTTCTGAGTGCTGGGATTACAGGCATGCACCACAACGCCTGATCAGTTTTTATGCTTGTTAAAATTCTAATGTATGTTCGGGCTTGTGAGATAGCTCAGTGGACTAAAGTGCCTGCTTAGGCAAGCTTAGGCAAGCTTAGGGCCCTCGGTTCCATCCCCGGCACCACATGCCATGCCAGCCCTGCCCCCAGAGTGCACTGAGCTAGCAACAGAATCTGGGTGTGGTGGCGCACACTTGTAATCCTGGCACTGGGGAGGCTGAAAGCGGGAGGATCACCATGAGTCCAAGCTGCATGGTGAAACCCTGTAACAACCAAATACATTTTTAAAAAAAATTCTAATCTATGTCATGTAAAACTTTAAAATCCCTTGAATTGGGGATGTAGCTGAGTGATAGGATGTTTGCATTAGGCCCTGGGTTCAATTCCCAGTACCACCAAAAATAATAAAAGAAAAAGCCTTCTCTTTCAGTCTCTAAAGATGACTTCTGTTGAGAGCTTGCTTAGTCTGATCACAAATATTTCTGAAAATACATATGAAAATGCCTTTGTGGGGCCGGGGAGTTAGCTCAATAGAATAAGCGTTTGCCTGGCAAGCACAAGGTCCTGAGTTCAATCCCCGGTTCCGCAAAAAAAAAAAAAAAAAAGAAAGAAAAAAGAAAATGCCTTTGAAAGGCATTATTCCATAAAAGTTATTTTACACTTAGCACTATGATTCAGAATAGTTAAGAGAGATACTTTTATTCTTTGAACATTTGTGGTGCTGTCCCCCTCCCCCAGCTGTACTGTATTCTTCATTTTTTAATTTTTTTAACTAATTTTATTGAGAAAGAAATAGCAATGAGACAGTTTCAAAACAGGTTAGTAGGACAGTTATAATAATTAATATATTGCATGTTGTCTTTGTAGTAGTTTATACTGTATTCTTTTTAACAGCTCCTTACTCATGTAGGGAAGCTCCACAGTAACCTACCGGTTTCCTCCTCATGGACATTGGAGGCCTGGGAGGCTCTAGAATTGGGTTTAAGTTTCTCCTTTGAAGGCAGAAATAGGAGAGAAGTTATCCCGCAGGTGGGCACTTGGGGGTTTGGCTAAGTGCACTGAAGCATTCTGAGCCTCCCACCCCACCTGCCTCCCAGGAGGTTCCAGTCTGGCAGGGCTCATGGCTGTGCTTGTTCAGGAGGTCATTGTTGAGGACAGGGTGTTAGTATGCAGCTTCTAATCTTGATTTTTGATGTGGTGCAAGTGGGAGTGCACTGGGTAGTAATGAGGATCTAATGCCCATGTCTGCTCTGCCTCTGGTCCACACTGGGACTGCAAGCTCCTGAGCCAGAGAGGTGCCACAGGGGTTTTCTGTCTCTCTTCTCCCAGGTGCAGCCCATCCAGCCTACGCCAGCTGTGCCCCAGCCTGCTGTGGTCATCACCAGCCCTGCTCCAGCAGTCAAGCCCTCTGCTTCCACTCCCATCCCAATCACCTGCTCAGAAACCCCGACAGTCAGCCAGTTGGTGTCCAGTAAGTAGGTCCCTGAGTAGAAGAGCATAGAGAAGTGAGAGAAGGCATTTATTAGGACACCTTGATCTCCTCAGATACTGTTTCTCTTAATAAACTTAGTAAATATCGGTTGGTGGCACATGCTTGTCGTCCCAGTTGCTCTGTGGGAGGGTGAGGCAGGAGGTCCCTTGAGCCAAGGAGTCCAAGGCCAGCTTGGGTAACATAGTCAGACTCCATCTCAAGTCAATAAACTTCCTGGAATCCAAAGGACAGCAAAGGCCCAATATGAGAGGCAGGCTTTCTCCTGCTCTGCTCCGTTCCCTTCTCTCCTCTCCTCTTCCTCTTTTTCCTATCCCCTTCCTTCCTTCCCCTGTTGTTGTTTTCCTCCTCTTCCTATTTCTGTGGCATTAGGGATTGAATCTAGGGCCTTCTGCATGCTAGCCAAGTATTTTACATGGAGCTACCTTCCCAGCCCTTTTTGTTTTATTTTGAAACAAGGTCTCACTAAGTTGTCCAAGCTGCTCTCAAGCTCTTGATCCTTGTGCCTTGGCCTCTGGAAGCTAGGATTAAAGGCATGTGCTACTGTGCTCAGCAAGGAGGGCTAGGATGGGATCTTTCTTTCTGTTTTTCTTTGGACAACATCTCACTGTGTAGTTCATGCTGGCCTTGAACTCACTATGTACCATAGACTGGCCTCAAACTCATGGTGATCCACCTGCTTGAGCCTCCTGAGGGCTGAGATTGCAGGCATGCACCGCCATCCTTGGTAAAGGGTTGGCTTTCTTATTCTTATTCCTGTTGGACTGGATTCTGGACATGATGATGGTGGAGCTGCAGAGCTGGGTGTTTGGCTGCCTCTTGGAGGGGCCAAGTCCTTGGCTACCTCTGCTGTGGTCTTGTAACCCAGTATTGGAGGAATGTGGATGGCTTGGGAAAGGATGGGGAGCGTGGGGCAGGGTCAGCAGTCAGAGCTCTTCCCCCATAGATGGGCTCAGGGGCCTTTCCCACATGTCTTCCTTGGCAGGGTGATGAGGGCTTCAGGGTGCCACGAGCCTTTTGCCAGGTGCCCTCATCCCTCACCACTGCACCAGTCCAGGCCAGTGGGCCAGATGAGCAGGGATGTGGCCCATCTCACACTCTTCCCCGGTGCCTTCCTCTGGCCTAGAGCCGCACACTCCCAACCTGGATGAGGATGGGATCAACTTGGAAGAGATCCGGGAGTTTGCCAAGAACTTTAAGATCCGGCGGCTCTCCCTGGGCCTCACACAGACCCAGGTGGGCCAGGCTCTAACAGCGACAGAGGGTCCGGCCTACAGCCAGTCAGCCATCTGCCGGTGAGTGAAGTTGTCCTGGACAGGTCTGGACCTGCTCAGTGCCTGCCACCACTGACACTCATGGGGACCCAGACCTCCACCCAGCCCTTGCCTGTGTCCTTCTTGCTCCTGCCTTCTTCCAGATGAGGAAGACTGTCCTAAAGGGGACGGGAACCCTGGGAGCAGCCAGAGACTCCCCTCATACTCCCAGAGCCCTCTGAAAGCTGCCCTCCCTCCAATCCCCAGCATCCTCAGTTTTGCTTTTATGGCAGAACCCAAGACCCAAACGAATGCAGAAATCCTAGCAGGACAGGAATACAACTGATAATGTTAATTACAAAAGTGGGACTTTGGTTCTGTCTTTGCCCTCAAGCTATACCATACCTGGTCACCAACCCATTCCCACTTGGGTGAGGATTACCTTAAAGTAATAGAGCTAAGTTTTCTGGGTGCTGCCTACAAACTAGTGTTGACACCAGAACCATAGGTGGAGTAGCGAAGTTTCAGAAAGGAATAAATGCATTGCTTAGTAATGGTCAAACAGTTTTGTCTGCTCTATGGTGAGACTAGAGTGACTATTAATGCAACCCCCGTGGCACTTTGGCTCCGCCAGAAAGAGTAGCCTGGTCAGCACTCAGGACCTCGAGAGGCCACTCCTCAAAGGGGTTACCCCATTTGTGTGTGAAACTTCTGGAACAGTTGTTTAGGGCCCTGTTGTTGTGACCCTGCTAAACTGGCCATGGAATGGTCTCCCTGTGCAGACCTGGGATACTGAAGAGTCTGAGGAGTTTGGGCTTGGTGCAGCCAGAGAAGCCATGGTGGAGGTGGTGAGGAGACTCCGGGTTGAGTCTCGGCAGCTCTCATTGGAATAGCCCCTTTGGGGAGGAACCAAGATTCCTCCCAGATTTGCATGTGCCAAAGAGACCAATACGCTCTCTGTCCCTTCCTGTGCATGTGTTGGCTGCAGATTTGAGAAGCTGGACATCACACCTAAGAGTGCCCAGAAGCTGAAGCCAGTGCTGGAGAAGTGGCTGAACGAGGCTGAACTTCGGAACCAGGAGGGCCAGCAGAACCTGATGGAGTTTGTAGGAGGTGAGCCCTCCAAGAAACGCAAGCGCCGCACTTCCTTCACCCCCCAGGCCATTGAGGCCCTCAATGCCTACTTTGAGAAGAACCCTCTGCCCACGGGCCAGGAGATCACTGAGATTGCTAAGGAGCTCAACTATGACCGAGAGGTTGTGCGCGTCTGGTTCTGCAATCGGCGCCAGACACTGAAGAACACCAGCAAGCTGAATGTCTTTCAGATCCCTTAGGGCTCAGGCCCAGCCCTGTTTCAGCACTTTGTACTCTTCCCTTGGCACCCAGCTGTCACCGCTGCTGTGACAGTACCTGTCACTTGGCTCTGCTCAGCTATGCCGCACTTGTCCTCAGTCATGAGATGCCACTGTGTGCATGTGCGTCAACACCTTCCTGCTCTCCCTGCCATCTTACATCCTGGGGAGAGCAGAGGGGCCCCCATGAGAGCCCCAGGCTCTGAGCTGAGCGTGCTGCAAGAAGGGATTTGTGGTGATACCCAGAAAAGCACTTTGCTATTATGGTATTGGAAGGGGGAATTCTGCCCGGGAACCAGGAGCTTCTGTCTGGGCCAGGGCCGCAGCAGCTCCTGACGACCCTTGGCCATTAGCTCTTGTTTTCAATAGAGTTCTCTTCCCTCTTTCTCTTCTCCTTGGCTTTGTTGTTAGTGTGGCGGGAGTGACTGTTGATCCAGTGGAACCACAGCCTGTACTGCCCTCTCCACCTTGCCTACAGGCATGCAGAACCCCTGAAAGGTCCCAGGGGATAACTTAGAAGTGTGATATGCTGCTCAGAAGGTTGGACACAGGTCTGACCTCAAGGTCAGAAGGTTCCCAAACTCCTGGGATCAGAGCATGCGGGCTCCTCTCCCAGTTCCTTTGAGGGGGAGGAATATTGCACTAAAGCAGAATGTTTTATTTTGCAATTGGTTTGGGAGGAAGGACTAGTAAGCTCTACTTATCCTGGAGTTGTCCCAGGTCTGCTGCTGGAATTTTGTGGATTGAGGCCATCCTCCCAGATTTTAATCGAATCTCTGCCCATGGCCACTGCTCCACAGAACAAGACCTTGCAGCCTGGGAAAAACCTGCACTGCCCGAGCACACAGGCAGTTCTGAAGCAGCGTGAGGAAAAGTATGCTGTTGCTGCCTTTCTCTTTTCCATGCTTAGCTCAGTCCTGTACTTGGCTTTCTCAAAGGAGCAAATGAAAAAAAGGCCAGGTAGGGAGGCCCTGGGGAAAAGGACAACCCAGAAGGGTTTATAGTGGCTGCCCAGGAAGGTCTCTTCTGGGAGTTTACTTAACTCAAATTTCCTTTTCAATGTTAATTAAGCCTTGGACATTGGAGAAATCTCATTTTGTGGAGTTGTAGACCGGCTATTGTGTAATCAACCGCCATGGTTCTCTCAGAGTCAGGACAGGTTTTGCCTCTAGAGGGGATAGCTATGTACAGTGTAGCTGGCATTTAATCAAGCTGTTAAGGCAGCTTCCATCCTTATTGTGGCTGGCCAGCCCTTAAAATTCAATGTGTGAGCCCAGGGATTCAGAAGAATTAGGAGGTTTGCATGGGTGAACCTAAACTTGCTGCGGAAGTTGTCCTTAAAGACCACAATCCTGGTAGGTCCCAGGATTGACCTACCCTTTCTCTCTGCATCCTTACAGAACCTGGTCCCTGGCAGCTGTCCTCCACTGCATCTCATGTGACCTACCAGGAAAGGGTATATCTTCCTCTCTGTGGGTCACATGCAGAGCCACCTCCTAGCCCGGCTTGCTCTGGGGTACTGCGTTTCCTGTCCCACTTAACTGTTGGTCCTTGCAAAGCTCTGAGTGCCAGTGTAGCCACCCTCTTGAGACCCCTGTCAGGGAGAGGTCCTCACATTTGTGCCCTGCTGCATTCGGACCAGCCAGACCTGGCAGGTGTGTGGTAGGGTGAGGAGGTGGGGGGGCAGCTTGCCTGATCCAGCTTCCCGGTGAGTACATCTCTGAAGAGGAGGCTTCGCACTCTGGGTCCTGGGTAACAACCACCCCTATGAGATGACCACTCACTTGAGAGGGGTGTCCTTCACACATGCTCAGTAGGAGTCACAACTGTGTCGGTGACAGTGTTTCGGCAACTCACCCTTCAATGAATTAAAGAGATGCAAGTTTTCATGCTCAAATGCTTGTATTCAGGGGTGCTTCTCTCTCTCTCTCTCTCTCTCTCTCTCTCTCTCTCTCTGTCTCTGTCTCTCTGTCTCTGTCTCTCTCTCTGTCTCTTTGTCTCACTGTCTCTGTCTCTCTGTCTCTCTGTCTCTCTGTTTCTGTCTGTCTCTGTCTCTCTCTTTTTCTGGGAGGAGATAAGTAGTCAGTTATACCTGGAGCCTGGAGGATAACATAGAAAACAGGGTGTGGACATGCAGGAGGACACCATCTGTCTGTTATGTGGCATGGCAGGAAAAAAAACATCATGAACCACCATGGGTCTAAATTAGGCCTAGCTATGTTTTTTCAGCCTCTCCCTCATCTAAATCTGTCTTCCCTAGGCTGGCCAAAACCAAGCTGTTGCTTTTGCTCCACTGGAAAGATGGATTGGTCTTCCAGAGAGATAGGTGTTTGCAGGCTGAATTCCCTGGGCAGAGGGGTGCAGGGCGTGTCGAAGCATGCAGGAGGCAGAGCTTACTGTTGCGCTGTGACCTCTGCCCTTGCTCCCCTACGTAGGACCTCCAGAAAGCAGCTGGGCCTGCTCACTCATTGAGGGAGTGTTTTCTTTGTGGTTTTTTGTTTTTCATTAGCATCAGGCTCTGAAATGAGCTCATATTAATTTGGATTTTGAAAGCATCCTTTAGTTTTTAGGCAGAACATGGTGGCTCCTTTGCTGTGGAAAGACAGGAGAATGGGCAGACGTGGTGAACTGGGTAATCTGTGTTTGTTTTGTTTTAAAGTGAAAGAAAGAACAAAACTTTCAGTGAACCACTGAATCACCTGGGGCCTTTGACCCTGCACTGACCTTGACATTTTATTCAGGCAAGTCCAGGGAACGATTTGGTCAGAAGAACTGAGGAACACTCTTGAATTTGGAATGAGAAGCACTGATGTTTTTGTGTTCTTGGGAATCCAGTCATTTTCCTGTACCCAGACTCCCTTTTCTGCCTCATATTCCAGATCCTGACTGAGCTTCTGACTGTCTCCTAGCATGGGCTACGCCTCCTGAGGGCTGGAGGGAAGGGCAGGGAGGAAAGAGTAGGGAAGAAGCACTTGATGTAGTTGTGTGGAATAAACAGTATTTTTTCTTTTCTAACTGGTACTCCTGTTTCTTGGTCACGGCACAAGGTGGAAATGTAAGAAGACCAGTGACAGAGCCCAGGGAAGTAGCACGGCAGTGACAGAGCCCAGGGAAGTAGCATGGCACTGTTGGCCTTAGCAGACAGCCTGGGCCATCCCAGTGCAAAAGGAGTGGATCAGGCCTGGGGCCTCACTGCAGAAGGCTCAGCTTGGGCCTTTTCAAGGCTCAGTCATGCCCCTTCCTGTGGAGCAGGATGCCCACCTGGTGCATAGGACCCCAGAATTCTCTGGCAAGCCCACCCTGGACCCCTCTTTGGGTCTGAAGGACAGATTGTGCACACTTGTGGGTCCAAGGTGGTAATCTTGTCAGTTCAGGCTAACATAACAAAATACCTAGCACTGGGTCAATTATAAACCACAGAAGTTTCCTGCTTGTGGTTATGGAGACTGAGAAATCCAAGATCTAGGAACTGTCAGATCTGGTGTCTAACCAGGACTCTCTTTCCTATTAAAAGACATCTTTACCTGTAACCTCACATGATAGGAGGGTAGATGCACTCTTCAGGTCTTTTTCTTTCTTTTTTTATTTGAGACAATCTCACTGTGTAGTATAGGCTGGGCCTTGAATGCACAGAGATGCTCCTGCCTCACTCTCCTGAGGGCTAAGTTACAAGCATGCACCACCATGCCCAGCTTTCAGGCCTGTTTTAAAGGCACTGGTTCCGGTCACAAGAGCTCCACTCTTCTTTTTTAACCACCTCCCCAAAGACCTCACCTCTTAATCTGTCACTTTTTACTGGAAATCAAGTTGTAGCACATACATTTGAGGAGACACAAATATACAGACAAGCAGTGGTCAAGAGATGTCAGGAAGAAGGTGGCAGAGCCTGCATATCAGGCTTGCATATCACATGTACATGTGTACGTATCAGGAGGCCCTGTGCCTCATGAAGCAGGGAGAGCAAAGGAGCCTCTAGGCTGGGCCTGGGATACAGTCTAGTGTGGAACTGCAAGGAACACTGGACTTCTAAATTCTATCTATTTTAACTGTTGCTAGTACATGTATGTGGTATGTAATAACTACGTTCATTCTAGGGAGTTGGTACAGGTACATACATTTTTTTATAATACTTAAAAAAATCTTTTATTTATTTTTTGGTATATGGCCTCACTGAGCAGCCTGGACCCGTAGTGATCCTCCTGTCTCTACCTCCCCAGTGCTGGGATTACAGGCGTGCACTACCACACCTGGTTTCGGTGTCCAGCCCAGCACAGAGTCAGCACACACGTGGTACCAGGAATCAAATCCAGGTCCTTGCTTAGACCGCCGAGCTATCTCCCTGGCCCTACATAACATTTTAATTCTTTAAAAAATCTCCTTTCTCTTCTCTGGACATCTCAATCTAACGTAGCCTTCCAGGTCACATAAGGCACAGTTTTTTGGGGATTTTGGCCATTGAACTCAGGACCTTGCACCTGCCAGCCAGGTGCTGTGCCTCTGAGCTATATACCCTTGGCCCCCATAAGGCACATTTATAAAGGTTTATGAAATGTTGCCCCAGGGCTGCCATCTGAGCTGAGAGCCAGGTGAGTGTGGCTGGCCTGAGCTTGGAGGGAAGGTCCTGCTGTGTCTTCTTCCTCCCCCCAGGGGGTTGCGCCCTGGGCTGCAGAAGCTAAAACAGTGGGAGGCAGGTGCCCTCTGCATCCTTTTTACCTCAAACCAGCCCTGCTGCATGTTCCCATGCCCCCATCCCGTACCACCATGCCCTCACCCAGGGAGGTGATAATGTCTAAGACCCTGACACAAGGCTGGGGGTCAGAGGAGCTTTATAGTTCTTTAAAATACTGGGATAAAATATCAAATAAAAGCCAGCACTTACACGAACAGGATCTCACATCCCTGGCACTTGCTACCCACACTGGGCTATGGCTTTTAGTACACAGGCCAGGGACGCCGTAGGAGGTTGATGATGGTCAGGTGGATAACAGTGCATTTCCTCCCCTCCCCTTCAAAGAAATAATGAGACCCTGACTTCAGAGGCCTGGGAGAGAACAGGGACAGGGCCTTCTGCTTAGCTCTGCAGGGGTTGGATTGTGAAATGTGGGAGTGGATGGAATTTGACCAGATAGGGACAGCGCCAGCAGCTCCCACTGGGAGAGTTCTGGGAGCTGCAGTCTCTGGCTCAGACCAGTTGAGAGTGGCTCCCGGCAGCTGGCCCAGGAAGGCTTTAAAGGCAGGGGTTTTCATGTGTGTGGAGGGAGTACAGTTTTAATTCCCAGGAGGCATGGGAAGCATATTGCTCTGTGGATAGTTGGGGGGCGGGGCAGTGGTGGCAGCACAGACGCTGACCTTTTATGGACCAGAGATGTGGGCTGCCTTCCAGGCTAGAGACCAGATAGGAGAAGAACTTGCAATTGCTTAGACTGGTGGGACTGCTGTGGAAACTTACAATTTTGTTTCATTTCAACCAAAGGGTTCTTTAGAGAAGCTAGACTGCGCCTCAGTCTCCTTTGCTGAGTTTCAAGGGGAGAGGAAGAGTAGTTAAGGCTAGTCAGTGCTCAACACAGCCCGCTGGGCTAGAGTTCCTTCCTATACCTGGAGGAAAATGCCAGAGATTAATCTAGGCATCTAACGGATCTGACTGGCCTGAGGAACTGAGTGAGAAGGGAAGCCTGAGGGTGGAAGGGTACTGACCCTGGGAGTCTGAGTCCTCATTTCTCCAAGAGAAGTGATTTGTCTTAGGACTTAAGTGGCTGGGCCTGCTTAGGCAGGCACAGGGACTGGGGTTCAATCCCTGTTGTGTTGTGCCAGCCCTACTCCCAGGGTGTGCTGAGACGTGACTGAGACTGGGTGTAGTGGCGGGTGCCTGTAATCCCAGTACTTGGGAGGCTGAAAGCAGGAGGATCACTACAAATCCGATCTATGTAGTGAGACCCTATGGACCCTGTACTAAATACATTGAAAAAAAAAAACTTAGGTGGCCTTGTGTATGTGTGTGGGCCCAGCATTCTGGAGGCTTGCTAAGAATTCATGGCCAGCCTGGGTTACATAGTAAGTTCAAGGACAGCCTGTCTCAAAACAAAACAAAACAAAACAAAACAAAACAAACAAACCCACACCCTAGGCAAGAGAGGTGCTGTGAGGGCCAGGGATTTAGCTGAGTGGTAAAGCACCTACCTGGCAAGTGTGAGGTCCTGAGTTTCATTCCTGGTACTGTCCCCCCCAAAAAACAAAACAAAATGGAAAAGACAGGTGCTAGGGTACCCTTTTTGTCTATAATTATAACTGTTAACCATGACCCACTATTGACTATGAGTAAGTACTCTTTAACATTCATTACTCATTTAATTCTCACAGTAATTCTATAAATTAATAAGTATTATATCTAGGGCCGGTGAGATAGCTCAGCAGACAAAGTGCCTGCTTAGGCAAACACAGGGACCGGGATTTGATCCCTGGCATCACATGCTGCGCCAGCTATGCTCCCTTGGTGCGTTGAGTGGGTCATGGAGACCTGGTGTAGTGGTGCACCCTTGTAATCGGTCTGCCCCTGGGGCATGCTGAGACAGCAATTGAGACTGGGCATGGTGGCACGTTCCTGTAATCCCAGCATTTGGGAGACTGTAAACAGTAGGATCACTATGAATCTGATCTATGTAGTGAGACCCTGTACACCTTGTACACCATGTCCTAAATACAAAAAACCAAAATAAACAAAACAAAAAACCTAAACTAAAAGAATCTACTTAAAGTTGCTTTGTTTCTGAGCAGCAGACCCAGCATTTGAACCCAAGGGAGCTCTCTAAAGTTTTTGTTCTCAGCTTTGCCCCAAACAGGTTGAGAGGTGGGTGGCGCCTAGGATTTGCTATCTTCTTGATCTTTTCAGTACAGTTTCTGCAGGTTTCCACCCTCCAGGGTAGAGCTGGTGTCTCATCTAAACAGTGTCTGAGAGCCTGGAGTGATGGTGCATGCCTATAATCTCAGCATTCAGGAGGCTGAGGCAGGAGGATCACAGGGAACTCAGGGCCAACCTGGGCTACATAGTGAGTTCAAGGCACCCTGAACTGCATGAGATCCTGTCTCAAAAAAACTGAAACAGGTGCTGCAGAGATAGTTCACTGGTCTAAGTGCCCTCCTAGGCAAGCTCAAGGATCCAGGTTTGATCCCTGTTACCGCATGCTGTGCCAGTCCCACCCAGGATGCACTGAGTGTGGTGGCACATACCTGTAATCCCAGCGCTGCGGAGGCTGAAACAGGAGGATCACTATGAATCTGAGCTGTGTAGTGAGACCCTGTCCAAATACATAAAAAAAAAAAACCCTCAAACAAACAAACAAACAAAACAGCAATACTACCTATTTGCTTTCAGTACCTAATCTAGGAAAATAAATGCTTTATACAGTTTTTTTTTTCTAAACTTTCTGCAAAGCTTTATTCCCGAAGGGCTCAGTCCTTCTTGGCAGCTGCCTTCCTCATGACGGCCAGTACGTTGCTCAGCTCCTCACGATTCCTCTTGGCGTGGATGGGCGCCCCCCCCCTTTTCTTGATGAACTTGAGGGCGCACTTGTCCTTGGAGACCTTGAGCAGCTCCATGGTACACTGCTCGCTCGTAGGGGGCGAAGCCGCACACCTCCCGGATCATGTCCCACATGAACCTGGTGTACTGTGCCTCAGTTTGCTCACATTCTTCGTCACCTTGTGGCCCTTGTTGAGACCCACAGCCATGGAGTAGTGGAAGGCCATGGCCACTGTTCTTCAATGGTTGCTGTGGCCTACACAGAGTCTTAAATTTATTCAGTAGGCTAGAATACCTGTATTTGTGCTCTGTAACACAGGTGCTCTGGTTAATTAGTTTTAATTATTCTATTTAACAGGAGCCATGATTTGGGGGGTTGAATTTATAGGTACAAAAATCTAGTTTCTTGATTGATGTTGCTGGATTTCTAGAATGTTGGTGCCCTGGAATCTTTGTTTCTAATCTTGGTTCTTCAGTTTCACTCTTAGTTGCAGAGGGGAAGAGAGAAGAAAGGAAAAGTCAAGGTGGTACCTGCAGGGGTGGCGAGGGAAGTGGGGAAAGGTGGGAGTGTTGGACTCCAAGAGGTAAGGCTGATAAATTCTTTCCTGAGGGGAAACGGGGGTCAAATGCCCCAGAGTCTCTGGGCTGACCTGCAAGTTGGGATGGGCCCCAGCGGAGGGGGAGTCTCTTTTCATTTCACCTCAGTTTACTGTGGAATTAATAAATAATAAGGAAGACCCCTGGGAAAGTTTTCTATTTTGGTTCAATGTTTGGACTTAAACTGAAACATTTCCAGGGAATATATGTTCATCATTTTCTAAATACTTTCTAAAGGACACAGCTCCTCAGCAGTCCTCAACAGGGAGAGGTTATCTCTTCCAGACGTCTAATATGGAATCTTTGAAGAATCCTCCCACCTGGGCTTTTGCTTGCTAGGCAGCTGCTTCACCACAGAGGCACACCACCAGCCCTAAATATTTTTAAATCTGCATTTTAAAATTTGTTGGCACTATGGCGAGTTGAAGTGTATTCCTTGTGTGAAAATAAATTTCGTTTTGTACAGTGTTTAAACTTTTCTGAGAGTTGGGGAGATAGCTCAGTAAAATAATCACCTTGCCTGGCAAGTGCAAGGTTGTGAGTTCAAGCCCCAGTACCACAAAAAAAAAAAAAAAAAAACTTTTCTGAGTAAATTATATATATATATATATGCATTACATATATAAATATAATATATATGTGATATATATATTATATATTATATATATATATATATTCCCTTTGAGTTACTGTGGATGAAAGAACATATTTCTTCCATTTTCTTCTATTTCATCCAATATTCCTTCACGGGCATGATTTACTGACGGTTCAGTATTCTTATCTCCACAAGTTTCAAAACTTACCTCTGGAAAGGAAAAATAAGCAAGCACGTCCCTTTTGGGTTATAACTGCCGGCGGAGCCAGCATAGCCTGATGCTGCGTGCCCAGCCTGCCAAGGCCGTCACACTTTAGGCTGGGTGACTGGAGAAGCCGTTTAATTTTCCTAAGCCTTTGTTTCCTTATATGTGCAATGACTCTCACAATGACATTTCCTTACAAAGATGAGTAAAGATGGAATGAGATATCTATACAGCTCACTGGGACTTAGCATTTGTGGAACTCTCAGTAAATATGAGCCTACCATTATTTTTAGCTATTATTCATTCATGAATGTCTTAAGACTGTTCCACCAGCAAGGAGGTATTCAGATGCTAATTTATATAATATCTATTACATATTTAAGAATACATTCTGTAAATTATAGACATAATGAGGCAGTCACTCATGTACATACTACTCTATGTGAGTAAACTATTATAACTGTTGAAGCTGTTTTCAATTTCTCCTGACTCCTTCTCCTGTCTTACCTTACCTGTGATCCCCAATCCAGGATTGTATTTATTTTCATTGCTCTTTAGGGGAATGTAAATACACTTTCCTAAATGACATATTGGGTAATTTTGCTGAGGTTTTTTTTTTTTTCCTTCAGAGTCAGGGATTGAACTCAGGTCCTTGCGCTTGCCAGGGAAGTGCTTATTCCACTGAGCCATCCCCCCCAGCCCCAATTTTGCTGAGTTTTGAGTTTTATAAAGTGATACTATATTATGTGAGGGCTTCTATATTTCCCCCCCCTCAACTTTAAGATTAACTTATTCATGCAGTTGATATAGCTTTATTCATTTTTAGTGCTGTGTAATATTCCACTGTACTCCAATTTATGCATTCTCTTGGTGGATGTTTTTATTGTTGTTGTTCTGTTTGCTTCTAAAAACAGCCAGGTGTGGTGACACATACTTGTGATCCCAGCACTCATAGTCTCTCTTTTTTTTTTAAACATTTATTTATTTATTTATTTATTGTGTGTGTGTGTGTGTGTGTGTGTGTGTGGCCAGCTCAGCCCACCAGGGGGCGGGCTGGCTGGCATGTGGTGCTGGGGGACTGAACCGCGGTCCCTGTGCTTTGCCAAGCTTGTTCCAAGTAGGTGCTTTAGACCACTGAGCCATCTCGCCAGCCCCTCATAGTCTCTTTGATTTTGATGACTCTTCTCCAAGTCTGTATCCTCATATTAAGAAAACAAATTAAGGGGCCTAGGAGATGGCTCAGTAGAATAAGCGCTGGTCTGCTAAATGCAAGGGCCTGAGTTCAATCCCCAGTTACGCCAAAAAAAGAAAAAGAAAAAAAAAAAAAGAGAGAGAGAGAACAAATTAAACAAGAAAAATTTTGGAGAAGGTTAACTATGTGTAAGAAGAGCTATTAAACCTTTAACATACCTTACAATGTAAATTGCTATTCAAATAGGATAATATTAAGCCAATCTTAATGGAGAAGCAGAACTGGTGATGCACACCTGTAATCCTAGCACTTGGGACACTGAGGCAGGAGGACCTCTGAGAGTTTGAGACCAGTCTAGACTGCATAGTGAGTTTAAAGTCAGCCTAAACCACACAGCAAAACCCTGTGTAAAACAAAAAAAGAAAAACTCAAAGTGGACTATTTTATGATATTTTGGCACTGTATTTAATTGTTACAAGTTTAGAAAAAGGTATGATTTTCACTAATTTGTGGATTATTATTTTAATCCATAAAAGGCTCAAGATACAGTGACTTGTCCAAGACTATGCAGCTGGTGGCAGAGCTGTTGTTGAAACAAGGTATGGCTCTTCTAACAGGTGTTTTCAGATATTTTGGACACAATGCTGGATTACAAAAGATTCTGAACCCTCAGATCTCCATGGGACATCTTTCTTTTGGTCTCTGAGCTCCAGATTTATTTCTTTACCCAGAAACACATATTTTGAGATAGCACATATTTTGAAATAAAACTAGCTCAAGAGAAAAAAAGTTGATCAAAGAGATGTTGGTTGTCTCCAGAATGAACTAAGACTTGGATCTTGGGGTGTACAAAGATAAAATGAATATAAACCTGGAGTTCTAGAGCGAAGCCTTAGCTAAAACCATGGGCCACATTGTCACAGGCAAATCTCTTTCCTCATTCCTTCCTTTTTAGTTCAATATTCATTGCTTAAAAGTTTTACTGGTTGCAGTAAAACTAAGAGTTAGGAGAAGAGCCTGAAAAGGGCCTATTTTCTATTCTTTAGGGGATAACTATCTAAAGA
>NW_004524669.1:3462487-3466767 GCF_000260255.1 Octodon degus | reverse complement strand
AGAGAGAGAGAGACAGAGAGAGAGAAGTGACTTAAAAAATTTACAGTGCAAAAATCAGTTCTGAAATACAACAATGGACTGGGATGGGGAGGTAGCTCAACAATGCAATTGCCCTGTCTGGCAAGTACAAGGACACGGGTTCGATCCCTAGTACTGCATGCTGTACTGGCTCCTGAACCCCGGGTGCGCCCGATTGGTCCGAAATTGGGCCTGGTGGCCCTCACCTGTAATCCCAGCGCTGAGATAGGAGGATCACTACAAGTCTGAGTTGCATAGCAGGACCCTGTATCAATCAAAAAAAAATCTCTTCTCTCTTCTGTCTCTGGTAATGTCTTAATGTGAAAAATACCAGGTGTAGGAGGGCATACTGAAGTTGTCATACTAATGTAGGTGTGCCAGGTTAAGCCCGTATCTCCTTATAAAACGAAGGTAAAATGAAGGTTATTATATTTGCCTTAATCACCCTAATCTCATGATTGTCTGAAAGACTATTGATAGTCTAATAACGTCCCTGGCATGTAGGTAATGATTAATAAACAACAACCGTTATTCTCAATGGAGCAAGGTGGGGCAGGTATGCTTCTCTACAGTAGAGGAAGTTAAATCTCTGAAATTCAGCGACTACACTGACGTTGCCTACTAAGTGAAGACGCCATCCCCAAAGTTGTTCTTTTATTGTTTTGGTTTTTGTAACACGGTTCTCACTATGCAGCTCAGGCTGGCTTTGAACTTCCTATTTAGCCCAGGCTGGCCTTGAACTTGCTAAAAATCTCTGGCCTCAGCCTCCCACGTTGCTACAAAGGCTTGTGTCCCCAGGCCGGTTTTATTTTTAAAATTCTAATGTTCTTCCATTACAATTTTCTATACTTTTACTTGTGTCATGCTTTCCTGTTCACACGCGATGGAAATAAAGCAGTATCAATGGAAGCGGGTTTTAAACACCGTTGTGCCATCGCGACTGGGAAGTTTACGGAGACAGACGGAAATGTGGGCATGAGGGGCTATTTCGGAAACATGGTTCTGTCAAGACGAAGGAGCACGTTCGGCGGGGCTAAAAGGTGACTAGGTACGCCTCGCAGGTCAGAACTTTGCTGCACGCGCACACACGCACACACGCACACACTCACACCCGAGCTAGTCCAAGACCGCCCACGCCTCGGGGGCGGGGAGCCGCAGCGTAGCTAGCCAATCACCGCTGCAGATGCCGACCAAGTCTCTTCTTCATTGGCGAGTGAAACGATGACGTCATGTTTTTCGGGCAGGCGGAGGATGAGGGTGCCATGATTGGTTGGCGCTGGGGTGGCGGGCGGTGGAGGAGCATGCTCAATCTAGTTTTCCAGCCGCGGTTGGACTTTCTCCTTCCACGTTTCCACGCCGTGGGGGGCTGCGCCGGGTGCTGAGTGGGCTCAGCAGAAACCTGGATTTGATTCGAAGAGACGAGGGGTTGAAAAGGGGTGACCGGAAGTGATTTTAGAACTGACCGGAAGCGGGGCGTGGAGGGGAAAGAGCTGGCTCCCTGAGGGAGGGGGCGTCCTGCAGAAGGGGCGGGGGGAGGTGGCGCGGCGGCTGGAGCGCGTGGTGGGCCGCTCTAAGCTGCGGGGGCGCAGTCTGGGAGACAGCGGCCGCCGCCGGGAGTGAGGGGATAGAGAGCCTGAGGAGTGGGAGTGCGGAGCCCAGCTGCCGCTGGGAAGTCTGGAGGAGTTGAGCGAGGGGCCCTCGGGCTCCGGAGAGCCTGGCAGCAGGGCGTTTGGAAGCCAGAGCAGCCGCGAGAGAGGAGCCCAGGGCACGGGCGATTATTAGCTGTGCAGCCAGTGCGGGTCACGCGTGGGGTGGCCTGGGGGGACTGACGGCGTGGTCTTGATTGGGAGTTTTGGCCTCTCCTACCCCTGTGAGGTAGAATTACGCTCCGCGCCTTGGTACGAAGAACGGTGTCTCCTGAGGCAAAAAAGGAGCCAGGATGGCCTGGGCTCTGAAGCTTCCCCTGGCCGATGAAGTGATTGAATCCGGGTTGGTGCAGGACTTTGATGCCAGCCTGTCGGGGATCGGCCAGGAGCTGGGTGCTGGTGCCTATAGCATGAGGTGAGTGAGATTTCCCCAGCACCCCCTTCTGGAGACAAAGTCAGGGGAGAGGACGAGGGGCTGGGAGACCGGCTGGAAGGGCTGTCTGCTGGTGGAGAAGGGATTTGTCGTTGTCGTTGAGTAGTGGGTGCTGTGGGAGAAATGGAGGAGCAGGCAGCGTGAAGTTTGTGCAGGGCCGGTGCACGGAGGGCGGGAGAGGCCAGTGGGGGCGCGCAGAGGCGGGGCTGATGGCGAGGTCTGGAGACGGCTGAGTGCGCGGTGCGGTACGGAGTCGGGCGGGGAGGTCTGGCTGAGCGCGTGGGGAGGAGGCCGGGGCGCCCGGCAGCGGGGACTGGGGCTCGTGCGGCGTGTTGGTTGGCTGCTGGTCGGGAACGAGTGGGAACCTGGGGAAAGAAGTCCTCCTCACCTGCCTGCCCGCTAGCCCACTTAATTCGAGGAAAAGCGGCAAAGGGGATTTTTAGATGTTTGTAGACCTTCCTATGTCAGGCAGTTTGTTACTGCTAATAGATGGTAAGTCTCCTTGGAAGCCGCGTTACCTGTGCTGTGTTGTCTGCTTGGTTCCCCCGTGTGAGCAGATGTTGACAGATCGGCATGTAGGGCTAGCTGGGCAGTAGTTGGAGTTCTAGTGCCTGAAGAAGGTCCATCTAAACAAGAAAATAAAATAGACTTTGGAACGGAACTGTTTCATTGGCTTTATGAATTTGTAGGGGAAAGATGGTTTTTGGGGACAAAGTGGACAAAGCTTTCATTCTGGTAATGGTATCTACTGCTTCGAAGTGGACTTTCCACAGCAAAGTAAAATTATGAGTTAGAACTTGATACTTCAACATCAGGATGCTTTGCTTACAGTTAGAATAAGAAAGTATCCTACGGGCCCAGGAGATGGCTCGGTAGAATAAGGGCTTCCCTGGCAAGTGCAAGGGCCTGAGTTCAATCCCTGCCCCCCCCAAGGGAAAAAAAAAATAAAGTATCCTAAGTATTTGGGTGATTTTCAGTGAAATTTGTTATGTTTTTCTCTTAGTATTGAAAAACTTAACCTTGGTTTTAACTTTAATTGGTCCTTGTTGAGGTAAATTTGATTGTAAAAATAGAGATTAACTTGGTCTGAAAGTGAGTGCTCTGGCCCCAAACTTGGATGTAGTGTTTGACAACTTGTATTGTTATTCATGTGAAGATTACCACAGCAAGAAGTTTGATTTTGTTGAGGCTACTAGAATTTAGAATAGAAACAGTGTAACTGCACTTGTTATATTTATCATCAAAAATAGTTAAACTAATCAGCAAATATTTGTTCATCTGCTGCACGGATTACTATATTTGAGAATATTCAAATCAAATGGTGATCTTCATGGATATTAGGCAGGCTTGCACATGTACACATTTGGAAATTTTTTCCAATATCAAACTTTTCCAGTTTTCAAACATAATGTTATAAAGCTGAGTGTGGTGGTGCCTGCATGTTAGCTCAGCACTGGAGAGGCTGAGAGTAGAGTATTGCTGAGAGTTTGAGGCCAGCCTCAGCCACATAGTGAGTTCAAAGGACAGCCGGAGCTACATAGTGAGTCCCTGTCTCAAGAAAAAACAAACATTACTTCATAGAAAGCATAAATTCTGGAAAATACATCATGTCAAAATTTTAAGTACTTTATGCATCTTCTTTGCTTGCATTATTTTTTGACTTCTAATGCATAATCTTTTGTGATAATTGGATATTGTCAAACTTTAGTGTTCAGAAGAGTCACTTTAGTGCTTATAAAATAAATTCATTTTTAAATTACCTGCAATATTAAAAGTTCCTATTTCTTCACATCATTATAACATATGATTTTTCATTAAAATTGTTTTGTTGTTCATTGAAAGAATTATTACAGCTGGATGTGCTAATGTATACTTGTAATTCCAGCAAAGGAAGGCTGAGGCAGAAGGAATGCCATGAGTTTAAGGCCAACCTCAACTACGTAATGAATTGAAGGCCAACCTGAACTACATGTTGAAAATTTGTCTTATAAAGACAAAAAAAAAATAAAAGCCATTCTAGGGTTGTGAATTAGACAACTGTAGTTGTCTATCTCTTCTCGCTTTCTTCCTTTCTTCCTTCCCTCCTCCCTTCCTTCCCCTCCCTCCCTCCCTCCTTCCCTCCTTTCCTCCTTCCTTCCTTCCCACAGTCTCACTGTGTAGTCTAGGATGGGCTTGAACTCACT
>NW_004524669.1:3456668-3461062 GCF_000260255.1 Octodon degus | reverse complement strand
ATGTGTATTTGTGTATGTACATTAGCATGTATTTTGAGATAGAGTCTTGTTATGCAGTTTAGGCTGGCCTTGAACTCAGTATGTAACCCAGACTGGCCTCAAACTCATGGTGATCCTCTTGCTTCAGCCTCCTGGGTGCTGAGATTCCAGGGGTGCACTATCATTTTTTGCTTGTTGATCTTTTTTTTTTTTAAGGAGCTGATTTTGCTTTTGTTGATTTCCTCTTTATTTTATCTCTGCCCCACTCGAAGAGTATTATTCCCCTTCTGCTGGCTTTGTGTCTAGTTTGTCCTTTTTCTAGTTCTTTAAATTGTAAAGTTGATTCAAAGCACTTCACCACAGAGTCCTTTGTGTTGGTCAGCCTGGCCACACACCTGTGCTCCCATGATCCCCCTCAATCTCCCAAGTAACTGGGACAGTGTACCCAGCTCTACCTTTGTTTTTTCTTTTGGTGGTGGTAATGATTGACTGCAGGGCCTTGTACATGCTGGGCAAGCACCCTCCACTGAGCTATATCCCCAGCATGATTTTAGGGCTGTACTTGTTCAGCATCACTGGCCACATTGAAATTATGTGCTGCTTTGTTGTGTTTATAGTTCTGGGGATTGAATCCAGGGCTTTGTGCATGTGAGGTGAGCACTGTTGTTACTGAGAGGACCCTTCATCCCTGTATTTGTTCTCTCTCTTTTTTGGTAGTGGTGTTGGGTATTAGTCTCATGGCCTGGTGTGTATGAGGCAAGTACTCTACCACTAAGCTAGTTACATTCATAGCCCTTTTTAGTATTATTATTTTACTTTTTTTTTTTGCGGAACCTGGGATTGACCTCAGGCCCTTGCGCTTGCCAAGCAAGCGCTTATTCTACTGAGCCATCTCCCTGGCCCTTTTACCAGTTGTGATATTTTATGTTTCTAGGTATTTGTTTCACCTAAATATCTAACAAGATGCTATACAATTCAGGGTTCTCTTTAAGCTAGGCCTTTCTTTATTTTATGTTTTGGTGGAACCGGGGATTGAACTCAGGCCCTTGTACTTGCCAGGGAAGCAGACTTACCATCAGGGTTCTTTTTTTTTTTTTTTTTTTTTTTTTTTTTTGGCGGAACCGGGGACTGAACTCAGGCCCTTGCGCTTGCCAGGGAAGTGCTTATTTCACTGAGCCATCTCCCCGGCCCTTTATTTTACATTTTGATATAGAGTCTTGGTAAGTCACTAAATTGCCCAGATTGAGTTGAACTTTTGATCCTTCTAGCATAGTCTCCGAGAGTGCTGGGATTATAGGTATACCACTCTGCTCAGCTTTTTTTTTTTTTTTTGACAAAGTTGGGCTCCTGGTGCCCACTATAGTTTATTTGTGAAACAAATTAAAGAAGTCAGTCCAAGGGGAGATTAGGGGGTTCATCCTCATCCGAGTCAGACTCAACATTTTTGCCTTTTATCCATCGACCTTCTCCATCAGGGATCCATCTAGAGCTTTGAAGGGTCCAGGGCTTATCTTCTCGTGGGGCTCATGGGTGCAGGGTCTGAGGCAGCTGCTGTTTCCTTAGCCTGTGGGCCAGGCCCACACTCAGGTTCCCTACTGATCTTCTCACTCGGGAGCTCAATCTCTTGGGCTGGCAAAGGGGAACAGGAGACAGAGGAACCAGGGGCTTCTGGTCTGTGCTTCCAGCAGCAGCAACTGTTATGTGGGGAGCTCTGTGCAGAGCACTCTGGGTGATAAGTTGAGTCTGGGTTAGCAGATTTGGTCCCTTCCCTCTTCATTCTGAGGTCTTGGATTATGCCGTTTCCTTTTCTGGCTGCTTCTTACCATAGAAAAGCTGCAGACTAGATAAATGCTTCTTGCTTCCACGGTGGGCAGTCAGCATGGTCAGTGTGTCCAGTACAGACTGATGAGGACAGATGGCACAAGCAAAGCGTCTATCCCATAGCATCAGTGCTTCATCTTCTGGGATAGAACTGGCCAGCAGCTCTTGGCTTTTTGAGCATTCTGAGCTGACTCCAATCATCTGCTTCCCTCTTGAAAGACATCACAACTTTGAATCCCAGGAATGATAGAATTCTCTCTGGCCAACTTTGCAACTCTTTCCAGCCATCGTAGGGGAAGTACGATGAGGGAAGTGTGATGAGTAAGGTACTTTCTTCCTGTCTCCCAGGCTTTATTTATTTATTTATTTGTACTTAGTACGGGTTTATAGGATCTCACTATGTAGAGTCTCCTGTTTTTAGCCTCCCCTACGCTGGGGTTACAGGCTCTTGCCACTGTGCCCAGTTTCAGTTGCTGTCTCAGCACACCCTGAGGGCAGGACCAGCAAGGCACACAACTCAGGGAATCGAACCCTGGCCGCTGTGCTCTGCCTAAGCAGGCGCTTTAGTCTGCTGAGCTCTCTGACCAGCCCTAAAAACTTGAGAAGACTTCTTGTTTTTTTTTTTTTTTTTTTTAATTTTTTTTAATGGCTGGGAGATCTGGTGCAGCAGGTGGAGCTGGGGACCGAACCGCAGTCCCCTGCACCTGACTGAGTTTGCCCAAGCGGGCTCTTTAAACAACTGAGCTAACCCACAAGCCCCCTCCCTTTAAGATAGGGTCTCACTATATAGTTCAGGCTGGCCTTGAACTCACAGTGATCCTCCTGTTCTGGCCTCCTGAGCGCCTGGATTTGGGATTACAGGCATGCACTACCACACCTGGATCAAAATTGTTTTCTTTTTTTTTTCTCTGTATTTTAGGGAAGGGTCTATAGGATGTTCAGGATCTCACTACTAGATCAGACTCATAGTGATTCTCCTGTTTACAGCCTCCCAAGAGCTGAGATTATAGGCACATACCACCATGCCCAGTCTCAATTGTCTCAGCATGCCCCAGTTGTGGGGCTGGCATGGCAGGCCTGGTGATCCAGTCCCAGCTCCTGCACCTGCTTGCAGGTGCTTTAATCTGCTGAGCTATTTGGCTGGCCCTTCAAAGTATATTCTAGGGGCCGGGGAGATGGCTCAGTAGAATAAGCACTTCCCTGGCAAACGCAAGGGCCTGAATTCAATCCCTGGTTCTGCAAAAAAAAAAAAAAAAAAAAGTATATTCATATTTCTTTAGTAATTTCCTCATTTTACTCACTAGACATTATGATTTTTTTGAGACAGGGTCTCACTACGCAATTCAGACTTGTAATGATCTTCCTGTCTCAACCTCCCCAGCGCTGGTTTCGTGGTAGCACAGCATGCCAGGGCATGGCATGTAGTACCAGGGATCAAGCTCGGGTTCTTGCATTTGCCAGACAGGTGCTTAGATAGCTGAGCTATCTCCCCAGCCCTCAAAATATATTCTTTTCTGGGGCCAGGGAGATGGCTTAGTGGAATAAGCATTTCCCTGGCAAGCGCAAGGGCTTTTTTTTTTTTTTTTTTTTTTTTTTTTAGTTTTTGGCAGAACCAGGGATTGAACTCAGGCCCTTGCGCTTGCCAGGGAAGCACTTTTTTGGTGGAACCTGGGATTGAACTTATTGAGCTTATTCTAATTGAGCTATCTCCCTGGCCCCTCAAAATATATTCTTATTTCTTTAGTGATTTCCTCTTTTTACCCACTAGGTATTTATTTATTTATTTATTTTCATTTATGTATTTGGTACAGGGTCTCCCTATGCAGCTTGGACTCGTAGTGATCCTCCTGTTTTCAGCCTCCCCAGTGCTGGGGTACAGGCATGTACCACCACACCCGGATTCCTACTAGGTGTTCATGAATATATACGTATCTATCTATCTATTTTATTTATTTATTTATTTTAGACAAGGTATCACTATGCAGTTCATGCTGGCCTTGAACTTACTTTGTAGCCCAGGCTGACATCAAACTGAGTGATCCTCTTGCCTCAAACTCCTGAGTGCTGGGATTACAGGTGTGCGCCACAATGCCCAGCTCTTATGAATATAGTGTTTAGTGTTCACATCAGCAGTACATACTTGATAATTGCTAAGACAGTGGATTTTAAATGTTGCTATACAAAGTGGTAAGCCTATGTGATAGTGCACATATCTAATTAGTTTGTTTTGGACTTTGGTTACTGTGAAGTTGTAGTATGGCCTTGGGCTTTATTTTTCTTTTTCACCCTTTCTGTAAGTACTTTGGATCATCTCACCTTCATGTTATGTGTTTTTTCTGTCTCTCCATCTGCTGTTAAACCCATCTAGTGAATGGGGTTTTGTTGTTGTTGTTGTTGCTGTAGTGCTTTGAGACAAGATCTCACCATGTTGCCTAGGCTGACTGAACTGGCAGTTCTCCTGCCTCAGCCTTCCCCAAGTAGCTGGGAGTATAGCTGGTACGCAACCATGCCCAATCTTTTAGTGAGTTGTAGGATTTTAACTGCTGTACTTTTTTGTCCATAATTTCTATGTTGTCCCTTTTTTTTTTTAATAT
>NW_004524669.1:3454793-3456568 GCF_000260255.1 Octodon degus | reverse complement strand
ATTTATTTATTGTGTGTGTGTGTGGCCAGCTCAGCCCACCAGGGGGCGGGGCTGGCTGGCATGTGGTGCTGGGGGATCGAACCTTGGTCCCTGTGCTTTGCCAACTTGTTCCAAGTAGGTGCTTTAGACCACTGAGCCATCTCTCCAGCCCCTGTTGTCCCTTTTTATAAGTTTTTATTTATTTTATTGATATTTCTGGTTGACACATCATTCTCCTTTAGCTTTTGTTTCTGATTTCCTTAGCTCTTTCAGCATATTTAATACAGTAAATTAAATTGCCTAGTAAAATCTGAGCTTGTTCAGAGACCACATCTGTCAATTTCTTCCCTCTTTTCCTTGTTTTCTCCTTCCCATCCTTCTTCCCTTTCTCCTGTGAATGATTCCTACTTTCCTGTTGATTCATATGTGTTGCTAAATCTTTTTTAAAATTTTTTAATCTTGAGAAATGAGCATGTTTTGTGGTAGCTCTGTAAATCAGATTCTGCTCTCTTCCCAGGATAATTGTTATTATTTGGTGAAAGCTGCACTCGTCCTTTTGTTTAGTGGCTTTTCTAATTGGTTTTTGTTGTTGTTGTTGTTCTTTTTTTTTCTGGCACTAGGGATCAAACTCAGGACCTTCCACTTGCCAGGCAGTTGCTTATGCTGCTGAGCTATGTTTGTTTATGATGGAGTCTTTTTTTTTTTTAAAGGTTTTTCCATCTTTTAAAATTTTATTTTATTGAGAAACAAGTAGCAATGAAGCAGTTTCAAAACAGGTTAGTAGGACAGTTGCAATAATCAATACATTGCATATTGTTGTCTTCATTGAGATGGAGTCTTGCTGTGTAGTTCAGGCTGCTGTTGAACTCACTATATAGCCCAGGCTAGCTTCAAATGCATGATGATCCTCCTCCCTCAGCTTAAGTGCTGGAATTATAGGCATGTGCTGCTATGCCTGGCTGTAACCTCAGTTTTTCTTCTTTTTTTGTGGCACTGGGGATTGAACTCAGTCCTTGCACTTGCCAGACAAGTGCCTATTCTACTGAGCCATCTCCCCGGCCCCCTAACCTCAGTTGTTGAAGGACAAGTCTCCTGTTACCAGCAGTAGCACAAGCAAGCTGGAGCATCATTTTGGGCCACTGTCCCCACAGCTCCTGTGATGGGGCTAGGAGCTGGAAGATGACAGATGTTGGACCAGGGAGATAGCTCAGGGGCCAGGGAGACAGCTCAGTAGAATAAGTGCTTGCCAAGGTCCCGAGTTCAATCTCTGGTACTGGGAAAAAAAAAAAAAAAAGAGAGATGTTATACCAAATGTTGAAATTTACTAACATTTACCAGTGTTTTTTTTCATTATCCACTTTTTTGGATACTGTAGTGTGTGACCAGACTTCAGAGTTCTAGGATAGTTGCTTGAAGTAGTTGGGTGTGGTGGCACATGCCTATAAGAGGCTGAGGCAGGAGGATTGCTGTGATTTTGAGGCTAGCCTGGGTATCATAATGAGTTCAAAGCCAGCCTGAAAAACAGCTCAGAAAAATAAAACAAAGGGCTAGCCTGATAGTTCAGAGGACTAAAGCACTTGCTTAGGCAGAGCACAGCCGTAGGGTTTGATCTCTGCTGCACCATACTGTGCCTGCCCCGCCCGCAGGATGTGCTGAGACAACAGTGGAGACTGGGTGTGGTGGTGCACGGCTGAAAACAGGAGAGTCACTATGAGTCCGATCTATGTAGTGAGGCTGTAGACCCCGTAGACCCTGTTCTAAATACAGGAGAGAGAGAGAGAGAGAGAGAGAGAGAG
>NW_004524669.1:3453004-3454693 GCF_000260255.1 Octodon degus | reverse complement strand
GAGGAGGGAAAGAGAGAGAGAGAGAGAGAGAGAGAGAGGAGAGAGAGAGATGCTTCAAGCAGTTCTTACTGTTTCAATAGTTGTTTTGGAGGTACATACCAATTTCTGGAGCTGCCTACTCCATTATCTTTCATGACCTCTGTCCTTAACTTTCAACAGTCTTTTGATTCACTTAGTTCTGCTTCTGGTTCCACATACTCAGCCTGCCTCCGCCTCTTGCCTCTACACAGAGGCCTTTGTAAGTGCCTGTGTGCTCCTCTGTTCACTTAAAACATAATTTCAGCCTCACATTTTTTGCATTTGTCTGGAGCCAGCCTCTTCTTGCATGTAGCATCCAGTGAGATGTGCCAGGCACCCCCAGTGGATATGAGCAAACTAATGCTGGCCAGGCTGTCGCTGCTTCTCCTGGCACTGCTTCTACCATGTATATTTATTCAGCTCAAGCCGCTGTTGTAACCACTTAGAAGTCACTGCACTCAGCTTGCCTCTGCTGCCCCAAATCTAACTAGTGCCATCACCTTGGAATGTGGCAGTGTCCTGTAGTCAATAGCCAGTGGTCTTACTCTCTCTTGTACATCTCTACTGTTAGGGACTCAGGCCAAGAAGCATCCTCTAAATACAGCCAGCACTAAAAGTCCACTATGGCAAGGGAGAAGTAGGTCTTAATCAAGTCAGATGTTTCCCTGCCTTACTTGATTGACACAGAAAATGTTGCAAATTCTACATTTGATTGGTTGGAAGGACATGTGAAGGTTTTGACAGATGCTGAATGCTAGCATTAAACACTGGAGTTTTGTATACAAAATGAAAAGATAACATCCAAAGTGAGCCATGACTTCTGTGAATGGCTTCAGTGTCTTCAGAAACATGGATATTTAAGGCTGGTTATGGCAGCACAAGCAGTAATCCCAGCACTCTGGGAAGCTGAGGCTGGAAGATCACAAGTTCCAGCTCGACCTGTTGAGTTAATACCAGATTCAGTTTAGTCACTTAATGAGGACTTGTCTCAAAAATAAACAGAAAGGGCTGGGACATAGTTTAATGCCAGGGCTATGGGTTCAATCTCTAGTCCCACAAAAACCAAACCAAAATATAAAGTCCCTTAAAACTCTACCTTGCAAACAAGGATAGATTAATATTTAGACTTAAGGATGGGATATAGTATAGTAGTCCAGTTTTCATTTTGTTCATTAAATCTATGAAGGTCATCAAACAGGTAAGATAAAGAGCTTCAATGCTCTGTTTAGATGTATATTAGGAGGAACTACCAGATGTTCTTAAAAATCCTCAATGTACTGTTTGTAGAGTACTAATTCAGTGCTGATACACTCTTTTTTAAAAACTTATTTATTTATTCTCACTGTGTACCTCGGATTCATAGTGATCGACCTGTCTCAACCTCCCCAAGCCTGGGATTACAAGCATGGGCCACCATGCCTGGTTTTGGTGGCCAGTGTTGCATGTGATATCAGGGAATGAGCCCCAGTTCTTGTGCTTGCCAGGCAGGCACTTAGACCTCCGAGCTATCTTACTAGTCCAGTGTTGATATACTCTTGGAAATGTTCACCTTGTTAAGCTGTCACTTTTGTTTTGAGAACTGAACTTTTTTTTTCTTTTGTGTCTTTGGACTCGACATTATGTTTGACTTTTCATGTAGTCACATATGCCTGGTCAGTGATAATATTTGTT
>NW_004524669.1:3448032-3451914 GCF_000260255.1 Octodon degus | reverse complement strand
TTTGCACATAAGTCCAAAAATCTTACCATATACAACCTTGAAGCAGGACAGTCCCACAATATTCCTTTTCCTGTCTCTTGCTTTCATTCACCACCCCGTTCTTCTTGAACATCCACCTACCCGAGAGCAGTGATAATATTTGAATCCACCTCCAAATTCAAGCAAATTTGTTAAGTCCTGCTTATCCTTAAAGTTAAATGGTATGTATTTCCTATCACCTTTTTTTATTCAACAAGATCTCCAGATTAATTTAGCTAAGCTGAATGAAGAATAGAATTGCACTGACTTCAGCTTATTTCAGAATGTTTTTAGCTAGGTGTGGTGGCACATATCTGTATTTATAGCACTTGGGAGGCTGAGGCAGGAGGGTCACTATGTGTTCAAGGCCAGCCTAGAATACATAGTGGGCTCAAAACCAGCCTGAACCACAGAGTGAGACTCTAGGTCAAAAAAAAAAAAAAAAAAAGAAAAGATGTTTTAGGGATAGGGATGTGGCCAGACCCTGGGTGTCCTCTTCAGTATATTGCCAAAACAAAATCCAGCAGCAAAGCACTAAAACAAAAACCCCAAATGCAGCTTTTTATTTCTGCATATGTTAAGTACCTTTTTATGTTTTTAAAATATTTATTTATTTATTTATTTATTTTTGTGTGTGGCTGGCTCAGCCTGCCCTGGGGCTGGGGCTGGTGCCACATGTGGTGCTAGGGATCAAACCACTAAGCTTGCCTAAACAGGTGCTTTAGACCACTGAGCTATCTCGCCCATCCCCTTTTTATGTTATATTCATTTTTGGATGCTAGGGCTCTGCATACTGTAGACAAATACTCCACCTCTGAGCTACTATCCCATCCCCTTAAATTTTTATGTAAGTCTGTTTTGACAGTCATATTGCAAATCTTAAAATTACAAAAGCAAATGTGGGAAAGAAGCCAAAATTAAGTCAGACATTTGGAAAGTGAGGCCTGAACTAACTTGCAGTAAAGTCACAAAAACTGTCCCTGGAAGAGACAGCTTCCCGGGGAACTACCCGCTCGGGCCCCCTCCTGTCCCTCTCTTGGACAGGAGCTTTCTTTCTCTCAATAAATATATTCTACTCATTAAAAAAAAAAGTCACAAAAACTTTTTTTGGTAAATACTTATAAGTAAACCAACCAAATAAAAAACTGTGGCTCAGAATAGCCATGCTCAGAACAGTGTTATCAGTTAGCAGTTTTAGTTAAAAGCTGAAGAAATAAGCTTAAAAGTGGGTGTGATTCTTCAGTAAATCTTTTACAACTGTTTTGATACACAGAAACTTTTTGCAAAATAGATTCTCTCTGAAATCTTTTGTTCACATGGTTGCTCAGAGATGTAGACATGTTCTATCTAATATACCAAAGTCACATTTTTCCATCTTTAGAAACCTGCACAGGAACAGGCAGTTTAAATAGATCTGATCCTACTGTATGTGTGAATGATTACTCTCTTTTGCTTCATACCTGAATGCTATACATGTGTTTGGCTTATATGTTGAACGTATGTATTTATGTTTTGGTTCAGAGTAACTTCTCATGCTATGGTACTGACTTGCATTGAATATAAACACACACACACACACACACACACACACATTTATTTATTTATTTATTTATTTTTTAAACAGGGTCTCACTATGTATTTCTTTTTGTCTTTTGCGTCTAGTTTATTTTATTCAACACGGTATTTTCAAGGCCCACTTATAGTTTTCAATGTAAAAAATAACTACTTTTTTTCACTTCAAGTGAGGATTTTAACCAGGGCCTTGCATATCACTATGTATTTCAAGCTGGCCTTGACCATGCTTATGTAGCTCAATGGTAGCCTTGAACTCGATGGTAATCCTGCCCCAGTCTCTCAAGTGACAGGATTACAGGTGTGTGCCATCGTGCACTGGATGAATATAACCTTTAAAGATAAATGGAAACATTTTTCAGGGACTGGGGGTATAGAGTAGAGCAGCATATAGAGACCCTGGGTTCTATCCCCAGCAACCCCCCCCAATTTTTTTTCCAGAGAATTCTAGAAAGATGGTAAAGTAGAAAGCATCAGATATTTGCTGAACTTGACAACATTTGCACTGGTAGAAACTATATGATGCAGCTGTTTCTTGATTGTGGAATTCACTGAAGTCTTGCACCTGTGAGGGAAATGAGCTACTTTACCAAGAATGAATTTGTTTGGTCAGTTTCAGCCCTTGGCACAGTGGCCGCTGTCAGTCGCCACCCATCAGGCCTGTGGCGGGCAGCTGTGGGTGCTCCTGGAGCAGCATGTACAGAGCTCACAGGACCTGGGCAGAAGGGCCCTTGCTTCCAAATGTCTGCAGTCTTTGTTCCAATCCTGCTGCTGCTTCTGGTCGCTGTTGCTGTGTCATGTCCTCCCTTTGTTGAAAGCCTGCCCTGTCAGATAAAATGTCTGGAGAACTGGAAGGACTCGCATTTTTTCTCCCACCTTCATTTTTTCCCTTTCTGCATGTTGAGAGTCAGACATTGAAGACTAGCACAATCAAAGCAGCCAGATATATTCGAGAAATGAAGGCGTTCTTGTGCATGCCCAAAAGAAAGAAGGCAAGGGTAGGAAAGACCTGATTCTTTGAGACAAGTCTTGGTATGAGATTCAGGATAAAAAAGAAAAGAAAAGAAATTCAGATTGGCCTTGTACTAACTATTGCTCAGGCTGGCCTTGAATTTATGAAGATTGTCTTGCCTTGGCCTCCCAAATGCTGGGATTACAGAGGTGTGTCACCACACCTTACTTCAGGCTGGTCCTTGGCACAGAGACAGCCTCAACACAAAAACAAAACTTCCCAGCAAATCCCAGAGAAGGTAGAGAATGTAATTTCCAGAGATACCACATTATTGGATTGACATATTCAGTTTTCAACAAAAGAATTACAAGGCATAAGAAGAATCATGAAAGTATTATATACGTGCTGCCAAAGTGAACACAGAATCAGAAAAATATTGTCATTGGCTAGCTTGCCAGCTAAGTGTTATGGGGTCCAGGGTGGCCTTTTTTTGCCGTGTTGGATTCCAGGTTCCTCTAGTCTCAAAATGTTGAACGAAATGAGCAAAAAGCAGAGTCAAGTTTATTGGAGAAAGTAAAAGTGAACAGTGGGAGAGAACAGCTGGCTCTGCAGGGTGAGCTCAGGACCAATAAAAAGAAAAAGTAAAAGGAAAGGTAAAGGGCTATCCTGACTCTGTAGTCAAGCCCTGACATTCCCCAATAAAAATGCTGAAGTGGTTTGTTATCCTAGACCTGTCCTGTATGAAATGTTAAAGGGAATTCTGCAGGTTGCTATGAAAGAGTACTGGACAGTAAGTCCTGTGGGGGCATAAAAGAGCTCAATAAAGGTAAACAGAGGCAGTCATGAAACAGTGTTGTAATGATGATGTTTAAGTATACTTTTTATTTTCTACATGATTTGAGACTAATGCATTAAAATTGTTTTTATTTTATTTATGTTTTTATTTATTTATTTGGATTTTTTTTTCAGCAAGGGTCTACAGTGTCTACATGGTCTCACTACGTAGATCCAACTTGTAGTGATCCGCCAGTGTTCAGCCTCTCAAAGAGCTGGGATTATAGGCATGTGCCACCATGCCCAGTCTCAATCCCTGTCTCAGTGCACCCTGGCAAAAGGTGTACCTCTCTCCTCCACTCCCCTCCCCTTGTCTCTCTCTCTGTGTTTTAGGACAGGGCCTACAGGGTCTCACTGCGTAGATCGGACTCAGTGATTCTCCTGTTTACAATCTCCCAAGTGCTGGGATTATAGGCATGTGCCACCACACCCAGTCTCAAACCCTGTGATCGAATCCCTGGCCTCTGCATCTGCCTAAGCTATTGGTTGGCCCAAAAGATTCCCCC
>NW_004524669.1:3445163-3446384 GCF_000260255.1 Octodon degus | reverse complement strand
CCACAATGCTGGCAGCCTCAGTTTGCTGTAGTTCGATCCCCACAACACTCCAGCCATGCAAAAGTGCCCTGAAGGCATTCAAGGAGCAAAACACACACACACACACACACACACACACACACACACACACACACAGAGCTGGGATTACAGGTATGCACCACCATGCCCAGTCTCAGTTGTAGGCTCAGCATGCCCCAGGGGCAGGACCGGCACAGCAGGCCCTGGAGATTGAACCCCCAGCCCCTGCGCCTGTTTGCAGGCACTTTCTGTTTTGTGTTTTGACCTAAGTTTCTTTTTATAGTTCAGGTTGGTCTTGAACTTGCAAGGATCCTCCTGCCTCAGCCTCCTGTGTGCTGGCACCATAGCTGTGTGCAGCATCTGTATCCTGTATTGCATGAAACTTGTACTATATTGTTTACTCAGCTGGACCATAGATGATTTAGAAGAGTGTAGTTCACCTGTGGACAAATGAATGTTCATTAGAGGTAATCTTTCCTTAAGAATTGAAAACTTTTTTGCATCTTGACTTCAACAAAGAGTGCCACTTTTAGGAATTATTTGTGTAGGAAAAAACTACAATGATAGGTTTTAACATTTTGTTATAAGAAGGATTATTGTGTCTACATGTTATATTTGTTATAATTTAGTTCATTTTTGTCGTGCCAAAAACAAATACAGAAATGCAATTTTTTGAAAAGTAGTTTTATTAGCCAATTGGTCTAGCTGGTATTGCTTAGCTGATTATTTATTTATTTATTTATTTATTCTTTTGTCAGAACCAGGGATTGAACTCAGGCTCTTGCACTTGCCAGGCAAGCGCTTATCTTTCTGAGCTGTCTCCCCAGCCCTTGCTTAACTGATTTTAATAATGACATAAAGCCCCTAGCCTTCACATAATCATGCAAAATACATAGGTGACTGCTGTCTTCTTTTACTTTTTAAAAAGTTTTATTTTAATGAGAAAAAAGATAAAATAGCAGTGCAACAGTTTCAAAAACAGATTAGTAGGACATTTACAATAATTAATACATTGCATATTGTCTTTGTAGTAATCAGGACAAAATGTAGACATATCTTATCTAAACGCTATTAATACAAGCCTTTCTTCTCACTGAACTAAGAGAAAGTAGCTGTGTATCCTATCATACAAAACAGTCCTTTATTGATAGCCCCCTTTTTGTTTTGTCAGAGATGAATGTTCTATTGCTTTTAGAGAAGCTG